>NW_027395663.1:2790067-3232105 GCF_004382785.1 Trichoderma ghanense | reverse complement strand
GCTTCCCCCCCCCCCCCCCCCCCCCCTCTTTGAGAGCACCTTTTCAGTTCAAGAGGCAGCGATGCCACCTCAAGTTTGCTCGAGTACAGCCCAACCACGCAAGAGAAAGGAGACCTGTTGCCATCACAATAGCAAACGATCGACCTGCTTGAAAAGGAGGAGAAAAAAAGAAAACAGGAATAGAGACAGAAAAAGAGAAAGCAGACGGCGAGACCTCATTGTCTTACATGTCGATGCGGCTGAGAGGGCTAGTGCAGGTCCTTGTAACACACAATCACCCTCTTCCCTGTCGACGCAATACATGTATGTATGCCTTGTGCGCTTGCTCTCTTGCTCTCAACGTCAATGATGCCACCCTCTGCCTCGGCCTTGATGCCATCCACCTTATGATCCAATCTCTGGTACAGTCACTCGTATATCGAATCACTCCAAGAAAAAAAAAAAAAAACCAAAGTATACATGCAAGAGATGCTACATCAACGACATAACCAACACTTGATCTATTTGATCGGGAGAGGCCCCCCAGCCGGATGGATGGATGCCTCCTGTTTTCCTTTCCTTCTCCTCTGTTCTGCCTCCTCCTCCCTTGCATTCGGTGAGTGTCGCCACGCCCAATCATGTCAAGGTGGCTTTGGAAGCAAGATTTTGCTGCTGTCGGGCGTTTGGTCCGTCGTGCAGCGGAGATGCTATATCCTAGAGATTTGAGCATCTGGTGGTCTTGAACTCGATCTTGCAATGGTGCTAGCATGCTTCATCTATTCAAATGATCAACTCGAGTCCTACACACTACATACATGAGAGAGAGAGGGCAGCCATAGTCTTGTATGAGCCAAGTTAAGCCGCAATACCCCATAGGCAGATCAAAGCCGGGCCTCGTCCGAAAAAGGGCCAATACGACAAGGCCGGCCGATCTGGTCCCCGGCCATGTCTCTCAACCATTCAGATCATGATGCCGCAGCCATCCTTCATCTGTCACACACAAACTGCGTTTTTCTTTGCTTCCTCTCAACCACGACTCTGCATCAAAAATGGACAAGCTGCATAAGAGCAAAGTAAAAGAGCCCCTGTCATCGATGTGCAATGTCTCGCAGCCATGATGATTTCGATTAGATGGTATTACTGTCCCATCATGGATATACTACTAATATTCCATTCTGCTTCTTTCGACTCTGGATCATTTGTGGTTCAAATAAACTCTCGTTCCATCAAATCATCTGAAACCGATCTCGAATTCCATCTCATGCCCCTCTCTCTTCTAACTGACTGTTGACCATCCATCACCATGTCCCAAGATTGCATGCCCAGCATGCAGGCAGACGGCTTCCGAGACGTCGTGCTCCTCGGATCCGGAACCCAAGGAAGAGTCTACAGCTCCTTTGACGAAAAGCTAAAGCAAATGGTCGCCGTCAAAAAGATTGATGCCTCTACTCCCTCGCAGCAAGAAGGGGTCAAGAACGAAATCGTTGCCCTCAGGGGCCGCACCCATGTGAGCCCCCCCAACTTGAACCTCGACTCACTACATGAACCTGAATTCTAACTTCTTCGTGAAGCCCCATATCATCCCCCTCCTGTACGCCCTGCTAAGACCGCAAATGACCCTCATCATCACCCCCCTAGCAAGAGGCAACATCCACACAATCGTGCCCATGCGCTACGACCTCGTCACCCAAGCATCACCCTTCTACACCATGACCCTGCAGATGCTCTCCGCCCTCGACTTCCTCGCGCGAGAGGGCATCTCCCACGGCAACATCAAGCCCGCCAACGTCCTCGTCGAGACCGTCACCCGCCACGGCGGCTTCTTCTTCCAGCTCGTCGACTTTGCCTACGCCGAGGGCACGTACGAGGCTCCGCCGCATTGTCGCCACGCTCCGGCCGTCTACAAGGCGCCCGAGACCTTTGATGCCTCGGCGTCGTGCCCGCCGGGGCCCAAGGAGGATGTCTGGTCGCTCTTTGTTATGCTGGCTGTTGCGTGCGGCCGGCTTTCGGAGGGTGGACTCGTTCGGAAGGGGCTTGCGGCGGCGTTTCGTGATGTTGTGGGGGCGGGCGTGCAGATGGCGGAGCTGGAGGGCATGGCGCGGCAGGACCCGACGCTGAGGGCGTCGGCGAGGGAGGTGATGGCTCGCTTGAGGCCGGAGAGCGTAGAAGTTGACGATGGAGAGCCGGGTCGTGCCGAGTTTAACGATGTCGACACGTGCGGATATATAGATGTCTCATATGACTTGTCGTCTACGCCTAGTCCACGAGCATCACCGGCTCCAGGACGGCCTCTGCCTGAGCGGTATACTCATCTACCACCAATCAACAGCAGCCCTGATGCCTCTCCTCCCACGCCAATGACCGCAATCATCCCTCCTCCTCCGCCATATTCGCCTCCTTATCCATCCCAGGCATCACGGGCTCAACAACCTGAGACCCCGGTTCAAGGACCTCAATCTCAAGCCACTCAGCATCAAACCATCGGCCAGCGCTGTCTCGAATGCTGCTGCAACACCCCGCGCTCACTCCCGTCCGGGACCTCAACCTCCATCTCCACCTCCATCTTGACGTCCACTTCCGTCACGGCCAGACTCGCCCCTTACAAGCCGCTCAGCCCCATTGCGCCAAGCTTCTTCCCCGTGTCGAGCACCCGCCAGACGCCGGCCACGCGGCAAGCTTCCCTCACGGAGACGTGGAACATTTGGGGCGTTGGTGATTCTAGGAATAAGGGCAATGTCAACGGCTCTGACGGAAACAATCGCCATCACCACTACCACCACCACGACGATGATGATGGCGCGAATCATTACCCCAATCATGCCATACACGACAATGTCCCTCTTCATTCCCTCGACATGAACAGACGCTGGGAATATGTACCCCCGTATCCCATAGCGTGTGACAGCCCGCCCGAGCAGGAGGTTGAAGAGGACTCGCCGAGTATGCCTGAGGGAGGCAACTCGTGGAGTGACTCTGGGCTGGGTTATGTGCCTTGAGTGTTTACAAGGTACAGTGTTGCGAAGACTAGAGTTGTAACTTGTAGTAAAAAGCTGCGAGCTTATCTCGGCCACTTTCGTATAAGTGGCGCTTCTTCTGGCACCTCCATACCACTTCTTCTTCTTCTTCTACCCCTTGTATTTCTTCCTCTATTTTTCTCTTCAGTCTTTGAAAACAACTTCACCTTTAAATGCATCTTATCCTTGTTCAATTATCCATGATTAATCAGCTCTTCCACATCTGCTATTCATCGCCATCTTCACCTCAACACCCAAGTCTCATCGTAACCCTCAGATCCCAACCACATGCAAAAGCCTCCCCCCAAGCCCGCATCTCCACTCACACCCCGTCGTCAATCCTAGTTCCCTTGAGACAATCTCAGCCTAGTTCTCCCTTAGCTTTCCAGTGTCTCTTCCTCTTTTAGGGCGCCGCCGTCAATGGCATCATTGACAAGTTCCTCCCTTTGAAAACCAGCTACCCCACCTGCATTGATAATACTATGGCTTGCAGGATAAACCATCACCAACCTCGTCGCTTTGCGCCAACTGCAATTGCTCCCACCACGCTTCCCTAACGTCCCTCGTTTTGCTCGTCCAGCATCAATCTGACATCCGTCTTCATCTCGGTCTACCAATAACCCCCAAAATCCAACCCATCACCCCATCATGTCCGACAAAAAACGAGCCGTCGACTCCGACAAAGGCAAGCATCCTCCTCCTCCTCTCAACACCACAAACCACCATCACCGCTAACTCCTCCCAAACGCAGTCTGGACAACCCTCATCACCAACCTCGACTACCTCCCCGGCCTCCTCACCCTCAACCACTCCCTCCGCGCCGTCCGCTCCCGCTACCCCCTCGTCGCCCTCTACACAGACACCTTCCCCCAGTCCGGCCACGACGCCCTCGCCGCCCGCGGCATCCCCTCCCAGCGCATCGACTACCTCGTGCCCACCGCCGGCAAGGACTACTCCAACGACCCGCGCTTCTACGACTGCTGGAGCAAGCTCGTGCCCTTCAGCCTGACCCAGTACGCCCGCATCGTCCAGCTCGACTCCGACATGCTCGTCCTGCGCAACATGGACGAGCTCATGGACCTCGAGCTCGACCCCCCCCATCTCGCCGCGTCCGGCGACGTCGCCTCTAGCAGGCGCGTCTTCGCCGCCGGCCACGCCTGCGTGTGCAATCCCCTGCGCAAGCCTCACTACCCGCGCGACTGGATCCCCGAAAACTGCGCCTTCACGTCGCAGCACGACGACCCCGAGACGGCGCAGACCGTCGCCCCGGATCCGTCCGTTGGCCCTCTCGGCTTCATGAACGGCGGGCTGCAGGTCGTCAACCCGTCTGCCGAGTTGTACGAGCAGATTGTTGCGCACATGGAGGCCGACGCGGCAAACATGGATTTCGCGGACCAGTCGCTGCTGTCGGACTTGTACCGCGGGCGCTGGGTTCCGCTGCCGTACACGTATAATGCACTCAAGACGATGCGCTGGAAGGGCGTGCATCATCAGATTTGGAGGGACGATAAGGTCAAGAATGTGCATTACATTTTGAGCCCGAAGCCGTGGGATGAGATTGGGGAGAAGGGCGAGTGGACGGGGAGCGATGAGTCGCATAGGTGGTGGTATGATGCGAATCGCGAGAGGAAGGCTGCCGAGAGGGAGGCTGGCATTGATGATGATTTTTGAAGGATTTTTGCGTATGAAGAGGCAGAGAGCGGAGAGGAGGATGGGGAGAAAGAGGGGTTGCACATGTCCGAACTTGGGATATAGATGTCCATTCACTTGGGTCTTGGCTTTGGACAGACGATGCTATCTCGGCAGTTTCACCTTGGCTGACTTAGGTTCTGGTTATGGTGTGCCTCGGCATTTGCATATAGAGATACCTCCTGTAGACAGGCAATACATGCGATAGACCTAAACCACAACTACTATATGTATAGACGGTAACTGATCTCACAATTCGATATGCAATTTGCAGGGTTGTCGAGCAATGTTTTTGACAACGCCTCACGTGTATCTGAATTCTATAGTTTTATTCATCATCTCCCGAAACGCCCTTTTTATAATCCAAGAGGAGAGTTACCGAAACGCCCTTCATAGACATCATCTCCACCTTCAGCTCGATCGAACCACGTGGGTTCCCTCGGCAGGCTCCAGGACCAGCCACTGGCAGTCCAGGTTCTTGTTTTCGTTGTGTTTCCTCAGAGTCGCAATAATCTCATTGGCAATGTCCTCAAAGTTGGACACGGCAAGGGCCAAGATGGTGGGGCCGGCGCCGGAGAGGCAGACGCCGAGGAAGCCCGGATGAGTCTTTGGTGACATGGACTCGACAATCTGGCACAGGCCGGGGATCAGAGTCTGGCGGTACGGCTGGTGGACTCTGTCTTGCATGGCCAGGTTGATGAGCTCCGGGTCAGGGGGCGACTGGCCGAGAGCAACAGGGAGCAGGGCTATCCGCTGCAGGTTGAATACCTGGAAGAACAATGTCAGCATCAAACAATTGGTATTAGTAGCCGGGCTACTCACCACATCAGTGCGCTGGTAGTGTGGCGGCAGGACAGCTCGGGCGTCGTGCGTGGGAACAATAAAGTCGGGGATAATGGCGACGGCCTTGATCTCCTTGTTCCAGGGGAACTTGATGTGGTGGCCGATTCCGTGGGGAGGCTCCGGGGGCCGCTTGCCGGTGTCGACACCTCCTGCGGGTGCGGGCAACACTTCACTGAGGGGAATCTCGACTCGGGAAGCATCCTCGGGCTTCAATGGCATCAGATACGTGCCGACGAAGCCTCCAAAGAGGGCGGCGCCGACGTTGTCAGGGTGTCTCTCTGTAGGAACGACTGTTGTTAGCGCATTTTGAAGAAAGCACAGCATCGTAAACGAGCACCGATATCATCAAGACGCACCAATCATCAAGCAATAGTCAAACAGCCGGTCCTGATCCAAGTCGTGCAGCCCGCCAACCTCCTTGCCCAGCATCACACCCGCCACCACCGCCGCTCCAGAGCTCCCCAGTCCCCTGCCCAGCGGAATCGGGTTCTTGATGTGGACGTGCGTCTCGACCGGGAAGCTGCGCTGGTCGTGGCACCGCAGGACGTAGAGCGCAACGCGGGTGATGAGGTTGGTCTGCGGGTCGAGGCTGATGTCGCCCGAGTCCTCGCCCTGGCCCTCGTACGTGACTCTGCAGTTGAGCGGGTGCTCGGACGAGGGCTTGGAGCGGTCGATGGTGACGTGCAGCTCGAGGTAGACGGAGAGGGCGAGGCCGATGACATCGAAGCCGGGGCCAATGTTGGCGCTGGAGCAGGGCGTCTTGATGACGAATGACTCCATCGTGGCGGTTGGTTCGAGGAGGTCGCTTGGAGCGGTGATTCCGTCTCGGCTGCTTCAATCGTTTGGGAAGAAGTCTATAGGCGGCCACGGGGAGGACGTCGCGAGTGTGATTGCTCGCGAGTGTGATTGCTCGCCAATGGATGTTGAATTGGCTGTTGGACCAGTTTGCAGCTGGCCTGTTGAATGGTGGAAGAAAATGAAGATGGTCATTGGCGCTACGGTTGGGACCGATAACCGGAGCTGCAAGTTGTTGATGCGTCGATAGCGGGGCTTATCGAGGGCGACCCCTCTATCGCTACGGCACCGAGGCGGTGGGAAGGGTTCTCGAGTACTTTACGGAAGAGCTTGGCATCAAGGAGATTTGCATCGTGACCGACGAATCGAATGTTGCATGGATGAAGATGGCGGAGAGGCTGGGCTGCGTTGATAGCGGCTGGGTTATGATGGATGGGAATAAGTGCGTGGTGCTTGCGTTGCCTGAAATGAAGATGTAGAGGGACACGAGTTTCAACTTTGGGGAGATGGTGAAGAGCCTTTTGCTTGAAGATGGCGGCAATCCTAGGGTTAGGTATTGGAACTTCTTAGAATATGAGATGGAAGATGGGATAGGCAGACATCGCGATGCACAGCTTCATGCAATTGGCCGATTCCTTGCGCTCAAACTGAAGCGCTTTTCACCATATCCAATGTCTATGATGGCAGTGTGATCATGGAATGAGTCGAATACGAGGTCCTCTGCACTCTCCAAATGATTCCATGGTAACTCATCAATCTGTTGATGTATTCAACACGTCGGTGGTGCATTTTCGTATTCGCAGGCTCCTTCGACTTCAACGCCGGCTCCTAATAACCCATGCATCACCGGTCCGTGGAGCCTGAACACGGCATCATGGCGGTGTTGGCCAGCCGTCCCATGTCGCAAACGGGAAAGACACGGAAGCCGACAATAAAATATCCCGTGAGGACTTGGCGTATGGATTATACAGGTCCTCGGTGTTGGGGAAGAGCAACGAAAACAAACGGAGGTTTTCGGTAGTACGAGACTCTTCATGCGTGCGGCCGTCTTACACGGCAAAGGACATGGGGTTGTAATTGATTTCTTCGTACGACAACTGTCTAAATTGACCCGAGGGGGCAAAACGTCTCGGGCAATAACAACCGATGCAACAGGAAGATTCCGACATCCGATATGGTGTAGTGGCTAACATCGCTCGCTCTCAACTTCAAGTTGAAGATCCGAGCAGCCCTGGGTTCGATTCCCAGTATCGGAGATTTATCTTTTTGGAGTTTGCCAATGTTCTTCTTCTCTTCCCGTGTAAACCCGAATACCTGTTATGCAAAGTCACTCCCACTGCCTTACCTGCGGATACCTTGCTCTCTCGTCTTTTGTCTCCCTCGGCTCTTGTTATCAAGCTTCAACTGCAAAATCAGGCCAGGCTACAAAGGTTCTTGGCACGATCTGAATGATACTGATCCCGTAAGCCGCTAAAAGCGATCGCCATAAGCCGGGAGGGAGACCTCTCGGGTCGAAATCGTCGGCCGCAGCGGCCGTTGCCTCATTCGAGCATGGGAGCTTTTGCCGGGAATTTCTGACGTTACTCCGCTGCGGCTGACCTTGATGGGAAAGCGGACGATTCTTCCTCGGCTTTCGACTGGAATTGATGTCTGCGTTGTCCGTTTGTCTCTTTTTGGGATATGTTTTGCTCGTATATGCTGGTATACGCCATCGCGGGCGTGTAAGCCATGAGGTCTCGGCTGCGCACATACGCCGCCAAGGAAGCTACAATGAATGGGAAGCAGAGACTTTCTTAGAATGGAGGCTACAGAGTAAACAGCTGAGACACTGTCAGAAGAGCTTCCAAAGAACTCTAATGATTCAAGCAATTACAAGCAATCACGGCTCTAGAGCAATCAACCACAGCATTTGAAAAAAGAACAAAAAAAAAAAAAAAAAGGGAGACGGAGAAGCTACCAGAAGGCAATGCATTCGCAAAAAGACATGACATCCCATGAGAAATACCCTCAGTAATTGGTCCATCTCCCGTCACATCCATTGCTCTGTGTCGTAGTTGTTGGCATCCTTCTTACATGTCCCCTGCCGCTTATGTGTCTACGAGCCACAATTACCCAATCTGAAGAAAAACAACTTCAAGTTGTAGTAAGCTACAGGAAAAACAGGCGTATTCTCCTCCCGCTTCATGCCTCAGCCCCTCATTGGGCTTCAACTACGAGTACAGCACATACGACGTTACGAGGAACAGTACATACTTGAACGTGCACGCAGCCAGCAAGGCAGCCCGAACCCAGCCATGCCGCCAGCCCGCCCATTTCTCGTACAAGCCGCATCACCTGGCCGGCAGCACTGCGTCATCAATACGAGCCGGATCGGCAGCTGCTGGCACTAAAATCGCGGCTTGCGGCGATGGGGCGTCCAGGGTCCCGCGTCTGGGGAAGCCTGGGAAAATGGCCCGACGGTCCGGAGGGGTTGTACAGAAGTTTGGAGTTTCCCAAGTTCTTCTGCCTGTTTCTGTTGTTAGGTTCGGTATTCTTGATGTTCTCAAGGGGCCTTGGATAGGTCAGTTGTGTCATTAATCTGGGTTGAATCGAGTATCGATTATGCTTGGCAAGTTGACGAGCAGACCATGTAAGCTAACAGCGGAGGATGGGACGCTGTGTGCAGCCATTTTTTCATGCAAAAGCAGCAAATACGAGCTCCGGCGACGGATCTCTAGCTCATACATCCATCATGATTGGACAACTGCAAGACTATGCTATTAATAAAGAACTACATGCCGGTACTTCGTCCGTCGATCATCTGGCTTTGCACAAAAAAAAGAGTCGGGATCCATCCATCGCTCCGCATGCTCCGAATACCTGTAAGAGCGGCAACACCAACACCGGACTCGAGAGGCCCGGGACTCGTACAAGTGACCTGTGTCACCGCGAGGAAGTGGCCCGTGCCGGGGGTACTTGTACCACGTACCGAGGCTGTGGGTGGTTGTCTTTAGTACTTGGATCTGCTGTTTCAGGAAGATGTGGATGAAGAATCGTTACTGCCATGTATTCGGGACCATCAATCTGTACTGTCTTGTTAATTCTGGAGTGCTTTGTACATCACGTCTATCCTACGGTATCTCGATGCTTTAAAAACAATGTTAATACCGGAACCATCTCAGCGATTTGTCGTATCAAGTTGAAGTGGAGAGAAAAGGAGCAGGGATGAGCTGTCCAGGTCGCCAATTGTGGACCGACCAGCAATCGCCATCAGATGATCGGACACGAGCAGCAACAGCCGGAAGCTCGCCTGAGCTTTCTCTGCAGTGACGAGTCAGTTGCGGCTGACTCCCCTGTTGCTTTGTTGTTTAGGTCTCCAGGATCCATTGTTTCTCTCAGCTTCCTGGTCTAAGCCTTCCGGCTTCTTCTTCCTCATGGAGGTACTCGTACTGCAGGAATAACATGGGCCGTCCCATGTACGTACAAACATGCAGGTATCCATACGAGAAGGAGGGACTTGGCGATGGCTGGATGCTACGATGCATCGGGAAAGGAGGGAAGGCGAAGAATCGAGGGCTTGATGGCGGGAAGGCTTGGAAGCGGTCATGGATGGATTGCGGCTGTGGTTGCTTCGTGTAAGTATAAAGAGAGGGCTTGACCTCGTGTCTGGAAGAGGTTTTTGTTCTACATCATCCACTGCCATTCTCAACTCTACTACGCTCTCGACATCAGACCGCTCTTCAGACTTCTGCAGCTTCATTGCTTGTTTAGCATTCACTTACACGTCGACACTTTCGTTGATAACATCTCCATTCCACAACCGCCAAGATGCAACTGTCCAACCTCTTCAAGCTCGCCTTCTTCACTGCCGCCGTCACTGCTGATACGGGTACGACGACTCCCCCCCCCTCAATCTCATCTCGTCTCGTCACTAACATCCCCTTTCTCCCAACAGTCTCCTACGACACCGGCTACGACGACGGCTCCCGCTCCCTGACGGCCGTCTCGTGCTCCGACGGCCCCAACGGCCTCATCACCCGCTACCACTGGCAGACGCAGGGCCAGATCCCCCGCTTCCCCTACATCGGAGGCGTCGCCGCCGTCGGGGGCTGGAACTCGGCCGCCTGCGGCACCTGCTGGAAGCTCTCGTACAGCGGCCACACCATCTACGTCCTGGCCGTCGACCACGCCGCCGCCGGCTTCAACATTGCGCTCGACGCCATGAACGCCCTGACGGGTGGCCAGGCGGTCCAGCTGGGACGCGTGGATGCCACGGCTACCCAGGTTGCCGTCAGCAACTGCGGTCTCTAAACGTCTTGAGCGCCTCTCTATGATTTCTCTTCGTGTTGTTTTTTGAAGCCATACTCTTTTGGTTGGGTTTTGCATTGCATTGTTGGACAATGGCGGGAATTTGCATTGGGCTTGAGCTTTGCTCTTTTCTTTTCTTTTTTCTTTCCTTTTATGTGTTTTGAGAATGGGAGCATTGCATGATGGGACGGAGATGCTTGGAATGTTAGACGAGCATGAGGCATGAAGAACATACGACCTATACCGCAGATATTATGAAATACACAGCACCCTCACCGGGTATCATTAGCTTTTGAGCGGACTTTTGATGGGAGAAGCTCGCAAGTTCTGGGGTGTGTAAGAGGCGGAGTGACTGTATGTAAGTAAGCTGATCGACGTGGATTCATAACCCATGGGGTCATGGTGTCATTCGCTTCGTATCGAGAGATCGGTTGGTCCCCTTGGATCGACTGGACTTTTGGGTTGCAATTGATGTCATATCACAGACAGTCTTTGAACCCGCTCGTTTTGCATCAACTCCCCCGTCCACTCCGCCTCGATGAACCCACATCCTCACTCTCTCCGGCCCCCCAGATGTCGACGATCCTGAACCGCTCGTCCGCCCGCGCAAAGAGCCGCCTCCAGTCCTCCGGCTCCCTCTCCCTGGCATATACATACAGTGACATGCGTGAACAGGTCCAGCGTCCTTATGGCCCTGTCCTCGACGTACCCCGCTCTGCCCGGCTCCGGCAGGGCCCCCATCGTTGACGATAAGCATTGCGCCCTTTCTCAGCGCGGGGATCAGCGCGCGCAGGATGCGGGGGGGCAGTAGTACTTGTTGGAGAAGCCGTGGAAAGACCATGCGGAAGAAGTACATAGGCGGCGACGGGCTGCGGGAGGCGTGAGTCCCGGTTGAGACTCGGCGAAGATGCGGCTGGTGATGCCGTGGCGGATGAGGCGTCGAATGGAGAGGAGGGAGAGGGGGAGGTTGTTGTTCAGAAGGCGGGCTCTGTGGATGAGGGATGGCTATGCCTTATGCTACAAGTACTACACCTGACAATAGGTAAAAGAAAGCGTGGCCAGTTTCAGCGCGCTGGACATGCCAGCGTCAACATGTGAAATATACTGCTTCACAACCCCCCAAGTTCTTCTGCCTGTTTCTNGGCATCTCTCACCTCTCCTTATCCCGGCTTCCGCCCCATCACCACATGAAACGGCGTATAACCATGCTGACTCGTATCCATCAAATCCCTCCTCACATCCACCAGATACACCTCCACCTCCTCCAGCGTCCACCCAAGACCCCTCGTAAACGGCCTCGCGGCAACCCCGTACAGCGCGTCAAGCATCATGCTCCGGTTGTACAGTCCAATCATCTTCATCCTGGGGTCCCGCGGCCACACGCCGATGGGCACTTTGAAGGGCATCTCGGCAACGTCGACGAAGCCCGCGTCGAGGACCTTTTGCTTGTTGTGCCGCATGGCGAGGAGGTCGACGTTGAACTTTTCGAGGGCGCGGACCATGGTCTGGAAGAAGTCTTGGAGCTTGTTGTCTGCGCGGACGGTGCCGTCGTCGCACTTCACTTGGAATTGGAGGTCTTGGAGTTCAACCCATCCGCCTGGCTTCAGGGCTCTGCAGGATAATCAGCAACAGATTGCTCTCGCGAGAGGGTAATGGTATTATCCATGGCTTGAGCTCTCATGTGATGGTGACTTACTTGTAAGCCCGCGACAACAGCGCCGGCCAGTCGCGGATCGAAGACGTCATGTGTCGGATGTGGATATAGTCGAGAGAGTCGGGCGGAACCACCCAGTCCGCCTCGGCATCGTCCACCATGAAGCGGACGTTGGGCGGCACCCATTGGGGCTGGATCGGACTCAGGTCGATGCCGGTGATTTCTGCGCCGGGATACTCATCTCCCACTGTTGGTTCATATCGTCAGTGATCCATTTCCCATGACCTCCCGTCGCCATACAGCTATCAGCGCAACGATATATGAGACTCACTATCAATCGCCCATATCCCCGTCCCCGTCCCGACATCCAATATCCGCTGTGGATTCTCCAACGGCGCATAGTGCAGCTTCCCGTCGCACAGGTGCACCACCATGGCGTGCTTCATGTCCTCCCTCTCCTGCTCGAGATCGTCGTTGGGGAACTGGTACCGGCCCTCCTGGAAGCGGTGGTACCGCCGGTTGTTCTCAAACTCGTAGTCGCGCACGCTGCTGCACACCGAAGTCGACGTCCGCGAGGCCAGGTCCGATTCGTAGCCGGCGCCGTCGCTGGCCGCGTCGTCCGCCTCGATGGGCGCCGGGTCTGCGCCGAGCGGCGCTGCGTCCGGCGAGGCGGCTGCGGCTCCGGAGACGGGAGGGCCGGCATCTGAGCGAGGCTTCACGGATGCGACTTCGCCGGGCTTGTCCATTGCATCGCTCGCCATTTTGGCTTCCTGTTGGTGTTCAAGCGAGCGACAGCGACAGAAGCAGACACAATGCCGCAGACGGTGATGTCGGCGAAACGGCCTCGCTCACTCGGGCACTGCAACTCTGTCAGGATCCGGCAAAACGCAGCGCGTTTCGCCGAAGATGAAGGGCTTGCACGTAGTATCAGACCTCAATTAGTCAGTACCCATTCTGCATATACGAGTATGTATTGGTCAGGGTCGCAACGTTGGCATCTTTTCCCCCCAAAAGGAGCCCATTGTAGAGAAAATGTTGGCAATGGGGATGCATGGAACTGCTGAAGATTGCGGGTCGGCGCAACGCAGGGTTGTTGGCATTAGGCGCAGTCCAATCAGATGGATGGTGAATGAGATCTCCCATGGGGATGATGAGGGCACTTAGAAGAGGAAGACTGGCCGCAATTGTGCTCCATTTGTAAGGCTGCCCATTTGCTGCTTCTCCGGACTCGAACTCCGTCCCCACTCCGTTTCTCTAGAGCTAATGGGACGTCCCCCCTTTGCTCACTTGTCGGCACGGGCCGCCGATGCTCGAGTCATTCTAGTCGATCATCAGATGGAGAGATCCGATCAACTTGCATCTACCTCTCCGACATCTTCTCGTTTGACATCTCCTCGTCCGATGGCTGCTCGTTCACTGGCTGCTCATCCGACGGCTGTTCCTTCGACTGCTGCTCACTCTGCGGCTTGCGGCTCATGAGCGTCACCAGCCCTCCCACTCCGGCCACAGCGCCTCCCGCAGTCTGGGCAGCGCCCGTCAGCACCGCAGCTCCGTATCCCCCCATGGCGGCGCTCTGCATCATCGCGAAAGCTGCCAAAGCTCGCATGGATGGCCGATGCCAGAGAGGCTAGGGATATATAGTGAGTCAAAGCTCAAAGATGAAATTTTGTGGGGAGAAAGATGCCTTACACGCAGCTATTCCGGCTGGCGTAAAGCCTGCCGCTCCAGCGAAACCCATGAGGGGTGCGGTGACAACGACTGGAGCAGCAACAGCCAGAGCGCCAGCTCCAACGGCTATGGCTCCTGCAGCCATCATGGGATTCTCCCAGGCAGCGTCTTTCAGCTAGTTGCTTGGCTGTCAGACAAGGTCCTTATGTGGGGGGTAACGCAGACACTCACTCGTCGGGC
This sequence comes from Trichoderma ghanense, assembly GCF_004382785.1. Lineage (NCBI taxonomy): Eukaryota > Fungi > Ascomycota > Sordariomycetes > Hypocreales > Hypocreaceae > Trichoderma > Trichoderma ghanense. The sequence goes on along the minus strand of NW_027395663.1, from coordinate 3,217,936 downwards.
GCCACCAATGAAGCCGTTGTTGGAATCGTATTCATTCATCTTGCTGCTCTGAGGACCGTCATCGCAGGAGCACTGCTCGCTGGCAATATCGGCGCTCGGAAAGGCAGTTTTCGCCTTTGAAGCGCCTTGTTCGTCGCCAGTCATTGTGACTTCGACATGCGGGCAATCGTCTTGAGCTGCGGTTTCGTTATCCGTGTTGCCCTGCTGCTCTACCGTAGTTCGGGCGTCGTGTCCTGTCGAAATGTACTGCGCATAGCCTTCTGTTAGCTCCCACCACGGAATATCGAGAGGTTGTGGTTCTTATGGCATAAGGCTTCTCACACGTAGATGATTGATTCCTGCAGCGCCAGCTTGGACACTGCTCTGGGCGTTCTCAAGGACTCAATCGATGCTGGCGGAGTTGATATGTTTGAATACCTCGTGCTGGGCGCTTGCCAGGCCACCTCGCATCTGCGCGAGGAATGACATTGTGTCTGACTTTCACCCTTTGGCCAGCCTAGCAACAACGACGGTATGGTAATCCAAGAACAGTGGTTCACCGGCGCGGATGTAGCGCCGTGAACCGTGAGATGCAGATGTTCGAGGGTGCCTAAAGCTGCGATGAGAGAATGCAAGTCTCAGGCACTCTCACTTGGCCTCGACTTGGCCATGTACTGTTTCAGACCGGGCTGCGCCTACGCGGGCGGCCTACCATGCGGCCCAGTCGCGGAGCCCAACCCAGCATGCAGTGCGGTATTGGTCGAGCGAATCAGATGAAAGACATCGTTTTCAAGTTCTGTCCAACAGCGGTCAAAGATCAATTCCTGCAATCCAATGGCTGGTTCCCCGAGTCCTCGTCACACGGCCCCCATCAAGCCACAGCTCGGGCAACGACGCCTGCAACGCCTCCAACAGCGGCTGCAACCCCTCCTACGGCTTGGACGATGCCGGTAATGATTGCCATGCCATATCCTCCAGCTGCGGCACTCTGCATCACCGCAAAGCCACTTCCGGCGGCAACGCTTCCGATACCTGCTTGGGCTCCTGAAGCAACTGAAGCTGAAGTGTTATATGTGGTTAGCATGTGTGTAGCGGTTCGATGTACCCAGAAATTTGTAAGAGAAGCGGTGAACTTAAGGGATGTAGGAGATCCATCTTACCTGCGGCAATTCCGCTCGAAGTGAAGCCAAGGAGATGGGCTACTCCCAGAATAGGGCCCGTGATGATGCCAGGAGCTGCGGCGACGAGGACGCCGGCTGCAGTCACGGCCAGCGGCACTTTATTTTGCTCGACGGCGGTGGCAACCTCCGTTCACGTTAGCACTCCCGATGAAAGCAACTAGCACTCAACGTCGGTCTTCCCTTACCTTCTGGCCGACCGGCCCTTGAGCTGCCTCGTGGAAGTTTTTGCCCAGCTTCTCGGTCGCTCGTTGAATGTTTTCTTGGTTGACGTGCTGAGACCAGCCCCCGTTAGTCACGTAGAGGGCAAAATGAGGAGATTCATGGGCTTACCTCGCGTATATGCTGCGCTGCAGCATTGATGCCATGGCCGGCTATTTGAGCACCGCGGTTGATATTCTCTTGATTGACGTGCTGATCAGAAATGGTAAGCAAGCTGGAGGTACGACAAGGGAGGAGGTGGGATGTTGACGGGCAAAGTTACCTGACGAATCTGGTCTGCAGCAAATCGGACACCGTCGCCAGCAATCTGGGCGCCGCGGTTGATGTTCTCTTGATTGACATGCTGATAATGCATGGTAAGCAAGTGGGAGGTAGGTATGACAAAAGAGGAGGTGGGATGTTGACGGGCAAAGTTACCTGACGAATCTGGTCTGCAGCAAATCGGACACCGTCGCCAGCAATCTGGGCGCCGCGGTTGATGTTCTCTTGATTGATATGCTGCGTATCGTCAGTCAGTTGAAGAAAAGACATGCCATGACATTGATGTACCTGATGAGCTTGCTCTACAGCCATAGCAATGCCGTTCCGAACCACCTCAGCACCACGCGCGATGTTCTCAGGCCTTACGTGCTAAATCAAGCCTGGTCAATTTGGATCGCAGTGCTGATGAATCACCAGAGGTTGAGAGAAGGTACCTGGTTCACCTGCTCTACAGCGTGGTGGACGCCATCTCGGACAGCCTGGGCGGCGCGGTTGATGTTTTCCGGGGTGGCGTGCCTCGCAGCCTCTTCCTGAAGGCGTGCCAGTCCTTGACCGAGGTGGCCCCAAAAGTCTCCCATCTTTTGGTTGTTCACTGCTGCGGGCGAGGAGGATGAGCGTGTGATTTCTTGGTGTTTCGTTGGCTGGTGGAAGAGGCTGGTGGCGCGAATGCAATGTGCCGACGTCGATGGGAGGAAGAAAAACAAGTGAAGGGCAGAAAAGAAAGAAGGGAGGAAAAAGAAGAATGTGGTGGGAAAATTGTTTCGTTTTTCTTTGTGCGTGCTGCCTATCGGCTGTGCAGCTGGCAGGCGCGTTGGAGAAACGGGATGCGGGTGGCCGCCGGTGCGACCCGGTACGTACATGTACATGCACAGGTGAACCCACCTGCAGCGCTCGAAGTACCTGTAGAAGGCGTTGGTCGCTGGATGGATGCTGATACTGATATGGTGAAAGCACAAGTTGGATTCAAGAGTTCGTTGAAGCAGATATGGTATACGGCAGCTTCCAAGTCGTGAGTGTCAGTTGTGAACCTCCCATGATGTTGAACTTCTTACTCTCACATGCTCCGCCCTCCCTCTCTCAGCACCAATCCTTAATCTGATAGCCGATCGAACTTATCATCCAAAGCTGACCTATCGCTGTTCTCTATCTTTCATCTCCCTGTCAAAGCTGCTTGATCGTCTACTCCTTGTCACTTCGTCGTCCTGAAGCTGGTCCGTGTCCCAACACGAGAGCATTTGACTACCTACTATCTACTTAGGTAGGTGATATCCACCCCTTTATATAGCCAATCGACTAAACACCATGTGATTGGACGCAAACTAGTTCAAGATCGTATCTTAAGTAACCTAATCTAGAGCGGATAAAGAGCCGATGCTTGCGGAGAAGAGACTACCTTGCCTTAGTCCTAGTTAGCACATCTGCAGCCGAACCTGTGAACGAGACTGAGGTGAACTGCCGAGCCTTTCTCATCCCTCTTCTCCGACCTTTTCTTTTCATGGAGGAGGTTGTCAAGTTTGTACACGCATAACTCGCCATTGAACAGCCCGGCGCCAGCATGAACTGCAACGAGCTCCAGGAAAACAACACCGGCGAACGGTACATGATTAAGCGGCCCAAGGCGCTCCAATGGTTTCACAACGGCCAACTGGTGAAGCAGAGCGATGAGGAAAGACAGGCCGGCCGCTTTGAGCTTTTCCTCGACCTCCTATGTAACGCCAATCATGATTCTACTCATACCACTGTCACGGCCAAACCAGCTAACACCCTCCACCAGACGTCGCCATCGTCGCCAACTTCAGCGACGACCTCGCCGAGCACCCAGACGGAAAGCACCTCGCCAAGTACATTCTCATCTTCGCCCCAGCATGGCACATATGGGTCGACCTCCGCGAGATCATGAACTCGTACTACACAGACGACCTCCTCCAGCGACTCGTCATCCTGTGGGTCATGGCGCTGCTTGTTCTGTACGCCAACAATGCTCGTCTGGTTGATGAGGACCTGTCGGCGATGCAAACTACCGCGGGAGCCTACGTTGTCGCTCGATTCACCACCATGTGCGCGTTTCTAGTCTGCTCTTTTGCGAGCTATCAGCATCGCACGCAGGCGAGGATCATGGCCTTCTTCATGAGCATCGGCCTCTTGATTGCCATTCCGCTCTTCCTTGAGGACGTCAGCATTGAGGCCAAAATCGCCGTTGTCACAGTCATGATCTTCTATCAGGAAGTCACCTGGTCAATCACCTTGAGTCCATGGCTCAAGAGAAGACTCAAGCTCACGTACAGCACCGCCGTCGATATTGCCCACGAAATTGACCGCATGGCAGCCTTCTTCATCATCATCCTGGGCGAATTCGTCTACAGCGTCATTGTCGGGGACCCCGCAGGTGTTGGTCTGACAAAGGGCTATGCGAAAGCTGCGTTTACCCTCATCATTGCTTTTTGTCTCAATTGGATCTACGTCAGCGGTGACGGGAGCTTGGAGGCGACGCATCCGATTCGGCGATCTGCTTGGACGGCCTTTGCGTTCTTCTTGCTTCATTTACCGCTCTCCGCGTCGTTCCTCATCGGCGGCCATATTGCGGCTATTAGCACCCGGCTGGACGAATTCGAAGAGGGACAGCGGTGGCTTTTGGGCGGAGGGCTGGGTGTGGGCATGTTTTGCCTTTGGATCTACGGCATGTTGTATCGGACGCATGATGAGGACTGCTTGATCATGTCGAAGACGCCTCGCATAGGGATGCGGCTGGTCGTTGCCATCATTCTGATCGCATTGCCTGCGACGAACGATGGGCTGTCAACAACGAGCTTCATGGCTGTGGTCATGTCGCTCTTTGCATTTCTAGTTATATGGGAAACTGTTGGCGGTCTTCTCAAAGGGGCTCAGTTCTTTGAGCCTTGGACGGATCGACATGCAACTGCGAGTGATACCGAGGCAGAGGAGAGATTGGGAGAAAGTCAAGGGTGAACACGCAAAAGATGTCTGAACGTTACGAAAAGAGGCCGTGAACTTCATTATTGCGATGTCACCAAGATCGCAGACGCTTTAACAGCAGAACAAAGGGAGACCAGCTAACTATTCGCTAAATTCGTGATCAACAATCCATCAGTGCTTCTCAAGTCATACTACTTGCAATCCAACAACGACACGCAGAAAAAACTATTTTCTCTTCCGCTTGTGCAATGTCCTCTGCTCTCCGAAAGTCCACATTGGTAAACTCAGTCATCACCTCGTCCATGGCCAGTTTTAAATAACGAATATCTCCCCGTTTGCTAGGCTGAAATTGTGATAACCTTCCCTCTTCTCAAGTGGCATCCCCAGATATTCTTTGAGAAAGCGGTGTGCACGCTCTAGATTCTTGCTATAGCTGCTCATCGCCTGAAATCGACTCAAAATCCAGCGTTGATGAACCAGGCTGTTCGTCTCCAGGGCCACAACAAAGAGCGGCCATGCAACTCTGATGGTGCCTTCCACTCCCTGGTGCTTATCAGCTTGGATGGCCATGTCAACGATGGCGGTTATATGAGCTTCAGGTACGATTTCTGCCTTGGTCGTCAAGTCATTTCTCCGAATGACCCGAAAGAGATCGAGCTTGGCAGCATGATATATCGGGATGAAAGCACGGATGTTGGCCACGAGACGATGCGAGTTATCCGTCGATAGAGATAGATCTGACGCCACTTCAAGCAACTCCCCATATCGCAGATCAACCTGTCTAAAGGCAGACTCAACGGCTGGTAAATGGAGCTTGAGTTCATCTGCGCCGAGCTTCGCCAGATCAGCCACCATACCTCGAAGCTGCATGGATGCACAGAGAAAGGCGAAAATGTCCCGATTCTCAACGTCGTCCAACAGTTCAACCTGAGGATATGCATCTCCCCACATTGAGCGGTACAACGAGTTTGAGTACCTATGCAGCACATCGAACCCCGAAATGGACGAAGCATCGTCTGGGGCCATTATGTCTTTCAGCTCGCTGTTGAACTGGCCGCCAAGTCCAAACGTGGCAGCTGTAGCATCACAAAGAGCGATCCAGACGAGGAGCCTGATTACGAAAAGCGACAGACCAGGCTCTCGTGTTTGGCTTTGCGGCTGCATTCGCGCCAGCACCGGCGTCCCTTGCCATTCTCGCTTGGCCATTTGCTCTGATAGGCGCTGACAGCGATGCTTTACGATCAAGGCCGCTCCTGCAAGGTGGTTTGACAGACCAGAGCATGTTCCGTCGCCGTATTTCTGCTCGTACACGAGCATCAGGTACAAGACTGCGCAGATTGGATCCAGTTCCAGTTGCCGACCGTCGTCTGCCTTTCCGATGACATCGGCTAAAAGGCCCAGAGCGGCCGAATAGTGCTGAACAGGAGTCCATTTACTACGACGATCCCGTTCCACCAGCTGAGAAGAGCCGTCGGATCCATCCGAGGTGCTATTCCGCCGAAACTCGATCTCATGGCCCCCAAGAGCCAGTAACGCATGCATAACCATTGGCTCATCCTGCGCCAAGGTGAAAATGATTGAAAAGAGCGAGTAGTCCGGATTCTTGGTATGATGGATCCGCGCAAACGTAGTCCGAAAATACCGAATCGCCTCATGATCGGCCGAAGTGAGATTCAGCGAACTGGCACTCCCAGGAAACTCAGGTAGCCGAGCAGGAAGAGCCAGAGCCCTCGTCAAGGCTGCGCGCCGAGCCCAAGTCGGCAGTGACTTGGAGCTCTCGAGGGCCAGCATGTAGCCCCGGGAGATGGCCAGGAGGTCGTTGTGCTTCATCTTGGGCTCGTAGTCGCAGAGGCGTCTCAGACGGACGCAGCGCTCGCAGCGGGGCCGGACTTCGTCGCATTTGACCTTTTTGATGCGACATGTGTAGCAGCCCGTTTTGGAGCGGCGGCCTTTTTGAGGATGAGCGCCGGTGGCGGAGATGGCATGATCCATGGTGAGCCGCTGAGACGTTGGTGTTGAAGATTCAGTGTCTGACGGACGGCTTGACTCGTGTTTCACAGGGATCCGATCGGATATCTTGCTTCTTCAACTAGAGAAGCTAGAACATATCCATGTTAGTTGGATGGAGGAAAGAAGCAAGTTGCCTCTGTGAGGGCTTCATCGGTCCCTTTTGTGGGCCTCCAGAATCATCTTCACCATGAGAGTCGAGGCTGTATGAGGGGGAATGGAGGCCTGTGTTGAAGCCGTTCACATGGCCGACGACGTGCGGCTGCGTTTGCCGACGGTCGGCAGCCTCAGCCGCTGGCAATATTGACCGGATCTGGGCAGTAAGACGCTTATATGCCTTGGCTCTGCCTCGTTGTGCGCCACACGAGAATCAAAGTTGGGGGTTGCCTCACAGAGGCTGAGACTCCGCACGACGCTAGCTCCCACGAAGCCGACGGTCGCTAATCGTGAATGGAGATTCAGTGAGCAGAGATCCAATCAAGATGATGAGATTGTGTTAGCCGATATGAAGCTTCCCACTTTTGCAGAGGAAAAGGCGGATGACATCGTTCTGCGGACTTGTGTAACATCGATATCTGTGCATATAAAACTGCTCAATCGTTGCGCCACAGATCCCATTTTCAACATAGCCTGGATTTCACAGTCTTTGGTCATATCTTGGCGCGCATTAGACCAAATCACCAGCATGACGAACAAGATCGACTTTGAGCAAGCCCGGCAGCTCGTCAACACCCGCCTCGACGAGCTCAACTCGCAACTCCGCGGCGTCAACAAGTCCATCCATGACAACCCCGAACTCGGTTACCATGAGTTCCAGGCACACGATACAATCACCGCCTTCCTGGAGAAGCTGGGCTTCGATGTGAAGCGCAAGACCTGGGGCCTGGACACCAGCTTCGAGGCAACAATTGGCTCAGGAGGGCGCCAAGTCGTCGTCTGCTGCGAGTATGACGCTCTGCCTGATATTGGACATGGCTGCGGTCACAACCTAATTGCCACGTCTTCTCTGGCTGCGTTCCTTGGGGCGGCTCATGCGTTGTCTCAATTGGGCGTCCCTGGGAGGTTGAGGATCTTGGGGACGCCTGCTGAGGAGGGAGGGGGCGGCAAGGCGAAGCTGATTGACGCGGGGGCGTTCAGTCCCGCGGAGGACATCGCCGCGTCCATCATGGCTCATCCGATATCTGTCAATCTCATGAATTACGGGGGGCGAAGCGGCATCTCTGGGGTGGCTGGCTTCAATCTCATCGCGAGCCACAAGTTTCGGGTCGAGTTCCGCGGAGTCCCAGCACACGCAGCTGGCGAGCCTTGGAACGGCGTCAATGCATTGGACGCGGCTGTTGCAGCGTATAACAACATCTCCATGCTGCGTCAGCAGATCCGTCCCGACGAGAGGATCCATGGTGTTATCGAGGCTGGGGGCACGGTGCCAAACGTCATCACCGATTACACGCGCATGAACTGGTATATCAGGAGCCCGACCAGTCAACGGGGAGAATTGCTCGTGAAGAGGGTTAAAGCCTGCATAGAGGCAGCAGGCGCGGCAACTGGCTGCAAGGTCAATTATATTCCGTGAGCACTGCACCGATCTTACCATGACTCTTTGGCGCTTTTACTGATCATTGAGCCCAGATCCGCGACATACGAGCACGTCATCTCCAATCCTACTCTGTGCGAAGTATACGTCGAGGACATGAGCAAGCTGGGCGAAAAGGTCGAGATCACGTTGCCTGAGAGCTTCAACGCCTCGACCGACATGGGCAACGTGACGCACGTGGTGCCTGGCATTCACGGCGGCTTTGGCATCCAGACGGGACCAAACGTTGGCCTGCATTGCCGTGAGTTTGCGGCTGCGGCGGGCACGGATGAGGCGCACGAGGTGGCGATGAAGAGCGGCAAGGGCATGGCTATGCTGGCTTTGAGGGTTTTGCTTGATGATGAGGTTGCGGAGAAGGCGAGGGCAGACTTTGACAAGAGGTATGAGTAGGAGGCGATGATAGACAGAATCGAATAGATGCTGCGTGTTTGCAGGATTCGACTCTATAAGTGTGAGTCCTGAGCCAGTGTCATCTCGCATCTCCGAAATCACTGGTGTTCTTCTCATGGCTAAGACACTATCCCCCTCACGACTCTCAGGTTGTATTCCAGGAACATGTGCTAGGCGCAGCAATATCAGGAAAAAGCCGCAAGAATAAGCAACATCAGTCTCCAAATGAAACAGATCAACAATTACAGCACAAGAAGCGAAGCAAGCGTTGCCATGTGTTTCCCAAAGCGTCTACCGAGATGTCTTGTAACGGCTTGTTGCCGAATGAGGCTTCTTCCAATGAGATGCAGCGTAGCATCCCCGTGTTTGTTGGCGGGCACCAATTCCTCCCGCCGGAGGCTAAAAATGGTAGGAGCCGATGGGACCCTCAGTCTAGGATCTGAAGAAAGAACCTCCATCAATCGAGGCATGATCGCTGGGGTTTGAGGCGGCTTTGCCACTGTCTGATGCTGCCGATGAGGCGGTGAAGCTCAATTCTCCAAAACGGGCGCATCATTGGTATGCTTTGCTGCGTCTGTTGACCAGCATCGTCTCTAGGAACTGAATGAAATCGATGTTCAGTTCATGGTAAATGCAGTTGTGAAACTCAAGTTACAGGGATAATCAAGATGCCTTCACCGGGCCCCTCCACATCAGCATCAGCGGGTTCTCTCGCGGAAACTCCCCTGCTCGACGATCTCTTCCCCATTCCTTTGCCGACGCCGCGGCGCATTGGTCGCCATTAGGATGGAGCGCCCAGGACAGCTCCGTTTCCCGGCCGAAACATCTCCATCAAGAAGGAAACAATCACAATGGCTGGACTGAAACAGCGACTCTGGCGTTACACTTCAAGGCGACCCCCTGGAATGATGAAACGTGAAGCTCGGGACATAAATACTGCGTCTGCCCGTTTGCACCACATCTCATAGTCTCACACAGCAATACCTCCTCTTCAATATCTCTGCAAGTTGGAATTGCCAATTCAGAAGAAAATGAAGGCTGCTTTTCTTCTTCTCTGGGGAGCGGCGGTGGCTACCGCTCAAACCGTCTACTTCATCCGCCACGGCGAGAAGCCCGCCGATGACGACGATCCCAACTTGAGCGCCCAGGGAGTGCAGCGCGCTCAGTGCTTGCGAAATGTCTTTGGCGCCAGCTCCAACTATAACATTCAGTACATTATCGCCGAGAAGCCCAAGGGTAGGTGACACTTGATCACCATGATCTCGGCGCGGTTTGTTGTGTTGGATGATGGATCAGCTAACTGTATCAAATGCAGACGGCAAGCGAATCCGTGCTCTCAACACCGTTACGCCTCTGGCCAATGATCTCGCGTTGACCGTCGACACAAGCTGCGGCAAGACCAAGTCCGATTGCGTTGCGGATCTTGTCGATGACTACAAGGGCTCCGGCAACATTCTCATCTGGTGAGAAATTCATGTTCTGCCGCTTGGGGAAATTCGAACTAACACCGCCGTAGCTGGGAGCACAGCGAGCTTACCAACATTGCCGAGTCTCTGGGTGCCAAGAAAGCTCCTGAATACCCTGACGATTCGTTCAACTTGATCTGGACCGACCCTCTTCCTTATGATGAAATCACTAGCATTACGTCCGAGAACTGCCCTGGTTTGGACTAAGAAACATCATCAGTTATGGAGAAGAGATCGGATAACTTACCTTTCGACTTGTATATACCTGTAGCGAGGGGAAGGATAAACGGAGGTATAAAAGAAAAGAACTTCCTGAATCCGTATATACCCAGACACTTGTGCCAAAAGATATTGAGTTCTGTCTCGTATAATGCTTCTGTCAAGTGTTTTTCATAAAACTCCGAGAATAATGTGACGCAGACATGTACCTTCAATAACTCCTCCTGGCGAACATCCACCCGCACTCTAACAGTTCAGTCGCCTACACTTACCTGAGTTATCTCGCGTTAGACGGTTAGAGCTCAAATTCTCTGTCGTTCTGAAAAGACATGTGAGTGTCATATGCTGAATCTAATTCAAGACAATGCTTACACATACGTGTCCCGTAAAGCTGGGTTTAGCTCGTGCGGATATTTATATCTGAGCTTACTCAAGCACAACCTAGAAAGATGTTCGTCACTCGACTTCAAGTGAGGGTTACATCAGTGATAAACCGAGTGCGACTAGTCTGTTCAAATCGAATGCTCTAGCATAGCGTTGGAGTCTGTTCAAGTTGTAAAGCATCGATTATTCAATACAATAGCCGAAATAGCCGGCATCACCAGTGAAGCTCAACTTTCTTGTGCTCGTTGTCATCCATCTGCACAGTGCATAATACACTTGAGCTTACGGTTGAGGCCTAAAGGGACGTCGATAGCCTTCAAAGGGACCCAATGTCGCCCGCAGCTGGACCGAATGCGGAAATATTCACGGCCTGTGCAGCGTTTGTGAGCGAGAACAACATATCCATCTTGGGAAGCTTTGTCAGATTTCAAGGCAAATGGGACAACTTGAGGGGGCTAAAAAGCGGCATAAGCGAGCTCAGTTGACCAACACTTGACTTGCTGCATAGTCCCGGTGGAGATCCTATGTTAATGCTAGGTCTCCGTCAGGCCGTCAATGAGCATAAGCTCCTTGAAGCAGGCATTGGCCATCTCGCTTACGCTGCCCTATGATCCAGTCGTCGGCACTGATCATCAACACGGAGTTGTCATCTCAGTCAAGCAAGGGCGTTGCTATGTCGGTTGCGGCTAGTTGGGCGAGCTTTAACTGGAGACCCAAGTTTACATCCTCGACCAAGCATCACGAAACGCTACCCAACTCAACTGCTTGAACGCCCTAATGTGACATGACACCGCCATGACCTACCTTCTACAGCGCAAACTATTATACCACCTTGATACAGTGAGCTTTTACTTTCCAGAAGTAACGATGATGTGCTATTTGACGAGGAGGTAAAAATGACGAGGCTGCCTCATTGGTCAAACATGATCCGGAACTGTGAATAATATGGAGCGGTGCAACGAACTGTACGCGCCCTATTCCTCAAGGCCGAGTCTCCAGATGGATAGCACCCATTTGAACCGCAGTGCAGTATGGAGAACAAAGACTAGCCCCCCACGCATTGAAGCTGATGTGAGCCCCAGAATGGGACTCCAGAGGCAGTTATAAGCACTCCAAATTCGGATGAACTTCTCCGCGGCAGCAGATGGCCGGGCATTAGGCAATTGACAGCGTGCAAATTGATGATAGTGACGTAATTCGAGCTCATGTTTCTACTGATATAAAGGACTCGGTCTCACGATCCATCGTAGCAGTTGTGCATTGAGTTGTGAAGAGGCTGACGAAGAACTGTCCTGACCTGCAACAATCTTGAGACACTACACTTTACCAAGGTTTCAGGCTCTGTTTGATTGTTGCCCAAATCACTTACTACTCTTAAAGAAACGAAGAAAAGGCTCAACTACGGAGCATCCCGCTCCTATCTTTTCAGATCGGGTCAATATGGATCCTACGCCCCCAGGAGGCATTGATGTCTCGCGGCCCACTGTCGCCCGAATGGTATGAATCTGAATGCAAACTATGAGAGTCAACTCGTACTGAAATCGGAAAAGTATGACTTCTATCTTGGCGGAAAGAACAACTATGCCTCAGACCGAGCCGCCGTTGCAGCAGTCGTGGAGGCGCTCCCAAACATCTTCGACATCGTTACAGAAGGACGCCATTTCCTACGCCGTGTAATTCGATACATGTGTTACCAAGGAATCGATCAATTCATCGACATTGGATCCGGACTACCGAGTGCAGATAACACACACCAGGTAGCCCAGAGAGTGAACCCTGACGCTCGCGTCGTGTACGTAGACATAGATGACGCAGCGGTCGTCCAAGGCCGACAGATTCTCAAGGATGATCCTTCAACGGCGTTTATACAAGGATCGGTGTTGGATCTGGAGCCCATTCTGAACCACCCTGAAACACGCAGCCTCATCGATTTCTCGAAGCCAGTCGGCGTGGTGATGATGGGGCTGCTGCATTTCTTCGACATGGACGTCGACCGAGCTATTCTCCAACTCTTGCGCGAGAAGCTTGCTCCGGGGAGCTTGGTCAGCTTTACGCACGGAGTTTTGGATTACCAGGATGAGGAGGCTGTGCGGAAACTTCTCGCTGCTTATGAGAGGACGCCTACGCCTCTGCTTATGCGGACGATGGACGAGATCAAGACGATTATGGAGGGATTTCCTGCGGTGGAGCCGGGGCTTGTTTTGTTGCATGATTAGAAGATGGATATGGCTGAGGAGGGAAAGCCTGAGCCTCCGAGGTCACTTATCTGGGCTGGAACGGTGTTGCGTATCTGATTTTTCGATGTACAATAAACGATAGCATATGAAAGCGTCTAGTTTCTGAACTAACTGGTTGTCTCGAGTTATGAACGTATTACCTTTCTCTCTTGAAAATCGAACGTATTACCTTTCTCTTAGTGAATCTAATGAGAGACTGCGTTGATAGGGAACCGGCATGTCGAAGGCTAAGAAGCCAGTAATCGTTCGGTGTGACTTCCGTTACAAGTGACGAATTTAAAGCATACTGCGTAGTGCTTGCCTTGAAAAAAAAAAAAAAAAAAAAAAAAAAAAAAAAAAAAAAAAAAGAAAAAGAAAAGGAAGCTAGAGATTAAGTAGCTCACTCAGAAGCAATTTGGAAGAGTCCATTTGCCTAACCTCGACATCTTACTTCTCAATGCTGTGAGTACCACCGGGATCACGCTTATAAGACTCCTAGTACAGCAACCCTCCGCCCACATAATCCCAACGCCTCTTCCTCTTCCGTCTGACAAATGCCATTGCAACTTCAATCAATGATGCCTTAATAAAGCTTGAAAGAGCCTTCGAAATCTCCAAAACTCAACGTCACCGACTGTGCCATCGCTTGTAAATCGCGAGTTGTCCCCCCCGGTCGAGTGTGGGCAACCCAAGACGCTAACCGCTTGCAGTAACATTATCCGCCAAGAACAGTTCGATATGGTGTAAGTCGGTCGGGACATCTCGACGAGGCTCTTGTTCGAGAACGGCGCGGAAGGCGTTGATGATGCGATGCCTCTGGTATAATAATGAGGGTTCGCATTAGAAGGGTCTAGAAGTCGTGGCTCCATTGGGATCCAAATGCCTTGGTGGTTGTCACTAGTGGAGGTTTTAGGTAACACTCCCGAGAGTGAAGTCAGTGGCTGGAGTTGTCAAATCATCTGCAACGGAGTTTATATAACTGCTCGTTTCATCACAAAAACGTACTGAAGTTACAGTCACAATCTCCTCCAAGCGTATCTTCATGATAAAAGCTCACAACAACTAAACCATAATGTCCACCTTCGGGAGCTCCGTCAGCGTCACCCACATCGGCACAGCCACTGCCCTCCTCCAAATCGACAATGTCACCTTCTTGACTGACCCTCTATTCGCCCCCTCGGGCACTGAATGGGACCTCCCCATTGTTCACCTCAAAGTCACCCAAGATCCTGCCATCAAGCCTGCAGACCTCCCTCCCATCGACGCCGTCCTCCTCAGCCACGAAGACCACCCCGACAACCTTGACGAGGTCGGCCGCCAGGTTCTCGAAGGCAAGAGAGTCTTTACCACCAAGGATGGCGCCCAAAAAATCGGCGATAAGGCCATTGTTACTGGTATGAGTGCTGGTGACAAGACCACCCTCGTTGTCAATGGCAAGACCTTTGGGATCATTGCCACACCGGCTGAGCACGCTCCTCAGGGCGAGTGCATTGGCTTCATCATTACTTCACCCGACTTTGGTTTCACAAACGGTCTTCCCAACGCCATCTACTTCTCGGGAGACACCGTCTACAACCAAGATGTTGCCGATAGCCTCAAGGGGCGTCACATCAGTCTTGCTCTGCTTAACCTCGGCCGTGCGGCTATTTCAGTGGGCGAGCCTGAGCCTTTGGCTATCACCATGGACGGTAAGCAGGCTGCTCAGCTTATCAAGGATGCCATTGTCGAGAAGGTTGTGCCAATGCACTATGAGGGATGGGGTCACTTCAGCGAGGGTAGGGAGGCGGCTGCCAAGGCTTTTGTTGAAGCTGGTGTCAGCGACAGAGTCTTCTGGCTGCCTCGTGGTGAGCGCAAGGTGTTCTTCTAAAGAGGACAGCGTTCAGATGATACAAGGCCCTTTGAGAAGTACTTTTAGTCTGTTTCTAAGTGTCACTGCGGGTACTAAGAGAAATGAACCGAATTGATCACTCTCCGCGCCGATCAAACTCCATCATCATCCAGGATATACTGGGCGATATAATCGTATCCTCGATCTCGGATGCCGTCAATTACCCGCTCACACCACGGCAGCAGTTCCTGGTCGTAGAAGTGGTTATACCGGAGGAATTGGTAGGCTATTCTCGTCGGCAGGGTCGTAGATATCGCTCCAAACAGCCTCATCTCGTCTTGCACCAGATATTCGATGCTCTGGAAAATCCAAATTGACATCTGAATCGCCATCTCAGTGATGAGCGGACTCTCCGGGCTTTCCCCATTGATCAACAGCTCCTCGTCTCGTAGCTCCGGGTAACCTTCCCTTAGCTTTCTGATGTAGACGACGCACATTATCCAGAACGTCCAGTAATGTGTCATCGAATTAGCTGTAGTGATATCGGGAAACCAGATATGGGCTTTTGCGGGGCCTTTGCCTAGGATGCGGAAGGATGGTTTGTTGGTGAGACCCTGGAATGAGATATTCCAATTGACAAGTGCGCCGAGGAGGTTCCTCAGGTCTCCCAGAACTGCGAGGGGCGAATTTGCATTTGGTGAGCCAAGTTTGAGCTTGTCAATGTCAACTAAGATTGATGGAATTGCGGTGGCCTCGGTCATGAGGGCGTGGAACGAGTTTGCCTTGACATATTGAAATGGGATAGTCCGCCACTCAGGCGTGGCAAGAAATGTAGGATGCTTGTTGCGAATAGAGTGTATTATCTGGTTCGATCCGTCAATAATGGAAAAATAGAGAATCAGCGTAACAGCAGGGCTCTCACCATGGCCGGGCGAAGGCCAATAAATATCCTATGGGACGGCCCGGTCGAATAGGCTTCTGGGCTATGCAGTTGGATCAGATCACTTAAGCCAGCCGCATGAGCCGCGCTGCTAGAGACGGCAGTCGGCAGGATAAGCTATACAGGTCAGATCTAGTCAGTCTCTTGGTAATAGGGGGCACGGTATGAGAAAGACAAGGAGGGTTAGGAGCTCAAGCGTTCGACACGTACCTCCGAGATCATGAGGCACATGATGGCTACTGCCAAAACGTCCGAATCTGCCGTATGCGAAATGTGATGCAGGCTGTCATGCAGCGCATGCAATGCCGAACAATGCGCCGTTAGTGCATCTGAGATGGGCGCTATTCCGTTGCGGCCTCTTGCCAGGATGGATACACCAAGGGCTTTGACGGACGAAGATAGAGCCATCTCATACCGCCGAGTCAGGGACAGAACCGGCAGAAGCTCGATCCACGCTCCACACACGCGAGGGTGAATATCGACATCCCAGCTCATGAATGCCGAATTACTCGACAGCACCGTCGGCGAAAAGTTCTGCACAACGAGCGAGATGATGTCCTGGAACGGCCAGGCCAGGGACGGCCTCACTACAGGAGCCGCATATTTGGCTCCCGGCTGGCTATCGTGGACTACCTCGTTGCTAGTGTCCGCGGGTATATCAGTTCGTGTAGTTGTGGATTGGCGTTGCTTCTTCGTAATTTTTCCGTCTTTGCGCGTTTTGGATTTTGTTGATGCTCCTATGGATAGCTGTGATGGTATGAAGACGAGATCATACTGATAGCCTCCACACTCGATCTTGGTTCCTGCGCATTGCGAGCACGAAGGACGCTTGCCGTCACACTGGACAAACCAGATTTAGTAAAAGATTCCGAGACAAGGTATGTATGTCAGAATGTCAAATAAAGAAGGGCAGATGATAGTCGATGGCAGAGAGAAATGGTTGATGAAGCTCTCACCAAATCGGGTAGAATCTCAGTAGTTCAATTACCACTCACCCCCAGCTTCCGTGCCCTGCAAGTATGACAGACGGTCAACTTCCGAACCTTCATAGTGTCTCTGTTTCACAGCGCTTCAGATGTCCAATATAGGCAACATACGACGAACTGCTGGCTCAGGGTGGAAGCATAAGCCGAGAGCCAACGCTTTTAGCTGGCGATGACCAAAGGGCGTTGACATATTGTGGAGCCGCTCATACGGACCCGGATGACGAGCCGAAGACCGATGGAAGTGAGGCCGGCGAGCTGATTGGGGAAGTCCCATACGACACTAGACTCGTCATGGTAGCATAACCCGCCAAGGCGATGCTAGAGCTGAAGGGCTTGGTGAAGCTGTGGGGGAGACGGACGAGTTTGGCAGCTCAATAATAGGAGAAAGTGGTGATTGTTGCGCCATCATGGGTTTGCTGTCGGATATGAGGCCGTCTTACAGACTGTTGCGTTTGATCTCCTCGGAATAGAAGCAGCAAGGCGGGTTCTAGTGTTCAGCCACCTTTTGGATCTGATAATTCACAAGGAGATTGGGTGACTCCTGTTGTTGTACTGCCACCCAAAGAGCCGAGAATTATAGCAGACATCCCAGCTATCTAGCAATAGAAAGAACACACAAGAAGATGAGATAATGAAAGTCGAATCAATCATGGGCATGAAAAGAGAGAACATCCCAAGTCTTTTAGCTCACGGATGGAGCCTTCAGCCCATCTTGGCACAGAATATTGTCGACATCTTGCACCATGTAACGTGAAGTCAGCTTGGAACGGCGGCCCACATACAATGTGCCTCTCCCCAAGGCTGATGCACATCTCACGGATAGTCAGCTTCGTTCCCGTAAACGAAGTACAAGTACATAAAGCTCGGCTTTTGCCGAGATAGGTAACATTCCCTCGCCGAATTCTTCTCCGGACGTTTCCATGACCAGTCCAGGCCCCAAAGTAGATCGCCACAGGGGTCGCTATCAACCGCCATCAGTTCGTTGTTCGGAGTGGCAGCTCGTCTCTGGCCCGCTACCATCTGCTCACCAGGCGCTGAAGGGGGTGATGACTCCAGAACACTGATTGTATCAAGCCACCATCAAATCCCGAAGCACTCCTCGACGCCTCTTTTGCTCAGGCAATTGCCGCTTCATCAACAACATTCACCATCTCAACAGGTCCATTCACAGCACACTCGCCATAATGAGCAGCGGAATCTCGAGCTTCTGTCAGACTCTGTCGCCAACTCGGGTGTCTCAGTTTTCCATCTACTTGAGTCCGTGCTCCGTAAAGATTATGAGCGTGGCACTAACACTATTGATTCAGTGCCTTCAGTTTTCCCCTGGTCATCTCCGTATGGCGTACGGAGTAAGTTGAATCATCCGACGCCGGTGATATTTCATTATGTCCGACCACACCCAGAACACTGCGTCCTCCGTGATGAACTTGACATATCCGACCAAGTCGCCACGGTCCGCGCATTCTCCTAGGTAGAGACTAACACCTAGTCCTTGGTGGCCATAGAGTGAGATTGCGATGATTCAGGCTTTACGATACGTATCGGAGGTTTGCCAGCTCCCGGTCCGTTTCGGTTCGACAAATCCGGTTCAAACTGCTCGTCCGAAGTGTCGGCCGGCAAGCCATGTTTCGATTCCGTCGCTTAGTCTCGGTTTTGTAACAAACGGACAGGGTGAAGTGGTGAAAACATACTTAACCCATTGCCAGCTACATTTGCTTGAATATCTTGCTGCATCACCTCCGTTCATCAGAGACACTCTGAGCGGACGCCGTTTCATTGACAAGCACGGTGAAATGATTTAGGGTATTGAATACCTCGGGGCTGCATCTGTGGGAAAGAAAGGGGTAGCAACAGTATTGCCGGTGCAAACTGCAACGAGCATCATGCCCGACATAGTCGATCTCTTGGTGACTCCTCCCAAGTTTGACGTTGAGCTGCAGCGTGATATTAGCCATACTTGATTGTAATCCGACCCTCCCAGGCATAACCATTTCTCATCAGAAGGTATTGCATATACCATCAATTGCAATATTAAAGACATACATGCGTCAATACCTACTGAACGTTGTGGTCGTCTCCGTGAGTTTACGCAGTCCTCTGAAATTGTGCGTCCTCTTTGACAGTCCAATCGAGCGTATGCTCTTCCAAAGCGTTTTCTATTCAATAAACTCTTGAAAGAGAATTTTTGGGTCCCAAAAATAAGCATCATCACCTTAGAGTGAACCACACAAGATTCCAACGCGCAAACAGTCTGACGTGACGATTAGTCTACACGCTGATCTTCCATCAGGCCAGCCATGGACGAGACAGAAAACATGATAGTTAAAAGAGTAGAAATCGGAAACATTGATTGTCCTTTCGTTTATGTCGACTTCAACGTAGATTCGAAAAGTAAAAAAAATTAAAATAAAATAAAAAAATATATAAGTTGCCCCCACACAGATTTGAACTATGGACCTTCGCATTACGAGTGCGACGCTCTACCCCTGAGCCATAGGGGCACTTTTTCCGGTATATCGCCGATTCTACGTGTCTTATAAAGCAAGGCAGGAGCGACCCGCGTCGTGCTCTTCCTCCTTCCTCGCACTTCGTATCTTTGATCACGTAAACAGCGGCCGTGGCTTGTGTAAGATTTGAATAGAGCGATGGGAAAGAGGGATGGGAAAGGAGAGAAATCGCAAGAAAGTGCAGGCACGATGAACTTTGAACTCTACTAGGGTAGTACTTCTTTATAAGATGACTGTCTCGATCACCAATGCTACCAGTCATCAACCTGGATCCTTTGTCCTCTAATTGAGGCCAATCAATTCAAGGATGTCCATGTTTGCACCTATGGCGCCTTGCCTACACGGTAACGACCCTCGTCTCCAGCATGATCAACCTCCAGGCTGCAGCCGCTCTGCGATGCCCCGCTCTGCATCGCCTGCTTACAGCGACATCTCCTCCTGGGTGGAACGCCTGAACCGCTCAATATCCTTGCGGCGCAAACGAGCAAGACGCAGAGAAAAAGATGGGTGAATCGGAACGTGGAATGGATTCCAAGGTGGACTTGGATGAAGCCGTCTCGTTATCTGCATCCGACGAACAGGAAGCCAGAGACAGCAAGTCTGCGAGCAGGTGGGCAGAGGCATTGCAGAAGCTGAGCAAAGAGGATCAAGCACAGTTTGAGCTTGCATTGCAGAGCCTCGACGATCCGAAATCTGTCCTTTCAAATGTCCTCGCAGCGACCAAGAAACGAAAGGAAGAGTGCAAGAAGAAGAGATGGAAACTGTCCATCAAAGGGCAGACAGTTATTATGAGAGACGTTCTTGAAAAGCTCAGTGCTTGGGTACAGAAGATCTTGGTGCGTATGTAAATGCCAGTCATACAACATGTGCTCGCGACTCACTCGGTTTTAGGCTGTTGGCGACGTTATCATTCAATACGACCCCTCCCATATGGCACTACCATGGGCAGCTGTGCGGCTCATTATGCAGGTCACCGTCAACGACATCGAAGTATTTGGCCATGTCATTAACTCGCTGGAGAGCATCAGCAACCTCGTCGCCCAGTGCCAGCTCATGGAGGTGATATATCTCGTTGAAAGGAAAAAGTCAAGGTGGGTGCATTTTTTTCTACGTCGTAAACAGATGAGCATAGAGGCTCATCAATCGCAATATTGACAGTGTTGAGCTGTTTGGTCAGCTATCAGAGTCTATAACGGACCTCTACGCCGCTATACTTGGTTACCTAGCAGGGACTCTACACTATTTCGGCCTCAATACGGCAGTACGGATTCTCAAAAGCGTCGTCGTCTCCAAGGACGATATAAAGGCCAGATACGAGCCCATCGAATCTGCGCAGGCCAAGTTCAGGCGCCTTGCGGAGATGGCAGAAGCTCAAGACTTGGGGAGTGTTGTTGATGGTATCCAAGGAATTGAGCAGCATCTGCAGCAGAAGACGGAACGAGACGCAGTGGAGATGCAGTCTCTTAAAGATGCCATGAAGCAGTTGAACCAACCCATCAATCGCATTGACAGCCGCCTTGAACAGATTCAAGACGGCATTGAGCAACAGGTGCGGACACAGATTCTCAGGGCCATTTCCACTATACCATACGGCAGTCACCACAAAACTGCCAGCAAAGGGCGCTTAGAGGGCTCCGGCAGGTGGCTTCTGAGTAAATCCGCTTTTAGTGACTGGCGGAAGAGAAGCTATTCATCTGTCCTTTGGCTTCACGGAATCCCTGGCTCTGGCAAGACCAAGTTGGCGTCTCTAGTCGTTGATGAAATCAAAGGCAAGGAGCACTTGGCTTATTTCTACTGCCTGAGGAATCCGGCTGAGCCGCACCGAGCACAATGCGACAAGGTTCTTGCAAGTTTTGTTCGCCAATTGGCAAGTCTTACACCAAGCGATCCGATCTTGCCACCCGTGATGGAGCATTACGAAGAGGCCATCAAGGGCTTCGTCGGATTTGAGGACCAGGCTTGGACGTCGGACGAGTGCGTCGAAGTTTTGCTGCGGCTTGTCGACGAGTATCCTGCTGTCACCTTTGTGTTGGATGCCTTGGACGAAGTGGACCAAGAAGACAGGCAGGATCTTTTGGATGCGCTTGACCGCATCTTGAAAGAGTCAAACACTCTCGTTAGGGTGTTTATCTCGAGCAGAAGCAACTACGACATTGCCCTTCAGCTCAGCGGGGCGCCGAATATTTACATCGAGGCCGACGACAACGCCGAGGATATCTTTACATTTATGTACGAGGCATACAATTCCGATTTGAGGACCCTGCCGAGCTTGCTAACCTAAACTTGCAGTGACACTCAACTTGCATCCGCGAAATTGTTGCATGGAAAGCTCGCACCGGGTTTACGAGAGGAGATTGCCCTAACGCTTTTAGAGGGAGCAAAGGGAATGTGCGTCGCCGAAGTATAATTAATGCAAGGATAATCTTTGAACATTGCCCTGGCTAAACTATTTTTCCTCCAGGTTTCGATGGGTTGACCTGCAGATCCAGTCACTGAAGAGGGTCAAGGTGGCTGCGGATTTGAAGGCACGTCTCGGCGCTTTACCAGCGACGCTTGAGGAATCTTATTGGGAAATCTACCAAGAGGTTCGTGAGGCTGGAGATCATGCTTTTGGGCTCGCCAACTTCACTTTCCAATGGCTACTGTACGCGCAGGAATCCATCTCCATTGAAGCCCTGGCTATGCTCGCAAGCGCAGAGTCGGCGTCGGAATCCGAAACCGCCTTCTCCGGCGACGAGGTCTTGGACGTTTGCTCAAACCTTATTGTGACTCGTCAAAACTCGTTTGACTTTGTGCACTTATCTGTTCGAGAATTCTTCGAGCGACTGCACAATCGCGGGATACACAGCTATCAGCGGGAGGCATGTCACGCCGCCATCGCGGCCGCTTGCTTGCGATATCTCAATATGGCCCTAGTCGACAACCGAGGGGTTGACTTGCGAGAAAAGGTAATGAAGAAAATTGAAGAATGCCATACAGACGGAGATTCCAACGAGCAAAAGAAGGAGGGTGGCGAGGCTGGCGAGGATGCCACGGGAAAAGACGATGCAGGTTCGCAGGATGAAGGGGCTGATGAAGTCAGAGAAACTGATCCGAAGAGTGACATCGAAAATTCTACGCGCCAAGAATGCGAGAAAGATTCAGAGAACACGGTCAAAAAGATTGTCAAATGGACGGAGAATCTGAAAGCTGATGAGTTGAGAGGTATGGTTGTGGAGATTATCGCAGTGGTATCATCTGATGATGTTTACGGTCAACCAAGCGAGTATGCTGCGACTTGGGTGATATATCACATTGATAAAAGCTCCAAACATCGAATGGAAGGCCCCTTAGCCAATCTCATCAAAGCTTTTATGCTCGAGAAGAGCGGCGAATCTGGCGACTCAGCCTACAAGGTCTCCAAGGCCTTTCATGTATGGAGCGCTCTGGTTACCAAGATCGTTCGAGAATCGGACCAAAGTCGAGAAATCAAGTGGGCAGCTTCTTTACCACCTAGTCCAATATGGATCGTCTGTC
Source organism: Trichoderma ghanense (assembly GCF_004382785.1). NCBI lineage: Eukaryota > Fungi > Ascomycota > Sordariomycetes > Hypocreales > Hypocreaceae > Trichoderma > Trichoderma ghanense. The sequence continues at coordinate 3,195,309 of NW_027395663.1, read as the reverse complement.
AAATGAGCTGGATCGAAGTCGCCGAATATCTCTACAAATGCTCATACCCTGGCATCAATGACGGCCGGAAAATGGCGATGAACGAACTCGATGTCAATCCCTTGTGGTACGCCATTTTGTCCAAAAACTCCGACCTCATAGACTGTCTGACGAAATGCAACGCGGACGCAAATCGAGTCTTTGATGTTGACACATACGATGAGCCACTTGTGGCGGCGGCCAGGGAAAACGACACCGAGTTGATCATCATTCTGTCGAAGCAGAATTACGGAGGTCAAAAGGCTGCGGAGGAAGCTTTTGTAAGCGCGGCCAGTGGAGGACATTGTGAATCGATAAGTCTTCTGCTGGATCTTTCTCTCGTGTCGATAGAGAAAGCAGGACACAATGCCTTGTGCTCTGCCTGCGCCGGAGGGCAGCTCGACGCGATCAAATTTTTGCTCGCAAGGGGAGCTCCCACCAGAAGAGGTGGTCATATGCTGTGCCGAGCGGTTTTGCACCGCAAGACAGAAGTCGCACGGTTCCTGTTGAGCCAGAAGATTGGCTTTGATGTTTTGTCTACCGCTCTTGTCATTGCCCTGTCTAATTCGGACGAGACATGCATGGATCTCTTGTTGGAGCAAGGGGCGAAGAAGGATGGGTTGGCACTCGTTAGAGCGATTCGAGATAAGACGGCAATGACTGCGCTGAAGCTGATAGAGGCTGGGTACGACGTCAACGGAAGGTATCTGGAAGGGAGGCGAAGTGCTCTGCATTACGCAGCCTTGTCGGGTCAATCCAGGATTGTTGAGGCGCTGTTGGGGGCCTCTGCAGATGTGAATTGTCTTGATGCCAACGCAAGGACGCCGCTGCATCTGGCTGCCCTGAATGACAATGTTGACTGTGTGCGTTTGTTGATGAAGCATGGGGCGGATGTGCTGTGCGAGGATTATCAGGGTAAGATACCTTTGGATTTGGCGGAGGAGAAGAATCATGTTGGGGCGGAGAAGGCTATCAGGGAGGAGATGGAGGGGATGTTGAGGATGTTGATGGCTGGGCGAGAGGGTGAAAGTGATTCTCAAGAGGTCTGAGACGCTTCTCGGGTCATTCATATTACACGCATCCTCGAATGTTTTCATCTGGCGTGATCGAGAGGGGGGCTCCATGGCTCGATTGCCATGGCTGGCATGAGGTCTAACATCCTCCTTTCGACATGCAAACTTCGATTCCAGCAATCTTTCCCAGCGCCACTCTAGCAATACCATCGAGCCGATTCGAGAAATCCCCTTATTGCATCCTTACGATCATGGACCGAATCCATTTCTACGGGATCACGGAGACATTCGGCATCTCTGACAATACTCTCGCGTTGCAGAGGAAGGTGTCGATGCGCACCATGTTTATGTGTCTAGATCTCCCTACCTCACTCGAAATCCACATCAAGATGCAGCAGACGTTCAGTGTCAGTGAAATTGACGTACCACAAACGGCTGGCTCAAGTGAATTGGCGCGGAGATAAACATCCGGGTCGGGGATCCGGCTCAAGTGAATTGATGTTAAAGCTGGGGTCAGGCGAATGTTTCTCAACAGTTTCGCTGGCAGCTCCCTTTATGTGGCTGTACTGCACCTTTGGCATCTTCTCTCTCAAGTCAAAATTCTACATTTGGCTATATCCGGTCTCATCCTCCTGAGACTCAATGAAGTAGAGCATCGCTGGCTCTATTGTTTGGCTTGTCGATAACTCTTGGATATCTGCGACTCGACACGTCTTGGTTCATCTAGAAGGGGAGGATAAAGATGGCAACTGCTCAGTTTGTCTGTGCTAATTGGAAGCCGGACAGCACGGATTGCAAGAAGGTTGGCAAATATAGTTGCAAAAATTGCCTTCTCGTGGCGGTAGGTCCTGCACATGTTCGTGTGGCAATGAGCTCTTCTAAACGGATCTTCTTTTCTAGTACTGCGGTGCAGATTGCCAAAAGGCACACTGGGCCCTCCACAAATCGCATTGCAAGTCTCCTCTGGGCAAGGAAACCTGGAAGCCCGACTGGGTACTGGAGGGTCGACCACCGGTATTCGTCGGAGATGAAGACCAGGCGTCCTTTGACGCGAAGCAGTATCTCTGGGGCAATATGCCTGCTCTTGATGTGCTCCAACTTGGTTCAAACGAAGGCGACGACTATGAAAAGCAGCTGAACCTCCTGTTTGCCGGTATGTACCTGTCCTGACTCAGTCTCGATTCTGCAGCGGAACTGATGAAATCTGGCATCTTGTAGCTTCCGGAGATCTTCGAAATATTGTCAAGACAATTGCCGAGATCCCTAGCAGCTATGGCGGACCTGTCACTGTCACAGTCAACGATCACGACATGGACATCGTGGCACGCAACGCTATATTGCTTCTCATTGCCCTAGTATCAGATGATGTGGGAGAGGCAGTGGATTGCATCATTCACGTCTGGTATTCAGCCCTCGTCCGCAAGTCCGACCTGGAGATACTCCAGCAACGGGTTCGACCCCTTGTCGAAAGCGTGTGTGAAAAGATCAAGGGTAAACAACGCACCAGCGTGTTGGCGAAGACGTTCACGTTCGGACAGCGCTCCTTGAGGCTCGTTCTGCAGAAGTCGTCATGGGACGCCCTTTTGGCCTACATGAACGTGCCCGCCGGCTTGACGGCCGAACAAGCGAACCGGATCCGTGTAGCTATTACCCTTGCAGAGTGTAGGAAGGATTATCGACATCGCGATGGGCTTGTTCAGTCTCCGTCTCGTCGGGTTGCGAAACATCGGTTTCGACAGGATGGAATATTGCTGCCATTCGGGTCTTCACGCGATGACTTTCAAGAGCCAAATCCGTAAGTAATGGCACCAATCATTGACTGAAGCCCAAGTTTCTAATGACTCACAGGACGCTGTACCAAAAAGCCAACACCTGGCCGATATATGACAGTGCTGATCCTCTCAATGGATGGTCACCGAAGGATGTTGAAGACACGTCGAGTGGACCTGCGACGGCTGATATTTACGGCAAGCTTTTCTACCACCTTCGCGCATTGCTCCGGACCTTTATTCTCAATCTCTCAAAGCTGGCTGTCTCTTTTCGACTCTTCCATCTGGCCTTTTCGGATCTTCAAAGCCATCTTGAGCGCAACTATTTCAGTCGCATTGAGGTAGGTCCCTGCTACTGGTCCACGACTCCATCTCACAATCTACTGCGAGAAATGCTGATTCGGGCACATAGGTCTCCAATGTCTCAGACGGTGGATACGTCGGAATACATCACACCGTTGGCTTGATGGCGCCGCTGCTCCAGGGGCCGCTTGTCAATCGTCATGCGACTCTCATTACTCTCTTTATGAATGCCGTGTCAGAGATGACGACCATGGAGAAGCGAGAAGCCGCCATGTCTGCGGAGTCGCAAGCGCTGAAACGCCTCATGAAATACATTCCGATGGAGCGAGTGCCACTGCATCCCTTTGATCCTTTTTTCATCAAGCTTGCATATGCACGGCCTAACGTGGCAAGCTATGACGACGTATTCGATCGGTAAGCAGAGCCTTGATGGACGGTGTCATCCTCTGGAGCTCATAGCACTCGAGATTAACGTCGGCTTTAGATTCATGGAGAATATGGCCGTTGCTGAGATGGAGGAGGCGCTTAGCGTGGCCGTGAAAGACAAGCATACCGTGATCGACAAGTGGCCGTATCAACTGAAACTCCGGCCTGGCCAGCCCGGAGCCCAGGAAGAATTCGACCTGTTGGTTGGTGCTGGTCTCGCGGGGACTGAACGCTACGTGGAGTGGCGACGAACCAAGATGTACAGGGAGGAAATGGACGGTGAAGCAGTCAAGACGCTGCTGGAAAACATGATGGCATTGGAACTTTGGCGCTGAGGAACGGGTTCGCAATTAGCGATGAGCTATGTAGCTAGGTAGCGGATGTTATATCCTTTGAAGGTAATTGTTAGTAACCAGGCTGGCCACAATCATCCCCGAGGGCAAAAGGATCTCATCGTGCACTTCAAAGGGGTAGATGATGCCGCAACTGTACGCGGGCGAATACAGCATTGCTGCATACCACAAACACCGCATGGAGCAAGGCAGTTCCGCAGCCTCGTTCTAGCACGGGCTTGAAGCACACGAGACGATGATACTCTTCAGCATCGCCATCCCTAAAAGGAGAAAACAAAAAGAGAGAGAGAATCATCCATGGACATCGAAAGCTAGACGAAAGCGCAAAAAAAGAACATTCTCCGATACTGGGAATCGAACCCAGGGCTGCTCGGAGCTTCAATCGAAGATTGAGAGCGAGCGATGTTAGCCACTACACCATATCGGACTTGCTTCTTAGATGCATGGATCTCTCTTAGTCAGGTCTATACAGTGTAAGGCGATGTCTGCTAGTGGTCTGCTGAAGAGCCGCTCGCAGCCACTAACAAGGCCCTTGCATAAGCCATCTTCGGCTGCACTTCAGAGAGTTCCCCGCTCTCCGCGGGGCAGCTCAGCGCTACGACATCACTGGACTTGTAGCTCGTGATGCTCTATCAGATGACGGCTTCTGCCTGGTCTCCTGCCTGCCTCTTGACTCTTTAACGTCGTCGGTCCCTTCATACTCCGCAGCTTCTACTGCTCGCAACCGCGCTTTGTACGACGATCCGCTCGAACTCTATCCATATCGAACAGCTTGCAGCGCAACCGTTACCATGGACGAGCCGCTTCAGTTCGTCCCGTTCACGTCCGAGATGGAGCTGCCGTTCTACTCGGCGCTCTTCTCGTCCAAGCTAGAATACGACAAGCTTGACGACTCCGCGCGCGGCATTGTGGGCGTGTACGAGGCGCGGGACGTGGATCCAGATGCGAGCTGCAAGCTCCAGATTCTCGGCAGCGCCTTGACAAACGCAGAGTGGGTTGGAAGCAGTCCAAGGGAAGACGCTGGAGCTGACACGTGCCACAGTCCCCCTCTCGGAAAAGCAAGAGCCGAAGGCATCATCAGGAATGTCAACACCATCGAAGACTTCCGCAAGACCGACAAGGCCGCCATGTTGAAGCTGGCCGGCAGACAGATATGGGACGCCATCAAAGACGGCAGCATCTACTCTGTTCCTTCGCTCCTCTCCTCGTTCATAATCCTGTCATACGCCGACCTCAAGAAGTACAGATTCATATACTGGTGCGCATTCCCTGCGCTGCACTCGGATGCGCAGTGGAAGCGATCTGGGCCCATTCAGCGACTCAACTCGGACGAGACCACGGCCCTGATGGATCGGGTGGGAACATGGCGATACAGCGTGGACAAGCGCGAGCATGGATTCTTTCTGGCCAAGAAGATATGGGGCGAGAAGCCCCAGGATTTACACGAGCACGACCCGGCGCATAAGATTCCATACAGATGGGAGGTGGCTTCGCTACGACAGTTTGAAGACGGCTTCTTCGATGGAGTTGCAGAAGAGGATCGATTTGTCACGTTCTTGGACCCCTCCACTTTCTCAGAAGGCCCCTCATGGCCGCTTCGCAATCTCTTGATTCTGATCCGCCATCGATTTCGCCTGACCAAGGTCAACATTCTTTGTTTCAGAGACGAATGGTCCAGGCGGCATGAAGCTAAAAGCATCATCATCCCGCTCAATATGGACCCCGTCGAAGATATGGAGATTAAGGAGATGCCCAAGGTTACAGGCTGGGAGCGAGCAAAGAACGGCAAACTCCAGGCGCAGCTGGCCAACCTGGGCGAATACATGGATCCATCTCGATTGGCTGATTCGGCAGTCGATCTGAACCTCAAGTTGATGAAGTGGCGACTAGCCCCGGACCTGAATCTCGACATCATCAAGAACACGAAATGCCTACTGCTAGGTGCCGGAACGCTGGGGGGCTATGTCTCGAGGAATTTGCTAGGCTGGGGCGTCAGAAAAATCACATTTGTCGACTACGGCAGCGTATCCTTCTCAAACCCAGTTCGTCAGCCGCTGTTCGAGTACGATGACTGCCTCAACGGCGGGAAGCCAAAGGCAATTCAAGCTGCCGAAATGTTGAAGAGGATATACCCAGGCGTAGACGCCGAGGGCCACTCGTTGTCTGTGCCGATGCTCGGCCACCCTCTCGCTGACGAAGCGCGAACAAAGGCCGAATACGATCTGCTCGAATCTTTGATTGACGCTCACGACGTCGTCTTCTTGCTCATGGACACGCGCGAATCCCGATGGCTGCCCACGGTCATGGGAAAAGCAAGGGGGAAGATTGTCATGAATGCCGCTCTTGGGTTTGATTCATACGTGGTCATGCGACACGGCGCTGAATCTACAGAGGAGGGCAAAGAATCGCTCGGCTGCTACTTTTGCAACGATGTCGTCGCTCCGGCCGATGTAGGTTTCCTCGAAAACCCCTGGATTCTTTTGATCGTCACATCACTAACATTCATTGTGCCTAGTCCATGAAAGATCAAACCCTTGACCAGCAGTGTACTGTAACACGACCCGGCGTCGCCGCCATCGCCTCAGCACTCCTAGTCGAGCTCCTGACAAGTCTCCTGCAACACCCGCTCAAGAACAACGCCCCAGCACCTCAGCCAAGACCAGGCGTTACCCTCGAAAGAGACCCTCCCAACCACCCACTCGGCCTCGTACCGCATCAGATCCGAGGCTACGTATCAACCTTCCAGAACATTGTCATTCGCGGACAATCATACGACAGCTGCAGCGCGTGTAGCCCCAAGATATTGAACGCCTTCCGCACCGACGGGTGGGACTTCGTCAAGAAGGCCCTTCAGGAGAAGGACTACGTGGCCGAACTGTCCGGGCTTGCCGAAGTCCAGCGCAAGGCTGAGGAACTGGAGGCCCAGTTGGACTGGGACGATGAGGAGGAGGCGGCTGACGAAGGCGATGGAGAGCTGCTTTGATTCATCTTCCGTCGCCCTTGTCGCATTCAAGCACTTTGTCACAGTTCTAAGTGGTACGTTTCTATGTTTCGGGATCCTTTTTGGCTTCTGGTAATGGAGTGAGGTGTCTTAGAATCGGCGTTGTGTCTTTTGGTTCTTTTCTTATTTCGCTTCCTGCTCGAAGGTCTTGGTCCCCGCCAAGTAGTAGTAGTATGCAGATGTTGTCTTTTCAGAGTTGTTGGTTTATGGCATACCCTCTTGTATATGAAAGCAAGATTCGAATGCTACGACTAACTTGACAATACTTCCCACTCTTCTACTCTGCGCCTATTCGCATCGTGACTTGACATTTACTTGGAGACGTCTCCTTTTTGGAGTTTGGAGTTTGATCGTAGATTCTGTGATCTTGCATAGCGCTTTACTAGTACCTAGGTGGGACGAACGGAGATATGCGGCAGATGGGTTGGACAATCTTAGACTCTCAAGGGGGCCATGCCGTATAGACTTCTATAGTTTAGCTCGCATCACGAATCACAGGTTCCGTGGTCTAGTTGGTTATGACATTTCGTTAACAGTTCAGTTGACACCACCGAAAAGGTCCCCGGTTCGAGCCCGGGCGGAATCACCACTTTACTTTTTGCCCTTCTTTTGCGCCATCAATCCATCAATGCCCTCAATTCAATCGAAGTTACCCGGTATCCAAATTGGTTCCTTTCAAGTCGACAGTCGATGGTTTCAATGTATGCTTGCAGGGTCAGTTTCTTTTCCTTTTTGAATTTTTTGTTGTTGTTTTATTTTTTGCCATCACCATTACGCAGGACGCATAGATTGTTCAATGTAAATAGTAATTGTGATTAGAGGAAGTCGGGTATCAATTCATTACAATAGCCAAACCTGATGCCGCCTTCAAACAGGCTGCATCTGCCTCCAGCCAAAGAAGAGAAGAAAAGAAATTCATGATGAAGGAAAGTCCAGTCGTAACCGCGTCTATGTCCGGCCAATTGGTGCGCCGGGAACCACCTAAAACTCCTCCACTGTCGCATCCGTTTTCTGCAACACTTGCCAGTCAAGAGCCGTTCAGAGCCGCAAGTTGATGATGCAATGCGCGGCATGAAGCGGCGGGACGTTCATGGCTTGAGATGGCGGATACGATGGTGGCACGCGTGTTTAGTATTTCAGTATGATGTACAGAGCGTGGATGATGCCGGGAATGTAACCTGGGATCACATGTCAGTAATTGAATACGGTGTTTGCAAGTCACAGTGACGTGCTGCACTGCGCGTGAGTGAGAAAAAGCAAGCGTGAGAATCTGACGTACCGAGGATTGTGAGGAGGATGTTGATCAGGAAGTCAGCGCCGCAGCCTCGCTCGAGGAAGACACCGACGGGCGGCAGGATGATGGCAAGAAGGATCTTGCAGATGTCGCTGGAAAAGAAACGATATTGTCAGTGATCGTTTCAATCAGAAGGCTTCTGAATAACCCAATCCCAAGGCGACTCGTGGTGGTGAGGTCGCGTGCACTCGAAGAGGAGCGAGAGCTGAGGAGCTGCGGGGAAGATGACGGAAGCCACGGGACGTCATGCTGAAGCTTACCTAGCGGTGAAAGGCATGTTGGGTATCTCTTTTTGTGTTGTTTATGCAAAGCTCCAAGGGCTCAGAGTTGTGAAGATCGAGTTGGTATCAGAGGTCGCAGCAGAAAGACCTTTGAAGGCGCAAAGATGATGTTGCTTGGGGGAGAGGAGTTTCTGCAAGGAGGAGAACGGAAGAAAGTTTGTGTGAGACAAATCGGAGGGAGAGGAGGAGCAGACACGAAGGTTTTTGGCAAGTCCGGGTACTATTTATTGCCCATTGGGCGTCATCCTTGGGTCCTTCCCAGACATTCCGAGCCAAGCCCTGGAGAACGGGAAGCCGCCTTCCATGTTGCGTCATCGACTGGGCAAGCCACAGCAGCTGCTGCCCATTGCGGCAGACCAGCTCGATCCTTGACTAAAAGAGCACCTAGACTGTACTTGTTGCATAAGAACTTAGAACGACATGCCATGGCAGGATAGTCGGCAAGTCGAGATCTGTCGCATCATGCAAGGGCTACAGGCCACAAGCTGCCCAGAATCAAGCTTGAATCCGCATGTACCTCGTAAAGAAACGACAAGAAAATCGCAGGGCCTACGTCATGAATCTACCATTGTGCTGCAGACCCCTGCTTAGTCTCGCATTTTATTCTCCATGCGCAATTCAAGGCTTGGCCGCACCGCCACAATCAAGAGGGAGCTCTTCACAGCCTTGACAGCTTCGAAGCATGCTTACGCCACAATTTCATCGCCACATGACGACAAGCCCCGGCCCCATTGGGGAGATGATTTGGTGTATGTGACGCACCAGCCACACCTTTGCGTGCCGAATGCAATTCCGTGACTGCCGGAAGCGCGGCTTTTGGTGTTTTGGGTTCGACGTATGAGTGACCTCAGCAGGAAGTTATCTTTTGCCCTTCGTTATGTTTCCCTGCTGTAGAATGAGTTTCGGGTTGGCAATGTTTGAGGCAGGGTAGTATTAGTTGACGCTTCTCTTTCTAGAAAACGGCGCCCTCTTGCGCTGCTCTAGCTGCCGTCATGATGAGGCTGTGCGCAAGTCCCGTGCGCTCGTGTAACTTCTCGCAGCATCAAGGCGATCAGCATCAGGGCGATAACATCGGGCAGCCATTTGTGTGCTATTCACTGCATCTCTCAGGCTACCCTGTCACAAACCCCGCCCTAGCTCGAAGCTTGGCTGAGCGCAATCGCATGATGGGTGCAGCTCTTGGCGGTGAATGGACGGAGCAGAAGTGGCAGCAGTTGGCTGCTGTACCCGTCCAACCATGCATTGTCCCTAACGCCGTGCGAGCCGGGGTCCGAGGGGGCTTGATTGACTAATGAAATGCAGCTCGCAAAGGCCGTGACAGGGCGCTGGCTACCGTCTTACCATGTGAAGAGGGTGCAAACCGGTTCTTACTACGATAAGGTCTGTCCTGCGGGCGCTCATATCATCGTGGGATCAGTTTCTCCGAGCGCAGGGCGAGATCCGTGGAGTGCTAGGTATGGAGAGCCTCGATGCATACAGAGACAGGAGGAAACTTGTTCCTAGGGAAGAAACGACGACATTGGAAGATTAGGTGAGAGTGTACGGCCTCTACAATTACTGTTAAACTCCCCATTTTCTCTATCCGGTTGTCCCAATTAGTCTGAACTCTAGCAGTGGCATCTCGTAATGCTCGACTCAGCACGCGCCCGCCGGTCCTCCGCAATAGTATGTCCCATAGATAATAATAGCTGACGCCTAGTAGATGCAACAGAGGATGCCTCGGCTCTTACTCCTCCTTTGTGGTCGACGCAGCTCCTCCAAGCCGCTTGCCATAAAACACCACGCCCGACAACCAGCTGCCCAGACATGAGCCCGCATACAGGCCGCAGACAACCGTGACAGGCCACCTCTGCCAGTCCCGATCCCAGTCCAGGGGAATGGGCACCGCGCCGAGCCATGCGCCAAGAACCGCGCCCAACAACCCGCCAAGAGTCTCGTCCAGAGGCGCAGTCAGTCCAGCCACGGCAACCAGGGCCTGACTGTCCAGCCCGCGTGCGTAAATAACAGGGAAGATGCCGAGCAGAGAGAAGTGCGCCGCGCAGAGAAACGTGTGATAGATATGGTCGATGAATGGCGCACCGAAGAGGATGAAGAGCGCATGAACGAAAGGAGTTGCAATCGCGGCGAGGATCAGGGCGAGGATCGCAGTCTGGATGTAAAAGACAGGGCAATACCGTTAGCATTTTCGTGTCCGAGCAAATGCCCAGTCACTGCAATTCAATTGAACCATCAGTGTGTAAATTGGGAGCTGCGTACCACCACCGAGCTCGTCCCGGCCGCCTCCGGCTTCTTCTTCTCGCCAGGACGAGCCTTCTTGGCCGCCTTCGCCTGCTGAGAGCCCGCCGCCGGCAAGCACAGCACCACGTATGCGACCTGGACCACGGCGACGACAGGCAGTGCAGATTGCAGCGTCAGCACCGGCTGTGCTACCAATTCCGGGAACCGAACCGCCAGCAGCCCCAGCAGGACAGCGACTCGGCCGAAAGAAAAGCCCTTGGACAGGGCATTGTCGAATGTCGGGACCGCGGATATGGCGACTTTCGGCTTGATGTCGGCGGCCTGGGCGGATGGCCCTCTTGCCAGCGCTGAAGACATGGTGATTGCGTCTGCCGGCTGCAGTATCGAGGTGGTGAAGTTGAGCTGTTTGAATCAATTCGAGGTTTAGAGATCTAGGTTTGGCTTAGTCGTAACAATCACGTGATTAATTCTCGGTCAGGACCAAGCTTCGCAACTCCAACCTTTGCTTGCATTCGTTCTCTCTGAACAAATTAATCTGCGTCCTTGTTCATTCCTCTATGCGGGTTCCCAGATTATTTCGCCAGTGTATGCTCAGGTCTTTGCAAACAGTCAATTATCTGGTATCAATTGCGTGTACGCTCAGATGCTGGGTGAAGACCTCATGCTGAACTAATTACAGATTAGAGAGCACCCAAGTACATTCCCAACATTAACCTCACAATCTCGCCATCTCGCAAACCGGATATAATACGAATGTCACCTGAAGGAAATTGTCTCTCGATGGTGACCGTCAGGCCAAAGCGCCCAATATGTCGAAGCACGCCTCTCCCGGTTCTCACACGTTCCTCTCCATCACCTGCACCCACATGTCCTTAATGTGAAACAGCCCAAGGGCGTTCTCAGCATGCCAAGGCTTGTCTGGGTGCATCACGGAAATGTCAAAGTAGCGCAGTAGCTATGGGTTGGTCAGCGCAAAGCACGAAAGGGACGTGGGTGGAGAGTTGTAAGGCTTCCTGTTCGCCTCCGCACAAACAGACGTACCTCGAAGACGACCTTTCCAATCTCAATCTGAGCAACAGACTTGCCCAGACACTGATACTTGCCGTGTCCGAAAATCAACTCGTTGGTGCGAAGCATGACGGCGAGCTTGTCCTGGTCCTCCTCGAACCAGCGCTCTGGACGGAAGGCCTTGGCATCTTCGCCGTAAATCTCGGGGCTGCGGTGCATTGCATACGCGGAATATCCGATGTTGGCGCCCCCTGGCAGAAAGACGTCCTGGCCCTTGACTCTGACGGTGTCGCCCTGGGCCGGAATGTCTCGCGAGAAGATGTTGGCGACGGGCGGCATGACTCTCATGGCCTCGCGGATGGTGGCCTGGAGATAGGGGAGCTGCTTCGTTTGGCTGTGGGTGATGATGCCCTCGCGGGGTGCTTTTCCATCTAGGACTGCTTCGTCAATCTCCTTCTGGAGCTTAGCGTACACACGCGGGTTTGTGATGATGTGGAGCAAGATGATTCGGATGGCCGATGATGTGGTGTCAGAGCCGGCGACAATTTGTTCGAGGGCCTCCGTCTTCAAGTCGGCGCCGTGGATGCCGTGGCGGATGAAGGATGCGAGCATGTCAGACCGCTTGTCTGTCGGGTTTGCCTCGCGCTCATCGACATAGCGGAAGCAGGTGGCAATCATCTTGCCAAAGCCGTTCTGGGTCTTTGGTGACGGGGCGATGAAGCGGCCGAGGACGGGCGCCTGCGCGATCCAGCTGAGGCCAATGGCGAGCGAGAAGTTGGCGATGCGGAGGCCTTCTTCGGCGGACTGGAGATAGCCCTCCACGTCGGTGTCGCTCTTGACCATGCCAAATGTCTTGCCCAGACCAACGCCGCTGATGACGTCGAGAGCGAAGAATTGGACCTTCTTGGCCATGTCCACGGGCACGATCTTGGCATCTGTGGAAACATACTTGGATCTGATCAAGTCGATAAACTCCTGGAGACACTCATCGACGGAGGTTTCCAGGTGAAGATTCTCCCTTCCGGAATACTGGGCGTCACATCACGTTAGCTTGCCAAGTGTTGGCCAATCAACCAGCTGGTGTCACGACATACACCCGGAGCCATCTGCTTCCTCCTCTGCTCGTGCTTATTGTTGTCCGTCTGCGAAAAGACATTGTCACGCTGATACTCGATGCGACAGGCAGTGTAGTACCAATCGGAGCGCTTGTATCCGGGCTTGTTATTTACATGTATCCAGACGTCGGGGTCGGAGGTAATCAGGAGGTTCGGTGCGACTCTTGCTATCGGGCCTGCAATTTACTCGACACAGAGAACGTGTTAGTAAAAACGATGAGTTGCTCCTGGAACGGACGCGTGGATTGCTTGCAGAGAGAGAGGAGGGGTCGTCGCACCGTATCGTTCAGAAACCTCCGCATACCACTTGTGGGCTTTTTCCTGGAAGAGAGCTTTTCTGTGCGGAAAATTGGTGAAATTGGTCAGGAAGGGGCCTTTGAAGCTTCTCAGCCTTGCGAACTGGAGGATCCTTCCCACGACGAAGAGGCTGAAGAGACCGCCGGCGAGGAGGACGACGGAGCCCGGGATTCCAGCAACGGTCTCCATCTCGATTTCAAAGATGGCACACTAGATCTGGTTCTTGGTGATGGGTGATGTCCGAAGTCTCTTTGCGTTCATTTGTTGCCTTTTTATATGGCTTGCAACAGCGTGGAGCAGCAGCACGCAGCGATGACCCCGCCTGGCGACTCGCACCCGATGCGACTCTGATATCGGAAATAGCCTTAGATACGTCTGCTGGTTCGGTTCTCGATGCACGAGTCTCGATGTTCGCTTGTGAGTCCAAGTCGCCTTCAAGAGAGTTTATTCGGGTCGGAAAAGACGGATCCGTATCTGCTTGCCCGGCTGACAACCAGAACTAGCCAGAACTCTAGATATTCCAACCAGCGAAAGAAGAAGCCATGAAGGAGAAAGTTAAAGTCACAGAGGAGAAGAGAGAAGAGGGGACCCAGAGTGATATACAGCTGGACACTCATATATAATATAGGTTTGATTAGTTTCGATCACCTCCTTACCTTAACCTGGCAGGCTTACATATCCGACTATCCCACAGCCAAGAAACATGGCAACCATTCGCCCACTTCACCTCACCCTTCGTCTTCTTAGTTCTCCACGTTCTTTACTCTCTTCGTAATAGCATACAGCAACGGCAAGACGGGATCGAGTACCGGTCTTCCCACCTTTGGGTTGGCCTCGGCTGCGCCCATCCCCATTCCAATGGGATCTCCTCTAGGCGGCCCGCGGAGAAGGTTGAAAAACGCACAAGATGGGTGACACAGGATCGAAAGGGAAACCGGTACGGGACCACCTCCCCAGAGCCTGCAGTAGTGTGCCGGGCTACTGGATTTAGTGGCTACGGCATCGCTATTACTAGCGGAGAGGAGAGGGAGAGAGGGTCCCGTCCCGTTCAGCCGTTGAACATGAGTGCGGCCGAACCCAAGGAACCCGGAGGGGCGGATATGGCGCTAGCAAGGGGAGGGGGGGGAGCGCGGCAGGCCGTTGAAAGGGGAGTTTGATGGTCTGGTGAGTCTGTTGTGTCTTGGGAAAAGCGGGAGAATATCAGAAGCTCGGAGGTTTTTGATTCCTGTTTCTGCATGTTTGAATCAGGGATGTGAAAACCCAGCACGGCAGTGCTAGTGTTATTCAGCGGTTGAAGGTATTGCTGGGAACTTTGGATAGCTTTGGACCCATGCGTCTCTAGGTGGATGATGGGACGGGCCGGCAAATGAGATGACTGGAGTTGCAAATGCCTGACCCTACCTTTACTAGTCTACCTTACCTATCCGACGGGCCCCCTCTCGCGAGCTCTCTCCTTCAGGTAACATGGACATGGGGGGAGAAACCTCGTTCTACAGTAAAAGCTGAGAGGGAAAAAAATGTGATGTATAACATACCAAGCAAAAGTCTCGGGAGTCTATGACATACCCAGTCGTATAAATGACTCAATGGAAGCTCTTCATTCTCGGCGAACTTTGGTCGTCCCAGAACTGCAAACTGAGCTGTCATATTCTCATTAACGCGGGTTTCCCATATTCTGGGAGACCGGGCTGCGGACATGTTCGTTGTAACATGGGAGACGCCTGCCAGCACAGCGTCGCGGGCGCTCGGTGAGGGGATCGGGTTCCAGCGTGTCCCAGTGCGTTGAGACAAGACGCGCAAAGACGAAATTGCTATGGAGTAAAAGTACGACGATTACAGTATGTAAGGGACGGGAATACAACTGCTGGCGACACAAGCTTGGGATCGCTGTCCAGGGATCGGAAGCAGTGCTACAGTACTTCACTTGTACGACAAGTACATGATTTGGCTTTTGTATTATTATGTGAGGTCTGCCTAAGGTAAGGTAGGAAACTTGCTGTAATAGGTCAGGAGTCCTGGGCTTGGTGAGAGAGCTCCAAGCGATGCGCTCGTACCCGGGTTAGGACAGACGGGTTTGTGTTCACACGGCACAGTCGTAGTGCCGTATGGCGCAGGTTAGACTATGTGATGAGTAACAATACATGGCGAAGCGTGCAGTCCATGCAGCATCACATGAACAAAAGGGGATGCTCCTCTCATGGGTATTCCAGCCAGGTTGCTCAGCTCGGGTCTCGTATATGTACCCAAGGTAATGCTAAATAGTAAGGTGATAAGGGAGGTATAATATAGTCAGGATAGGATGGCTAACAATTTCAAATAGAACGCTGAGAAAAGTAAAACGACACAAGACGCCAGCCCACAGGTTTTTTTTTTAATGTTCCCAGACATCGGGTTTCCGTGCATATACATTCGTACTGCCATTTCACACACCTCTCTGTTAGTGCCTGCGAACCGAAAGACAGCCGTGGGAGGGTGAGAGTCGGCTGGAATGCGGAAAGGAAAACTTACAGAATATAGTATGGTCTGATCTTGGGGTTGCTAATGGCCGTGCGCATCTCTGCGACGAAGACTTGCACCGCGATGTAATCCCACCCCATAATCTCCTTGAGCATGAAGAGCGCGAAGCCCTCGAGGCTCTCGTCGAGAAAGGCGAGGTTGTACGCGCCAATCTGCTTCATCGTGGGATCGCTGCTCCACCGGCCGCTCGGCACCTTGTAGTTCTTCTCAACCACGTCGACGAAGCCCGCCTCCTGCATCAGCTTGCGCATCCTGCCGCCCGTGCCGATGAGCAGCGTCCGCCCCATGCGCTCGCCGGCCTCGGTGAACACCTCTGACCAGCGCTTGAAGATGTGCTTGGGGTCGTCGCGGACTTCGGGCACGTCGCTCATCAGCGTGATGTTGAACTCAAAGTCCTCGAGCCAGCCGCCCGGCATCAGCGCCTTGTAGGCCTGCTTGTACAGCTCGCCCCAGTCGCTGATGCTGCCGTAGAGCGCCCGGATGTGGATGAAGTCGAACGACTCGGGCGGATACGTCCATTCGAGCTGCGCGTCCTCGAGGTGGAAGACGCAATTCGGCGGCACCCACGTCGGCTGGATGGGGCTGATGTCGGTCCCGATGATCTCGGCTGACGGATAGGCGTCGGACATGTCGATGGCCCAGATGCCGGTTCCGGTGCCGACGTCGAGCACCTTGGTAGGGGGCTTCTTGATGGGCGCCTCGAACAGCTGGTCGCCGAGCAGCATGGTGATGAAGTGGTGCGAGATGTCGAGGCCATTGTTCTGGCGGTCGTCGTTTGGACCCCAGTACTCGGTCGTCTTGGAGTTCTGGAACGTCCGCCCGTGGATGTTGCGGTAGTCGAAGATGCTATCGGACAGAGAAGCCGTTGAGGAGGCGCTGGACACCACAGTCAGGACACGGCTGAGATGCGTACTTGAGCAATCGATTCGACCTACGCATCGTCCCAATCATCTACGCCAGAATCTTCTCCGTCATTCTCTTCCTGTTGCGAGCCATGTTAGCCTACAGCGAACCGCAAGAACAATCCTGTGGCCATTGCCACGCTGCATCGCCGGACTAGGCTAGCCGTTGGGGAGGCGGCATACAAAGGGGATGTCTGCGGCCGGAGCCGCTTCGTCCTGCGCCGCAGGTTCGGCAGGCTCAGGAGATCTCGTCGCTGATGGCGGTTTGGCTGACGAGGGACCGGCTTGTGGGCTTCTTGGCGACGACGAGGGACCGGCTTGTGGGCTTCTGGGCGATTTAGGGCTGGCCATTGTGACTCCCGAGTTCTTGGGCTAGGTTGAGACAGACGAGGAAGGGGATCCGATGAGAATCACCATCAGAGGTGCCTCAGCTCTTATCAGACAAGGGCCCGCGCAAGCACATCCACGTTCTTTATTATGGGAGGGGAACAAAAAAAAAACACTCGTCGTGCCCCCCTTCACGCATGTGCTGCAGAGATTGTCCACCCGCGTGCGTTTCTGAGGTTGTTGGTTCTGCGATGCTACCTGCACAGGAACCGGCTGTCATTGAGAAGCGCAAGAACTGGGGGCATCAACTTGTGGCTCTAGCAGCGCCTTAGCGTAGGGAGCTTCCGTCGAATCCTGGTCCTCCGAAGCTGTTTGTCCAGAGCTAAGATTAAACCGCGGCGAGCCATGGACGCAAGTCGCCTAGCCGGCCCTGTCTAGAGTCTCCAGTCGAGGTGTCATGGCCCTTCGCCTGAGATCCCCGGCCCCGATCCTCCTTCTCTCTCCGTATCCAGGAGCGCAAGACGAGACGACTGCCCTCCATGTGGCGCCCGCGTACATGATACTACCCGGCCGGATCGCTGTTGGCTGGTTCGTGGATTGCCTGTCGAGTCGCACCGCGGATTGCGTCGAGTTTGCCTCGCGCACAGATGACGAGTCAGAACGCATGCACGGCACATGCGTGTTTGCGTATGCGCAGCCTGCATCGCACAAACCGAAAATACAGTGCGGAAATCACGCAACAGCAAGACGAAGACGCCTTTCAGGCAAGGACTCCGTGGCGGCGAATTACCGAGCGGATGCTTCAGGTTGCTGCGAGTTTGTTTGCTCTCTCTCATGCCCTTTGCCTCAGCATAGCAGTTCATTGATGGATCCAGTTAAAGTTGGGGCCGGAGGGCGAAGATTGAGGTGGGGGGAGAGAAGAGAGAACGACGACCAGACGGGGCACGTGACGAGGCAGCTGTGAGCACAGTGCGGAGCCTCGCGAACTTTGCACATGGCGAGCCGTGGGAAGATTCCGCCTCCTACCTTTCCCACGAGCCAAGTCTCGTGAAGTCCCTCGCTCAATGGCGAAGGTGTCCAGACAGTTTGGGCAGAGCGAATAGCATGACGAAGTCCAGGCACAAGAGCTCTGCTTTGAGCAGAATAAAGTATAGTAGCCATCCAAGACATGGCTCGTCCGGCCGGGCGACACAGAGGCAATATCAGGCTGCGAGAGAGCACGAGGTGGTTCATCAAGACCCAGCATACACGGAGAGTGCCCCAAGATTCCGGAAGTTGCTCCGTCTGTTCTCCTGGCCAATAGGGGATACTTCCCGCTGGGCTTGCTGCAGTTTGGTTCACCAGCACGAGTGGTGTTACACTTGCAACGGTTGCATGGACCTGGGCGGGCTCTATATTAATCGATCGACACTTGTCGTCGGGGGAGACTCGAGGCAAGCCTCTTACATTGACCCTAGTTGATCAACACAAAGACTTGATATCTCCTTCCAAGAGATTCTCCTCCTCGTCACAGTCTTCAAATCTGAGCCAATCTTTATTACCCAGTTGAGCTATGCGGCCCCCTCCTCCGTAAGTCGACTTAGCCGCCGGCTTCAACAAACCGAGCCCAGTCCACATGTCAACTTCAAGTTTTTCTTCTCCCTGCACCTGCATCGCCCACGTTATGTACTCCTCCTCCGTTCTCCACCCACACAGCACGTACAAGTATGAATCCTCACAGTATTCATGCAAGGATTCTCCCGTCACTCGTATTGTTCCGTGCTACTGCTCGGGGGCCGCCGGTATGGCAAACAAATGCAGTCGGATATACACAGGCGCCGACTACCTGACAGATTGACGAGTACTAGGTATTACGGCGTATCAATTGCCGGTTCGAGGTGGAAACGCGGGCGCGTGGATGAGTTGTGATATCCATGCAGATTGCAAGACGAATCGGTGGAGATGGGCAAGGATAACCTCGGGGCGCACTCTGGGGCCCTGGGGGTTATACGCGGAATCACGGCAAGAGTCTCGAAAGGAGGCGCGCGCCGTTTTCGGCCAGGAGCCACTGAATCAGCATCTGGGGCATAAGGCAGTGTTATAGAATCGAGTGGAAGGATTTGCTGTAGGACCAAACTGTTCTTCTCCACCAGTATACGGAGTATATGTAGTTTCTCGGCCGAGACGATGGAGCACCTGCTTGATCCGTGGGCTTCCCTAGCATCGAGCCTGGAGCCAAATCAAAATATAGATAACCAGGATCTTTAGCAAAAGTACATTAGGCGAACAGCAAATGGTGTACTCCGTTCTGTTGTTGTCGACGTGTCGAGTTGTCTTCGTTCCCCGCGGGACCCGGGCAGCAGCGTGTAAATGAGATCAGGGGGTTCGTCGATCGCCATCCTTGTACTTTGGACACATGGCATTGTCGTCTCGGCGCTCGAAGGAACTGGTGGCTTGAAGCAAACTCAAGCAAAAAAATAGCAGAGGATGCAATATGTTCACTCTGAAGAGATTGAAGCTGCGCCCTTTCGCGATTGTTCTCTTTCGCAACACGTCTCCTGGGTTGGGGTGAAGGAAGGCATACCCTGCATCCAGTGTAGAGCTGAAGACTTCCCGCATTGTTTGCTTTTAGATGCTATTCTAGCCCGTGGCTGCAATTGACGTTCGCCCGCCTCCTCAATGTGCGTGGACGAACGAGTCTCAGCTGAGAGCAAAGCGAAAAGCCACAGCGGACGAAGCTGAGGCTGTGCTGAATTACATGGTCTCAGGTCAACCCACTTGGAAACGCTGCACGTTCTACTGCATTTCGTTATTTGTATGATTAGTATACCTTTGAGCAAAAAAAAAAAAATCAAGCCGGTCAAGTTCAGGTGCGGAACGCGGAAGAGCTGAATCTGGTCTTCTGGCACGTGCAGACTTAGAGATTGATCGAGGCGAAGCGATCGGTGCTGGCCGGTTCTGAGCTGACGAGAGCAGCGTCGCTGCGGCAGCGAGTCGCGGCGGATGCCGCAGTGACCGCAGATCCCGCAAGGAGCTCGCGGATGTTGTCATTCTCTTCTTATTCACATGACTTGAGATGGCCTGATGGTTTACAACAGACGGATATGATACTGAGGTTGTACGTGATGGTGGAACCAACAAGATTGTCCCTTAGCTATTGAGCCCTTGTACATGAATCTTGTTAGGAGAGCAGATCTCACTGAGATGCCCTCTTGCCTTGTACTGTAATGACAACACCACCATCTCATATGGCAAGATCTCGTTGATCTGAAGAGTTGCTAGTAATTGCTTTCCCGGGATTTGACGCTGTAACCTGCTTCCCCAGACAAGCACCGTAGCAGTGCATGGAAGAATCCGGTTGCTCGGGATCACAGTTACCAACAGTGGCATGATGATTACATGTATCGGCTTATCTCCCCCGGGCACCGGATCTCAGCGAATCTGCTCACAACAGGTTTCAAACAGCCTCATGATTTCATAAATTTCCTTATTCGGACACTAGCGAGTTAGATGTCAAACGATTCTGACCTGCCTTGGGTATTATTTCGGATCCGGATCATATTCTGTCTGCCCTCCTGAGCACAGCAAAAAGCCCGGCCGATTCCCCCTCCGGGATGCTCCGGAGTGGCACCACCGACCAGGATGCCCCGAAATAAGCCTCCCAAATTCAACTGAGCACCAAAGGTAAGCCCCAAAATCGTTAGGCCAGATAGGTAGGGCCAGCCAATTAGCGAGCGGCAGTTTGGCAGTCATGGCCGCAGAATGTCCTGACAGTGGTATGATATTGGCTGCTCTGTGAGTATGGCATCTGCCCATAATCGCAGGCTGAGGCGAAAAAGTCTCGTGAGGATGGCAGATTTTGGCATCATGAGGGAGAAAAGGAAGTTTTGGAAGATTCGACGATGAATGATTTGCATGACGGGCGGCGGGATGCGATGGGTTCGTTGGGATACATAATGCTTCGGTTGGAAGCGTTTCCAGGTCGTCTTTTTTATTTTTTCAGTCCATCATCACAGCATCAACAAGCTACGATACAAGCAATCCACGGAGGATTACCTCTCAACTCAACCACTCTCTCACAATCTCAACTCTCTCAAGTTTCATTCAATGTATTATCACTAGGATTCCCATTCGTCTTTGAGAACAAACCACCAACGAACTCTGCAACCAAAGAATCAATACTCTTCCTTTCAAACAACTTCACCATGTCTGCTGCAACCGTCACCCGCACTGCCACCGCCGCTGTTCGCAGACCCGGCTTCTTCATGC
Organism: Trichoderma ghanense; assembly: GCF_004382785.1. NCBI lineage: Eukaryota > Fungi > Ascomycota > Sordariomycetes > Hypocreales > Hypocreaceae > Trichoderma > Trichoderma ghanense. The sequence goes on along the minus strand of NW_027395663.1, from coordinate 3,174,199 downwards.
AAGTCCGAAGAATGGGACGCTCATTCGAGCACCAGCCCTTTGAGCGACTCTCTGCCACCATGAAGCCTGCACGACCCGACTATGCCAAGCAAGTCGTCTGGACGGCTGGCAAGTTTGTCACGTATGTACACAACCAAAGGAAGTCGGTGTATTTCAATTATAGAACCGTTTGACTAACCTGGGTGGTTCTCTGTAGTTATGTTCCTCTGTTCGGCGCCATGCTTACCTGGCCTGCGCTGGCTAAATGGGCTCTGGACGGACACATTGGACAGTGGTAGGAGATTGAATTCGGCCGAGGCAAAGGGCTATAGAACAGGACAGGAAAAGATATAGAAGTGTCCGTTCTTTCGAATTGTATATATATGCTATACTCTGGGGCGTTTGGATGGACTTTGGGACGAAGCATATTTTGGCGCAACGCAGATTAATTCAATTTGATTTCTTTTGTTAATCCGTTCGAATGCGCACTTACACGCAACGTGTGGGGTTTCACAGTGACATCTCAACATGGCTTTAGCAACGAATAACTACTTAGGCGTCGCATAAGGTCGCGCCCATCGGCTGCGGATGCATCAATACTCTAAGAAAACGCAAAGTGCCTACGAGTTGGATCTCAATCCATATTCCAGACATTATTGATACAAGTAACGCCAATTCGGGGGATTTACTCGGAGCAGAAGAAGGTTATCCATGATGCAAGTGGCCAGTCTTTCCAATTAAACCATTTCATTCATTGACCTGCTCGCAGCACATCTAGGGATTCGAAGGCCTCGTCTCAGTCCAGTCAACAATCAGCTTCCGCTCCGCAAACTGCCAAAACCCATCGTCCTGCTTCTTCAAAACGTCGTGGTACCGCAGACTCGCCTGCCACATCTGCCGCTGGCCGTCCTTCTCCGACAGGTAGTGCGCCAGGCAGTACGTCTCGCCCGTGGCCGTCTTGCCGTCGGCCTCGATGTCGATGGTGCTCTGGCCGAGGACGTGCGACGTGTGCTTGCACCCCTTTGTGTACTCGAAGATGGGGATGAGGTCCGCCCGCTTGGTGACGGCCTGCGTGGGCTCGGTGCCCTGGCCTTGCATGTAGATGTGGAAGACGGGCTCTGCGATGAAGAGCGAGGCTTGCTCCTCCGGGAGGCAGCGGTCGGCGCATTGGGAGTAGCGCTCGATGAGGCGGCGGATGTTGAGCCTGTCGCGGGCTTCCTCGGGGGTGAGGGGGGCTGTTGTCGCCATTGCGCTCGAGGGTTGGGTGTTAGAGACTCGGTGAGAGGATATTGAGGGGCGGCAGTATGTCAACAAGCCCTGGACAGACTTCCGGGTCGCAAAAAGGTAGATAGATGAATAGTCACTATATGGGAGGGGGCTCATGAGTACTGTTATATATACTTGATCGTCAAAGAGGAGATATGTGTTGCACCCGAATGGCACCCTAGGGTAGTATCAGGAGCGTAGCAGCATTCCCAATCCTGCTCATCTGCAGGACGTGAACGGTGGCCCAGGAGCTATGATCTTGCAGTTTGCGGCAAGTGCTCGTGCTTAATGCAACACAACTTGAGGAGTGATGGGAGTGGGTGTTGGCTATCAATAAGGTAATATTGCCTCTTCCATCACCAGCTGGTACTGTGTAAGGCGGACACGATGTCCTTTGATTGCTTTAGTGATAAGAATAGAGATGCAAATGGCGGGTTGGTAAAACGCATGTTGTTCGCGTCAATCACATCTTGAGATCTGTCGTCTGTTATATCCGGCATCGCCTCATCTGGCCCTCTAGTTCATGTGCCGCGACCATCTTATCGGCAGTGGAAATAGTCGTCAGAATTGCGGCAGACGCTTTGACGCTAAATCGACTCCAACAGCAGGGTGGTCATCACTGATGAGCCACACGTGTTACTGCAAGAAATTGCTGATTCGACAGGTTCACGTCCCAACGGTGGAGGATGTGTTGAAATAGGTAGGTGCGTCAGCAATGCATGAATCCGTTGCTCCCAGAATGCTACAATACGTTGAAGTGAGTGTCCACAACTCGGGATGAACAAGGCCGCTCCAAAATGCCCAGTAGACCACACTGATCGCCATGCAAACTGTCCTGTTTGCCCATTCTGCCCCTCAATGTTGAATTCGCCCGACTCTTCATCGCTCCAGCAAGACGCCTCCTTCGAGATGCTCCCAGTTTACTCACCCTCACTCGTTGTCGTCCTTGGCCCTGCTCACGGACGCATGAGCGCTTTTCCTCGACTTTTCGGGGTCGGACTGATGCGGGCCCTTTTTGCATCCTTCAGAGGTGCCGACGGTGCCGCAGCAGGTCCAGTTGAAGCCCTCGGGGACGTCTTCCTCGTTGTCTGAAGAGTCGATTGGGCCGTCGTCGGAGATTTCCTCCCAGACCTCCGCCTTGTAGTTGACCTCTAATAGACCTATAGCGCGACTGCGGTTACCAGTGCCTGAGCTGCGGCAAGGTAGAGTAGAATTGGAAGAGAGAACTCACCATCGTGATGGACACAGCTCGTATCGTCATTGTCCTCCTCGTAATACGGCTGGTCGCACTGCACGCAGATGGCAATGGTCGATTCGGGCTTGCGCTTCTTGGACGATGCCTCCTCGTCGAGCCGCTTTGCGTAAGAGGCGATCTTGGCGCAGATGGCGGGATTCGTGCTCAGGGAGAGCAGGATTGCCTTTGCCTGGTCGTTGGGGAGGTTCCTCACCACCTCGTAGCTGTTGGACGGGGGATTGCTCGACATGGTGACTGGTGCTCTCTCGTGTAAAGGTTGAGGTTGAGGTTTTGGTTTTTGCTGCTGGGTCTCGGTCATGGTTCTGTCGGAGTTGGTTGACCTTTGATGGCAGGGCTGTGCCTGATCCGATGCAAGGCGGAGGCAGCGCTACCCAAGGCAAGGCAAGGTGTGAACGAGATGATAGGATGCTTGCCGCGAATGGGAAGAGACGATTACAGGTTTCATAAATGCTACGTTCAGTTGTGGATGATTTATGGACTAAGCTGGCATCAAGGTGCCCGATATGGACGAGGTCGGCTTCATGGCTGCTTGTCAGAAGATTGACATGAGCTCCTTTCGCATCTGTCATCGTTACACATCACAGAGGGAGTCAACCGGGCTTCGTAGTTGTTTCAAGACGCTGCGAGAGCTGAACCAATGTCCTCAATGACTCGCTCGCTGTAGCTCCGATTTAAACCTAGACAGACTGGAGAAAGTGGCGTCAAAGGGTACATGCAAGACGCAGCATCTGAGAAAGACAAGAGAAGCCACGTCAGAAGTGCTATGCGATTGTCGATTCAAGTGAGACGAACTTGGCTGTAAATGCTAGAGATTCGGTTGAAGGTCTCATAAAGTCAAGGCAGCCACTTAGCACGCTCAATGTTGAGGAGGACAAGAGCACAGTGCGCGTCACGTGATTGCGCATCATTCACCATCGACCTCCTCGTCTTCTCTCTACGCGTGCCTCTTGACCACCGTCTCGTGGCTTGATGGCCACTTTCACTTCACTAAATGCCGGCAGATGTCATTGAGCTCTCAGATGACGGGGATACGGCCTCCCTTTCGGAGGATGGGTTCGAGGGACCCGCCCGAAACCTTCCCCGGAAGCGCAAGATAGAGCTCGAATTCACGGAAAAAGTTGAATGGACGGATGAATCAGACGGTGCGCCTTTGAGGCCGAAGAAGCGAAAGACGAAGCGGAGATCTGCCAGGCAGAAGAAACCAGACAGGAGGGGTGCCGATGGAGACCATCCGGAGGACGACTTGGACATTGTGGACCTGCCCGACTATCTGGTTGAACGGAGACGAACCTTTGATGCCCAGCGGAGGCTCTATCACGAATCGGCCCTGATGCTGCCGCCTGACTACACGGATATCGAATTCGACGAGTCAAGAAGGCTTAGAGAGCTTAAAGAGCGGCCGGACTTTGGTCCGGCAAGCGGCATCAAACCGTCTCGGCCCTACCACGACATCGAGCTTCCCCAGTCAGGCGGCCTCATCCCCGCATCAATCGCCCAGTACCTGCGGGACTATCAAGTGGACGGTGTTCGGTTTCTGCACAAAAAGTTTGTCTACCAAGAGGGAGGCATCCTGGGAGACGACATGGGTCTTGGCAAGACGGTCCAAGTCGCTGCTTTTCTGACGGTGGCCTTTGGAAAGACGGGAGACGAACGAGACGCCAAACGCATGAGGCATATGCGGCTCCTCGGCCAGAGATGGTATCCCAAGATACTCATCGTGTGTCCGGGATCTCTCATTGCCAACTGGAGGAACGAGTTGAGCAGATGGGGGTGGTGGCATGTCGACATCTTCCACGGAGCAAACAAGGACGACGTGCTTGGTGCGGCCCGTGCCGGCATGCTGGAAATCATGATTACAACGTACGAGACGTACAAAAACTCTCGCAGCTCCATCAACATGGTGCAGTGGGATGCTATCATCGCCGACGAGTGTCACCGCCTCAAGGACCGCTATTCGGAGACCACCAAGGCAGTGCAAGAGGTCAACGCGCTGTGCAGAATTGGCTTAACGGGAACAGCCATTCAGAACAAATACGAAGAGCTCTGGACGTTACTGGATTGGACCAACCCAGGCCATTTTGGCACCAAAGCGGAGTGGTCTCAAACCATCACGAAACCCTTGACGGTTGGCCAGTCCCATGATGCGACGCTTGCGCAGTTGAGTCTCGCAAGGCAGACGGCAAAGAAACTGGTCCAGAATCTTCTTCCGCGATACTTTCTGCGCCGTATGAAGTCTTTGATTGCTGATCAATTACCAAAGAAATGGGACCGAGTCGTCTTCTGCCCTCTCTCCGACTTGCAGATGGAAGCATACGAGAACTTTCTCAGCAGCAAAGAAGTCTCTATCCTGAGGACCGCCGCGGAGGACTGCGAGCACGGCGGTAAGAAGGGCTGGTGCTGCGAACAGTATCTCCCAAACGGCAAACGCTGGCAGAGCATCGTCTTCCCCAGCATGATGACCTTGCAAAAGCTGGCCAACCACCTGACCTTGTTGGTGCCGGTGACAACGGATCTGGAAGAGAGGCACGAGCAAGAACTCGCGACACTCCAGACCTGCATGCCGGACACATGGAAAATACTCTACGATAAGCGCGATCGGATTAGCAACCTGGTCAACCCGGAATTTTGCGGCAAATGGAAGATTCTAAGGAAACTGCTCAAGTTCTGGCACGGGAGCGGGAGCAAAGTGCTCGTATTCTCCCACAGCGTGCGGCTGCTCCGCATACTGCAACACCTCTTTACCAACACGAGCTACACCGTGAGCTATCTCGACGGCTCGCTGAGCTACGAAGCACGGCAGGATGTGGTGGACACGTTCAACTCTGACCCCACGCAGTTTGTGTTCCTCATATCAACCAAGGCCGGTGGCGTTGGGCTGAACATCACCTCGGCGAACAAGGTGGTCATCATGGATCCTCACTGGAACCCAGCGTATGACCTTCAGGCGCAGGATCGAGCCTACCGAATCGGCCAGACCCGCGATGTCGAGGTCTTTCGACTCATCTCCGTGGGGACGATTGAGGAAATCGTCTACGCTCGACAGATATACAAGCAGCAGCAGGCGAACATTGGATATACGGCATCGTCTGAGCGGCGGTACTTCCGGGGCGTCCAGCAAGATACCGAGCGCAAGGGCGAAATCTTTGGGCTCTCCAACATTTTCACCTATCACAGCCACATGGGCTTGCTTCGCGATATCGTGAACAAGACGAACATTGCGGAGGCCAAAGCCGGAGTCCATCTGGCCGATGTTGACATGGAACAGGCAGCCAAGGAAGGGGAGGGTTTGGGGGTCGTCAAACAAGAAGAGGGCACCGACTCGGAGGATGGTGGCCTGAGCCAACTGGCCGACCTGCTCACGTCGAGCGACCAGGCAAAGACGCTCGAATCGTTCAAGTCGAGCCAGCCGAAGAGCGACGCCGTGCAGGCCATTCTCACAGCTGCTGGCGTAGAGTACACGCACGACAACGCTGAAGTGATTGGATCTTCCAAGGTGGAGGAGCAGCTCTCGCGGCGGGCAGAGATGAGACTCTTTGGGGAGGGAGACCTTGCGGGTCAAGCGACCTTGTTTGCTGACACGGATGACGAGACTGATGGCGAAGGGCTGCACAGCACGTACAAGCCGCCGCAAGATGTCTGCCTGCGGCAATTTTGTGAGATGGCGAGGGAATTTGGCTTTGCCAATGCTACAGACTTTGCCCTCATCGTGGAGAGCTGGACGACAGAAGAGAGAAGGAACTGCTTGAATTCATTCTACAAAAGACGCGAGGCTAAGCTGGAGCAAGAGGCATCTTTTGATGCAAACGACGGTATAGCCAGTTCGGAAAACAAGCCGAAACTGGAGGCGATAAAGGAGGAGGAAGCAAGAAGCGGGGTAAAGCTCGAAGCCTTGGACATGGGGCTTGACAATATCAAAGGGGAAGAAGAGGGGGCGAAGGCAGAAGCGAGTGAGGGGTTCAAGCGGGAGATGAAGATGGATACCAAGGCCGAAGACGTCAAGGACGACAAAATGCGTGTCAAACGAGAAGAAATTGCTGTCGAAACAAAGCCGATCTCGGTGGACGGCAGATCCAAAAGGGTGTCGATTTTCATCTCGGATGATGACGACGACGACGAGCTCTGAGATGTTTCTTCGCGCCAAAGGCGCCGTTGGGCGATGCTCATTTCGTCAGAATCCCAATCTTGTGAGGCAAGACTTGGTATGAAGGCTGGTCCGCAGGCTGGGCGAGATCAATCTCTTGAAAGGGGCCCGCAGCCCTGAGGTTCTTCTCGGTGTCGCGGCAAAGCTCACATCCTCCCAAAAAGTGTGGCCAGATGAGGTTGGTGAAACCTGCAGAGTCGACGACGGTTAGCGATGGACGACGGCGTTGTGTGCGTCATGACTTACGCTGATACAGGCTGAGCAACAGGCCTCCCCGCCACACCTTGACGTGCTCATAGACGTACCAATGGCCGCCAGGCTTGAGCAGTCTGTACAGGAGCTTGATGTTCTTGTCGGGCTCGGGAATGCTGCAGAGGCACAGGATGCCGACGATGCAGTCAATGCTGCCGGGCTCGATCTTGCCATCCCACGCGGAGGGATCATCGACAGACTCGATACCGACGGGCACAACCTGGTAGATGTCGTCTATGCCAATGTCCTTGACGCGCTGCTGGAGCGCTTTGGCAGAGATGGGATTAGGCTCCACGCCATAAATCTTGGTAATGTGGCCGCCCGTGGATTTCCTGTTACGGAGACCGTCTGCGTTGTCTGTGTCGTCGGCATTCTCGCGAAAGCGAGCAAAGACGTCTGCCCACATGCCACTTCCGGCGCCGACCTCGAGCACGGTTCCATACACGGGGGTGCTCACGACCTCGTCGTGGATGACGCCGCCCTTGACGCGGCCCTGGAGGAGGGGAATCACTCGCTGCTCGGCATTGGTCTTGACGTTTGGCCCGACGGTAGCCCAGAAGGTGCCAAAGAGGGCTTCACGAAATCCCGTGAGGGAGAAGAGCGTGCGATACTTTTTGTCGCGGATGAGACCGCGAACAGTCGCAGGAATGTGAGCAAAGGAGACGGACATGAACGCCCACGGATCTATCAGATGTACGAGGACATCTTTGATTGTGGCCCAGTCAGGCATGGCGAGAGAGGGGGGAGGGCGACCACCCTCTGCGACCAAGGGGCTTGTATAAGTGTGGTCGATGAGATGGTGATTCCTAGCTTCCAGCGGCCTCACGGTTCTTGGCTTGAATGGCTGGGAAAACCAACAAAGGGCCCCTCTGCGAAGCAGAAAGCAGATGGACAAGCAAAAAAGGACCAAAAATCACCCAAGCTTATCAGGGGGGGGGCAGAAAGGGAAGGGAAGAGTGTGGCAGCTCGTGTGAGTGTGGGTTTTTATAGCCGTCACGCACAGTGTGCAGCTTTTGCTGCCGAGCTGGAGCGAGCTGATGCTGCTCCAGTATTAGCATAACGAGTCTAGCCTTGTTTTCCGTTTACGCTGCGCCCTCTGGTGTCGACTCACAAAACGAAGGCGTACAGTACGGATTCGGGTGGAGTCCCGGATCTCCGATTGCCGCTGGCCACGATTTTGGATGATTTGGGGAATTTGGCGAGCGATGGGGATGCTTTGGGTCATATTATATGCTTTGGAATAAGGAAGGGAGAAGGCAATGGAGGTCCATGAGCTGGCAATTGAACGTGAAGCTCACAGTTGGATGGCGTGAGGTTGGAAAGAAGACTGCTGAATGATTGAATGAGCGGCTGCCTTGGGGGAGTTGGAATATGAGGTTGGACAAGACACAGTCAATATGTATCCTCGACGGCGTACGAGAAATGGATATTACTCCTTCAAAAAGGAGATACTCTCATGTCACCCCGGGCTTGAAAATCAATGCTATGTACAACTTTCAGCCGTGTAAGAAGCTGCTGATTAGTGAGCAGAGAGCAGCCATCTGCGCCCCCCTTGGAATGCCTGCTGCCGAGGCTGTCATGATGAAACTTTCAGGTGGGAATTGCTGACGATTGTGAGCTCGTTTTATGCATGTATAGCAGTATGCTCAAGGGTATGGGCAAGCATTGAGTGAATCTCTAGCAGTTCCTTGTTGGGTACAACGAGGCTTGTCATTGGGAAGGTAGGTTATCAACGAGCCATTTGCGCGAAGTATGTATGAATCTTGTCGAGACGATATATTCTTCCCTTGTCACAATATTGAACAAGATCTTCTAAGAAAAAAGCCTAGCCCATGAATCCATAAAACGCCAGAACCAGCACCCAGATAGTCGACAAATGCAAAAGCCCAACCAAACACAACCCCTCAACCAAGGAATCACAGCAGCTCAAAGTCATCCAACTCATCCCTATACTTCATAATATTCCTCTTAATCTTGCTCCCCACCGCCCAAGTCACGAAATCCTCCGTATTCCGCGTCACCAAGAACGCCGGGTCCGTCACCTCCTCCGTGCCGACGCGCACGTGCCCTTGCTCAATGAGCTTCGTCGCGGCCTGCACCGTCTCGGCCATGCGCAGACGGGTCATGACGACGGGCAGGCGGCGGCGCGCAAAGGCGCTGACCGTGACTGCGTTTTCGACGGCGGACAGCTTGGAGGCGGAGGAGAGGATGCCCATGTCGTAGAGCTTCTGGAGGAGGAGGTCTTCGTGCTTGCGGCGGAAGGGGGATTCGGGGGGGAGGAGGGAGAGGCGGTGGGCGAGTTGGCGGATGGACTGCTCGGATTATCAGTTACTCTGCTGACATTTCCCTTTGGAAAAAAAGAAAAAAAAAAAGCTCGTCATGTTTGCTGGATGGGTATTGGGTGATGGGAACCGGAGGACAAAAGATGGTGGAGGTTTGGGGGATCGAGGATTGGGAAAACGTACGCCGCAGAGTCGGTTGTATTTGTGGTAGTCTTCGGGCTTCTGGATCATGTACCGCCTGCGGACGAGCTTGTCGCGGTGGCCGTCGTCTTGCTTGTATGTGAAGAAGTCTGTCTTGCGGAGGAGCTTTTGCTCGTGATACTTGAGCTTGCGCACCATTTTGGCGGTTGTTGCGCAGTCGCGGGAAGAGGCGGAATGTCAGGGAAAAGATGTCGAACAGAAGATGACGATCGAACGGTCAAAAGAACGAATCTGGCGTAAAGATTGGCGGGGGGATTATCGTGGGTTTGGTTCGTTAAAGATTGGATGCTTGAACAAAGCCTCGACCAGAAAATTGGACAATTGAAAAAGAAAAAAATGGGCGGAATGCCAAAGTGGAGGCCACCGCGGAACGTCTTCCGTCCCGCCACCTCCACGTTTTTTTCTACCGCAAAACACCAAGCCAATTCCCATCACCACCGAATAAACGATATCCCCGAATTCGGCATCTCTCTCAGCAACAGCCGCCGCAATGCCGCCTCTCCTGCCCGCCTCCGCCGTCCGCGGCCTCTCCCTCCGCTCCTTCTCAACAACGTCCCCCGCCTACGCCCTCCGCGACACCTTTTCCAACCGGCCCTCCTCGTCAAGCAGCAGCAGCAGCAGCCTCCTCTCCATCAACAACTCCTCCAGCCAATCCCCGCGATCCTCCTACTACTACAACAACAACAACAAGTACCGCTCCTCAAATCAGCAGCAGCAGAGCAACTCAGGCGACGCCGCAACGTCGATGCTGCACCGCCTCAAGCGCGACGGCCAGTCCACCCTGCGCAACAAGCAGGCCCAGATCGAGCAGCTGCGCAACCAGAAGAACTCGGCCGACTACCTGCGGCAGATGCCGCGCCGGTGGGAGGCCGGCGACGTGTACTCGCCGCACGATATGAGTCCCGTCGAGATGCAGAAGTGGAGGAAGAGGTCGCCGAGGAAGGCGGATGTTGTGGACGCGTTGGGGATTCGGCCGTTGGACATGTACAAGGTGTGTTTTCAAAAAATTTGGAGGAAAGATCAGTTTGTATCGTGAAAAGATTTGTGGATGAAAGATGGTAGCTGACATATTTTGCTTTGCAGAACTTTTCTCTGATCCAGGAATTCACTTCGACGTCGGGCCAGATTACGCATTCGTCTGGCACGAGCCTGCGTCCCGTCAACCAGCGCAAGATTGCAAAGATGATCCGCAGGGTGCAGGGCATGGGGCTGTACCCGACGATTCACGCGCATCCCGAGATGATTAGGGACAGCTTCTTCCCTGAGAGGAGATGAACGACGAGATACAGAGATGAAGAAGCAATTGTGGTATGATTTTGTTGGATGCTCTATGAGCCGCTACCTATATATATGGCCATAGCCGCTCATGTTTGTACTTTTTTTTTTTTTTTTTCCTTTGCCCTTCCCCGACTATGTGTACAGTAGATATCAACCCCATATGTATAGATACATGTCATGGACATATTCTTCCCATTAACACACTCGCCTTAGGCCTTCAAGGGCCGGTCTATTTTGAATTGACACAGCGAGTACTCGTCCATGCGCCGTCCCACCTTCATCAGCTCTGCCCAAGCGTCGGGGAATCGCCCCTTTGCCCACTCTTGGAACCCCTTCTGAAGCAGCTGTCCGGGCAGGGCATTATACGCAATGCCGAGTCTGCGGATGAGTTAGCAAATTGTGAACGAAAAGGCAAGAGGGGAACATGTCAACTCACGTCATGGCATCCGGCTCTGACCCTACGACGCTCGCCATCTTCAGTATCAGAGCTCGAACCTCCTTCTCGTTGCCGCTGCCGGCGATGGCGCCAATGTACGCATTGTACACGCCGGGCGGAATGTCCAGATCCATCCTCTCCATCCTGTCCCAAATCTCCCGGGCTTGGTTATGCCCGCCCGACTTCTTCTCCAATGTCCAAAAGACCGCCTCCAGCGTCGCGTACGACGGGCCCTCCCTCGACTGGGTGATTTGGGCCCAGCAGTCCAGCGCGATCAGGGGCTGGCCGCAGCCCGTGTATGCCAGCATCAGAGCCGTGTATAGCTTCGTGGATGGCTGTAGCGAGGTGTCCATCTTCAGCATGTTGTGCACCATGTCCAGTCCCTCGGAATCGGGATACCGGGCAAATCCCTCCAAGCATGTGATGTAGGTGTCCATCGTGGGGTGATACGACTTGTTTCGGTGCGCGCGCATGTGCCCAAAGACATGCGAGGCCATGTCGGGCCGCTTTCGACGGAAGAAGCCCTTCATCAACTCGACCCGCCGTTCGAAGCTGGTGTCCTGGAAGAACTGCTGAAGCAGCTGGTACGCGCCCCATGCTCGGTTCGTGCTCGTGCTGGGTTCAAGAGAGAACGAGACGAATGCGCTCTGGACAATCTCTCGCTCGACTTCGCTGTATAAGAAGGAATGTATTGACAAGATGTCCATGACATCGAAGTGCTGGTCGTTTTCAAGGAATCTCAAGCAGAGGGCCGATACCGTGGTTGGCTCGAGCCGTATCCGGTCTTCTTCCACTGCCTCCAACAATGATGATATCAGCTTGAAATCAGGCTGTTGTTGAGCAGCCAGCGCCACCAGATATTCATTGACCGCTTTGCTGAATTCGTTAAAGAGATGCTGCTTGGTCTCAAGGGTCCAAGGCTGTATATGCCTGACCTGTTTGTATGCCTCGCGTGCTTCCACCAGGTTGTTTGATGCAAGTCGTAGAAAGAACAGAATCAAGTGCGTCTCTCCGTCAGGAGCAAGGCCTCGTTTGGCGGCGAGCGCAAGAATGTCTTCACCCAGGGCCACATTTCGCTGTTCGGCGGCGACCCTGAGAAGGCCATTGATGGTTCGAGTATCCGGCGACAGCTGCACTTTGCCGTGGACCATGTGCGACATCATAACATCCACCTCGGCGAGGCTCTTTCCAAGGATCAGTATCGCCTCGAGTATCACATTCCAGTGTTTCTGTCTTGGCTGCAATTCTCCCAGTTCCAGGAAGAGCGCAGTGGCCCATTCCTGAAGGTTGTTGCGCATGGCGAACCACGCGATAGTGCGGTATACCGAGGGTCGTGGGGGCTTGCCGGCGACCGGTCTGTTGAACCAGTGCTTGGTCTCGGCGATGCGATCCCGCTGGGCAAAGAAGTCGACCATGATGGCCTGCAGTCCCACATCGTAAGGTACTCCGTGATCTTCGGCGTACTTCATCAGCTCCACTAACTCGGCCTCGCATCCCTCTCTTGAAAGGCCGCGGGCAACGGCTTCTAGCAGCCGGTCTTCTTGGGTTAGGTAAACGGCGTATTCCGGCTGTGCCCATTTCTCGTAAAGCATCTTGACCGCCTCGCGAGATGCACCATATCGAGCCATGGCCTTGACAAGATAGGTCCACTGCAATTCCACAGCCCTCGGGGTCTTGGGAAAGTCTGTTGACATCCACACGGAGTAGAGCGTCTTTGCAAAGTCAAGATGATGCTGTGATCGTTCGATGGGTTCAACCTGAAGCAGGGCCTGCCTCGCGTAGGAAAGGTCGGCGTGCGTCAACGGTCTTATGGGCTGGTTTGGCTTTGGCGTCGAGAGATACTCCAGCAACCGACGACACTGCAGAGCCTGGGTGCTGTTGAGCGGCGTCCGGCTGTTGACCTTGTGCTGCATCAGCTTCTTCCATGACTCGAAGAGCTCCGTCCGCGGCGGCGGCCGGACGTTGTCGAGCATGTAGCTCCTCCAGAGCATGATTTGCAGCCATCCCGGCTCGTACTCGGGCTGCCTGACCTCGCGCGGAGGCTTCGACAGCAGGCTGCTGAGGAACGTGCGCTCAAAGGTGGCTCGCAGCCTCGGCCTCGGGGCAATCGACCGTCGACGGGCCGGAGTCGCATAAACCGCGCAGGATGGCGCCGTCCTCGCCTGGCAGACCAGGAGTCGCCTGCCATGACGGGCCAGGTTTGCCCTCATGGTGTGAATGTGTCTATGTCTCGAGGCGCCTGGGGGAGGTTGTCAGACGTCAATTGGCGCATGGCGGAGCTGGAGAGAATCACTGGTTCATGTTTGAGACGGGCGAGCTGCACAGACTTGCGCAAACGGCTGGCGATTCGACAACGTCTCTTTGAGGGCCTCAATCTTGAGAGCCTCGATTTGAATTCCGGCATCATTTGCATGGAGCAAGGTGAGCAATTATTTTGCCGGACCTTTTCCGGCGGGCCATTATCCGTTATCAGTACGTACCTCGTGCCCCGCGATTTACTATTACACACAAACGACCTGTTGTCCCGTTTATGTGCGGAATTCTCTACCGGCTTTTGCAACTGAATCCTCCTGCACTGAAAGGATGGGTGGTCCATATCTCAACTTGAATTACATCTTCGTAACTTTACTTCAAGTAGCCAAGTTGGCTAGCATGCAGCTGGGAAACGCAAATGACTGCGAGTCTTCAAATTGGTTCTGCTCTGCATTTCGCAGGGCAAATTTGATGATACTGCATGCATCGCCGTCTCCCTTCCACAATAGCAGCAGTTTGCTACATACGGGAAATGCTCTTGATCCCATACAGTTTTCAAGGGCAGCTTCAATCCGAAGAGTCATAAATGGCTATTATTGCCGTCTACAGCTTAGCATCGTGGGCGCAGCGGCTGTTCCCCGTCAGCACGTTATCTGCGAACTTGATCATAGCCTCCGGATTTAGCGCGGCGCTGCCACTCTATTGGCGACTGTAAAGTCCATCAACTGCTGCCAGTTGCATCGGAGATGTCAATTGTTCAGATTCGGCGATTGAGGTTTGGTGAATCTACATTACTCATGCTATTTGTATAGCCGACTTACCAGGCTGTATGTTATCGTTACAGGCAGTGGGAGTTGTATGTATTTGTGAGCATACAAGTATGACGTCTGGTCTATGAGTCTCCTAGCGTTTCCAGCAAATCATGATGCAAATGAGGATGGAGCAATCGCTATAGTGGGCAACGATGGCGAGCTTTGCGTCGATGCAAGTCGGAGTCGGCAGCAACTCCCGGCTAATCAACCGGGTCTAACACGCCCTATCTGCGGGCGGACTCGAGCGTGGAACCAAAGAGAGCCCCCTCTCAGCTATATATCGTGCATGTTCCCCCTCACCTTGGCTCACTATCAGGTAGCAGCATTGAACAGTGACAACGAACAGTGACAACGAACAGTAGCCATCAAGTAAAGCAACCAATAAGCCAAGATGCCCCTCATTGCTCAGAACCCAAAGCCCCGAGTGATCCTCGGCCTCATGACCTTTGGTCCCAGCGAGGACGAGGGCGCCCGAATCACCGACCTGACCACGTTCAACAAGGCCCTCGACGTTTTGCAGGCTCGGGGCTACAACGAGGTGGACACCGCGCGCACCTACGTCGGCGGCGCTCAGGAGGCCTTTACGCGCGAGGCCAACTGGAAGAGCAGAGGCCTCACTCTGGCGACCAAGGTCCAGTACCCTTGGTCACCAAAACTGAACACTGCCGACAAGGTCGTCGAGTCTGTCGAGAAGAGCTTGAAAGAGCTGGGAACTGATAGCGTCGATGTGAGTCTCTTCATATGAGCTGCTCCAACGGAGAAGGCTCACGCAATAAGGAGAATGTCCTCAACTAATGCCGTGACACAGATTCTATATCTTCACAGGCCCGACCGTGGAGTTCCATTTGCCGAAACCCTCGAGGCCGTGGACCGGCTTCACAAGGCCGGCAAGTTCGTCAAGCTGGGCATCAGCAACTTTACGGCTTTCGAGGTCGCCGAAGTCGTCCTGACATGCAAGTACAACGGCTGGGTGCGTCCCACCGTCTACCAGGGCATGTACAACGCCATCACCCGCAACATCGAGTCAGAGCTGTTTGTCGCGTGCCGACGCTACGGCCTCGACATTGTCGTGTACAACCCTCTCGCCGGCGGCCTGTTCTCGGGCAAGATTAAGTCCAAGGACATCAAGCCTGAGTCGGGACGATTCGCGGGAGATAACGCCCAGGCGACCAACTACCGCAAGCGATACTTCCGGGACACCACCTTTCAGGCGCTCAAGATTGTCGAGGAAGCGGCTGAGAAGGCGGGATTGACGCTGATTGAGGTTGCGCTGCGCTGGACTGTCCACCACTCTGCGCTCAAGGTCAAGGACGGCAACGACGGCATCATTGTCGGCGTGTCGAGCGTGCAGCAGCTGGAGCAGAACCTGACGGATCTGGAAAAGGGCCCGCTGCCGGAGGAGGTTGTGCAGGCGCTGGACGAGGCCTGGCGGGTATCAAAGGCTGATTCTGTCAACTACTGGCATGGAGAGCTGGAGTATGGCTATGACACTCTGCAGGCCCTGTTTGGTGAAGGAGCGAAATAAAGGGTGAAGCTGGGCGGTTCGAGGGCTGTCAGATGACTGTACCATGCGAATAAAATAGAAGTACAAGAACTAACTGTCAGGGCACGTCTGTCATTGTGTATGTTTTGCCATGCGCTTAGGCATTCTCTAGAAGTGATTGTTGTTGTGTTCTCAATGAATTGTGAGCGGCAATGTAATCTTTGCTGAAAAGAGACGGGAAGCCTACGTGTAATTTCAGGGCGCCTCGACACGGAGCTGGTCTCTTCTCACTTACACGCTTACGTAGTACTTCAAACCTTTCAACACCGCACCTGCGTTCGCTTTTGGCCTCAAACTGCCAAGTCGACCTCATCCCGCAAGGGCCCGTCTTTAGTGTTGCGTCCCTCGTCCTCGTGATGGACCGTCAGCTGTTGCAGCGCAGCCTCTGACAGCTTCCAGTGCGACGCTAGAAGGCACCAGCCAAGATCCAACAGGCACCCGACGGATCATTTTAGGGGGGGGCTATTCAGGGGGGCAAGGACCCCTAGCGGCACCCATAAGGCGGAGACGAAAAGCGCTGATGGGTTGTTGTCAGCAATCTGATGACGGCATGGGGGATCCCGATTCCATGGTCACCCTCTCAACCTTCCTCTCGACACCCGCAGCATCTCACTGCCAAGGGCCCGGGATCTTCCAATTCTCCGTCAGCCAAGATCCGCATCGCATCGAAGCAAAACAGCGAGTCTCTGGCTCTTCGCCTCAGCATAGCCGGCCAGCATCAGCCTGTCCCCCCAAACCAACTCCCGCCTTGTCGCTCGAGACAAGCCACATGCTCCCGCAACAGCCAACGTCTCCGCGACGCTCGCGCCAAACCAAACACTGCTGGCGGCCGTTGCCCCGATACGAGCCCCCCGAACGACGCTTCCGCTCCTGAGAGAAGGACACGAGAGCACCTCGTGTCGAGCACGAAATATTACCATCTCCCAAGCTGAAGCCGCTGCTGCCCAACGACGAGAAACGGCGACGATCTGTGCCCTCTTGGACGCAGCACCATGGGTCCGGATAATCTTCGACCCGGCCTCTTCCACGAGACAACGGCGGACGGCCGGTCCAGCGAGCCCCTGCTGTCGAGGCCCGACTCAGCAGCAGAAACGGGAGACGTAGGCGACAAGGACGTCGAGCGAGGCCGATCGTCGCGATCCCCGGGCGACGGACTCTCTGGACACTCTGGCGCGTCCAACTCCCGCTCGGCCTCGACGCCTCTGTACCCGTACGACTCCCCCGTGTCGCGGCCGGCAATGACTCGACGCTCGACGATGCGCAGCCGCAGCCCCGGCCAGCTGGCGGCCAGCTCGGCGCGCAAGAAGTACACGTACGCGGCGCTGTTCCTGGCGCTGAGCCTGGTGGCCTTTTGCATCCAGACGGAGCTGAGCGCGTACATCCAGGGCGACCTGGGCTGGGACAAGGCCTACTGCATGATGTTCTTCACCCACAGCTCCTGGGTCCTCATGTGGCCGGCCCAGCTGCTCATCCTGCGCCTGCAGAAGCGCGACATGCCCTGGCCGGCCTTTTGGCGGCGCCACCTGCAGCTCGTCCGCTCCACGGCCCTCATGGTCGAGCTGCAGACGCTCGACGTCTTTGGTCTGCAGCGGCCCGCGGCCAAGAGCGTGCGCTACCTGGCCCGCACCACGGCCTTCATCACCACCGCCCTGACCGTCGCCGGCCTGAGCTGGTACGTCGCCGTCAGCCTCACCACGCCCTCCGACCTGACCGCCATCTACAACTGCTCTGCCTTCTTTGCCTACGCGTTCTCCGTGCCGCTGCTCAAGGAGCCGCTGCGCCTGGACAAGTCGGTGGCCGTCGTCATCGCCATCATCGGCGTCCTTGTGGTGGCCTACGGCGACACCGGATCCGGAGCCGGCTCCGACGCCCAGGGTCAGGGTCAGGGTCAGGGCGACGATGCGGACGTGGATGCCGGCAGCCGCTTCCTGGGCAACATCATCATCGGCATCGGCTCCGTGCTCTACGGGCTGTACGAGGTGCTGTACAAGCGCTTCGCCTGCCCCCCCGACGGCGTGTCCCCCGGCCGGGGCATGATCTTCGCCAACACGTTCGGCTCCTGCATCGGCCTCTTCACCCTCTGCGTGCTCTGGATCCCGCTGCCCATCCTGCACTGGCTGGGGCTGGAGATCTTCGAGCTGCCCGACGCGTCCACGTGCTGGCTGATTCTCTTCGCCGTGCTGGCCAACGCCACGTTCAGCGCGTCGTTCCTCATCCTCATCTCGCTCACGTCGCCCGTGCTGTCGTCCGTGGCGGCGCTGCTCACCATCTTCATCGTCGCGATTGCCGACTGGTTCATCACGGGCCAGCCCCTGAGCCCGGCGGCGGTGCTGGGCGGGTCCATGATCATTGTCGCGTTCGGGGCGCTGAGCTGGAGCACGTACCGCGAGATGATGGAGCACGAGATGGAGAAGCGGAGGGTGGATCTCACGGACAGCGATGAGGATGGGGACTTGAGCAGTCATGAGGATTGACTTGATGGCCCCTGATGGTGCTTTTCATCGGGGAGGAAGAGCTTATTTCTCGTTTAGACGGTGGATGATTTGTCCTGGGATAGAGGCGTTATGAATGTCTGCATGGAGAGGTTGTCATCTTGTGGGTTGGTTGAAAGAATATCTTTCACATGTGGAATCTTTAGAACTGCTGAGGAGTAGATCATGGTTGCATTCCTGGTCATCCGACTGTATATATCATTGTGTTCCATTCTGTTCTTGGCCATTGGAGAGAGGGCATACTATCTTGGCCACCGGAGCGGACATACGATCCTCTCCCCGAGATGTAACAAAAGGCTGCTACATGTATATACCTGCGGGAACTTGCTTGTACATGAACATCAAGTCGGACCTATTCGCCTTGACTTTAAGTTACATTCATCTTCACGAGTTACATTCACCTTCATCAAACATTTGTCATGGACCGAGCGTGCTCGGTGGCCGAACATGGCCGATTCCGACTCCGCCGGCTCCCCTTTGACTGCAACAGCGTATCAACGCATCACCTTTCACTGCAGCGGCGCATCAACACATCACTCGGTCGAAGGACTTTACTGTGCAATTCTCCGGCAAGGGCCGTCATTCATGTCCGCGGAGACAAGGAAAATAACTCGTTTGATATTTTGAAATCCGGTTGATACAACCTCGAAGCCTGACCCACCCCTATCCCTCGCCTCTTGTCTGATTTTCCCTCGACTGAGAGCCCAAACGACCAGATATGAATGCATCAATGAAAAGAAATAGCGACCTGTGTGTATGATACAAGTATACAACATTGAATTGTAAATGGCCCCTTGACAATGCAGAGACAAGGGAGAAGATATGTCAAAGAAACAGAATCCAGGTAGAAGAAACCTCGGAACAAGAAGACAAAGTCCCAAAGCCCCCTTATACCGTAGCGGCCGAGGGAATGGCCATGGGTACCTTGTCCCTTCTCCGGACAAACTTGCCCTCGCCGGCAACCTTCCAAGTGGCGCCCGCCGCGAAAATGACATACCGCACAGCCTGTTCCCACGCCTCCCGGTCAATGGCGTCGCCCGACTCAAAGTACTGCAGGCTGCTCCATGAGCCCAGCGGGGGCGGGTCAAAGATGGCCATGATGAGCGATGCGTAGGCCGTGTTGCGCTCCATCCACAGGTCGGAGATGTCCATGGCGGGATGGCGGTAGTCGTCGCCGGCGAAGCTCGGCGCGCGGGGCACGATCTGGATGTAGAAGCTCTCCAGGGCCGGGATGCGGTGGATCAGGTCGTGGTTGATGTGGGTGGCGAGCGGGAAGATGGCGATGTAAGAAAAGGAGCGGAGCGTGTTGAGCAGCAGGTGCTGCATGGATTCGTCGCCCGTGTCCAGCAGGGCGTTGAGGAGGGAGGGGGGCACGTGGTTGAAGTACTCGTATGTCGTGTAAACCTTGACCGAGGAGCCTTCGTTGAGGAGCATCGACTCCCATGGACGGATGCTGAAGAGGCTGCAGGGGACGCTTGTCTTGATCCGGGGTCTAGGTCTGATGCTCACCGGTGTTGTCGAGGTGGTCGGGGCTCTCTTAACGGACTTGGCTGGCCTCGAGAGGGAGAGGATGTGGAATCGTTGGCGAAAGATCCAGCACCCGGAAAGGTCCATTGGCCGTCCCAGCAGCGATGCGAGGATGGCTGGAGAGCTGACGAGGTTGATGCTCAGCAGGTCCAGGTGGTCAAAGATGGTCTCCCAGAGCCAATTGTTCGACTGAGCCTTGGGGCGAGGGTCTGGACCCGGCTCGATGCCGATGTCGTCGTCGTGCTCCGTGAGGATCGGAAAGGGGGCATGGCTGGGCAGGACGCCGTAGCTGCTGTAATGGCTCAGGTCGTCGCCAATGGCGGACGTGGGATAGTCGATGACGATGGTCAGGCTCTGGACGCATTGGTCGAGCCCCGTGTCGACCAGGAAGCGCAGAAATTCAAGCCCTTCAACCGTGCCCAGCGGATCTTGACCGGGAGGCGGACGGATGATGTGCTGGAATCTCCAGATGACGTTGCGGAAGAGCAGAGGCAGGGTGCAGCGCCTCCAGAGGCGGCAGACGAGAGATGCGCTCTTGAGGTCGCCGCGGGGAGGCTCGGAGAGGGAGCCGTCGGAGTGGTCGAGGCCTGGGATCAGAGCAGGGTCCTCGTACTGGCGCTGCTCAAAGTCGGAGGGCGTGTCAAGGAAATCGAAGATGTAGGAGATGATTTCGTTGGGCAGCTGGGCTATGGTCGCCCCGGAGGAAGCCATTGTTGGCAGGTGAGGAGACGAGGATGGAGAGCAGTGGATGTGTTGGATATTGGTGGGAGATGACGATGATGGAGGTTGTGGTGGAGGACGACGAGGCTGAGGACGATGGATGGCGGATGCAGTAGATGATGACGATGGTTGGTAACGGGGATGATGTCTATGGTGGCGATGGTGACGATGGAGGTGATGGGGGAGAGAAGCCTTTTTGACGGGCGAGCCAACCGCCGGTCGAGGGAGAAGTCAGGAGGGTTTTGTCCGTGGTGCAAGCCATGTTTTCATCTATTCCTTGCCTGAGCTGTACATGTATGTGCCCGGAGCAAGATTCACGTCAGGCGCACAGCCAACGTCGCACAAGTACCTACCCAGGTCCAAAGGTCGAGGTACTTCGTACAAGAAGCTCGATCGAGTCCATGGGGCTGAAACCAAGCAACCAGCAGCAGCGGTACCCCTCCAGGTCAAGTCACACACAGTCCCCAGCATGGGGCACGACAAAGGCTCGACATTAGCGCGCCGTACCGGTACCTTAGTCTGGCAGTAGCTCGAGGCAATCCTTTAAAGTAAGGTAGTAGCTGTACCTGTAAGGTAGCAATAGTGGCTTGAGAGGGCAAGGGGGGTGTCAGTCAGGTCGCCTCGATTCCCCGCAGAACCTGGGAAGCCGTCGATTGGCGGCGGGGGATGGCGAGTGAGGACGGCTGTTGGGCGGGTTGGGCGTAGGGGGGGGGGCACTATGACGTGGGCTGGATAGGTACCGGTACAAGCTGTGCTTGCTTCTTCCGATCATTGGAAGCTGAGGGGAGAAGAGGCGTGTGTGTGTCTGTCAGTGTGTGTGGTGTACTGTACTGTCAGGTAAGGCAGGTTCAGGTTGTTGTCTGTCGGCTGACTGTTTGCTTACCTTACATCTGCAGTAACTACATGTACATATATGCACCTGCCAGGTACTTCTAGCACAATGTAGTCAGTCATCAGTCAATCATTGGTGATGCCCTCACTTCCCCATCTGTACAACCTCTCGTGCAGCTGGCCCTCTCTTCCCGTCAAGCACCTTTCACCCCCTTTTTTCCTCCCCCCTCTCAGCTTTCACATACTCCTATCCCCTTTCCTCTTCCTCTCACTTCACTAGCCCAGCTCTACTCGCCCGCCCGTCGGCCTTCTTCCTGCAGGTCAATGCGGATCCCTATTCGCCGCGTCCGCAAGGCCCGGCCAGGGGCAATCGCCTTAGTGCCACAGGTTCGTCGCATCCTAGTTTCTGGCTGCTGTATCAGATCTCAGATCTGGTTATGCAGCCCGCATTAAACAAGTACAGTATGTACTTGCGAGTACTTGCTCCCGACCAACGCATGTGTGTGTGTGTACAGTAGGTATCACTGCCCTTTTCAGTCTCGTGATTCCAGGTCTGGATGCTGCATGAAGTGGCCTCACTTCCATTCCGAGCTCTCACCTACAGCCACGGGTTCAGGTACCGGTACTTGGCACATGTTATTCCGTTGCAGCAGGTGGGCTGCAGTGAGGGACGCTTCGTGCATGTACCTGGAATCAGAACCCATGGACTGCGGCTCGGAGCGCAGAATTTCCGGACAAAGTCTGATAAGAGCAGCGAGGGGGGGTAAGAAGAAGAGGAAAGAGCAATGAGACAATAGCAGACTGGCAACAACGAGGAGAAGCGGCGCTTATCAGGACCGATTGATAGGAGACACCGAGGAGCTGAGGGAGATGGTATCATCAGTCTCCTCACTTCAGTATTACTACCGACTAATCGCTACGACATCTCAGGCATCGCATGGGCATGGATTCCCCCTCTCGGGCATCACAACCGCAGCGCCTGCACGGGCCAGCCTAAAGCATCATTCATGGATGTGCCACGAAGGCCTAAGCGCCATCGGCTTCGCCCTCGCTGCGGTGCGGTGCGTGCGCGCGGCGATTGGCGATTGGCGATGTCGACGTTTGTTGGGCCTTGGGGGCCGTTGGTGTTGGGCAGTGGCCGCTGTTGACTGGAGGGCACGGCAGTGTGGCATGCCGTTGACGCAAGGGAGAGACCAAGACGACATCGCACGAGAGAAGCGGAAGAGAGAGAGAGAGAGAACAACGCCAGTGACAGTGTGACAGCCGCGTCGGAAGCGATTCGGTACTTGTGCCTACGGCCTCGATCTAGATGCGGCATTGTCGGGCTGCACGTCGCATTGCCAGCGGCCCCTGGCCGAGAGACACCACATCAATCAATGTCTGAGAACCCTGGTCTCAGGCAGGATGCACTTATCGGCAGATGTCTCGACACCACCTCCACAGCACAGCACAGTAGACACCTTGTCGCTGCGTCATTGCGTTGCTTCAGCCACTGCTACTGCCACCATTCTTGCTGCTAGCATGACGACTTGAACAGTCATTGCGACACTCGCGTTTTCCGTATTCCGAATCGCGAGTGTGACACTCTGCTGGAGCCTCTCCCCTCTCCCCACAACGTCAAAGCGCAGCTTCAACCACTTCCCGCGGCCCACCGCCGGCCCCAAGCCCAGCGTCTGGTGGGTCGTTGCCGTGATCCGCGGGGATGATATTCTGGGCCTCGTGCTGCTCTGCCTGTACGGACTGGCCCGAGGGACGAGGCACGAACCGCACGGCACGTTGGACGCTTCCCGCTTTGGCCATGTGCGAGCTTGCGTACTGCCAACATTACATACAGCGTCCCGTTTCTTGGTGCGAACAGGATATGGAGTCTGCCTCTACCCGTCCGGAAGCCATCTTAGTCGCCCCGGTGTTACTGACTTGTTCATCAGACGACAGCTGCTTCGATAGTCTGGGTGTCACTGGCCTGGTTACTCCACATTGCCTCTCATCCTTCGCCTAAACCCCCCCGGAACCTTTTAAGCACTTCCATGGAATACTGCAACACCCGGCCTCCCCTGAAAGGCAATTGAAGACACTATAACGAAAAAAGCCTTGCAGAAGCCGACCCTTGTCCAGCTAAGCTGTTCCACGTCTTATATCACCTTCGGGAGCTCCCATTGGAAGACGCTCCTGAGCGCGACGTCAAACCTGCCAATGATCAAGGAGACAGGGGTTCATCCTTCTGCTGATACTGTACTACCTTAGCTACCTACTAGGCTAATACCGCCTCACTTCAGGACTTCATTTTGCACTTCTTTCCCAACACGCGTCCGATTGGCCGTCGTTTTGCGTCTCGTCTCAATCAGTCAACGCCTCGGCAGACCGCCCGTCTTGGTTCTACCATTTTGTGAGTTGTAACTTCCCTTGGTGTCTCTACCTTCGGGTTGCTTCATGGACATGCCCGATCCAAGCGGGATTTCGGTTCCGAAAACGCCAGAGTGTTGGCATTGAGGAGCAGTTGATGCAGGTATTGGCCGAGGTCGCCCAGGAAGCGTATAGCGTATGTAGGACGTTGTCTTTGTGCTAGCAGTGTTCATGTCCGCACCTCGATAACACCGAGATTGAACGGGCCCTTTGTACGACGCTTTTTTTGTTTCCCTGCTGCGTATTGGTATCTTCTCCTGAACGCCAAGTGATCATAGGTCCAGGCAGCACCAAACTACGGCTCATATCCGTCTGATATTCGCCTACTTCCGAGACCCACGACTGCATAATACTCATAGCCAGTTTCTGCTGTTCCTTGATGCGAACTTTGGGTGTCACTCTTGGCGATGCCCTAGGGGTCTCCGTCTCCATACTCACAGAACCGTTTCCGTAAAGGCCCCATGTAAGCCATACTCTGCATGCCATCACGTGAAGACAGCCATCTGCACTACTAAGCTCAGCACCGAGGACGGAGACTCACATGTCAGTTGGGTAAAACCGATAAGCTAGGTGACAATAAGGCGAGCGGAGGACAACAACAGCAACCGGGTGAATGCCTCAATGACCGCTTGGTGAGAAAAAGGGTGTGCTGCTAAAAACAATCCCGGATGCTTTCGTGTCTAAGGTTCTGACCCTTTCTTGGCTGCGACTTGAAGCAGTTTAGTGGAATGGAAAGAGAGATTCCAAGCCTTGTCAGTCTACGTGCCGACAGTGCCGATGCCCGTTCGACGGGCAACTTGGCGAGGTCCCCTTGTCTCAGAGGGAAAACGTCGAGAACGGAGATGGGGCGAGGACGGGATGCAGATTAAAGGGTCTTTTGCCGACGACTTACGCCCGACAAGGCATACTCGTACCTTGAGAGGAAACATTCCCCTCGCAGCTCCTCGTCTTCCACGTCGAAACATGACTCGTAGCGAAGCAAGATGCGTTAAAAGGAGGATCACATGGGAACATGGAAAGTTCAAGCGGTGAAAGCTCTTTTGCCGGCAGGGGGGAAAATTACACATCACTCTCACATGTCTCAGTTGGGGAGCGGCAGATAGCACTCCAAAGGAGAAACAGAACAGAGACAAAACGTACGATTTGCGCATATACTACTACAGTATTCGGCGTTGGCGAAGAGAGATTCGCTTCATGGCGGCCGTTGGCGTTCGAAAGCTGCACGTCTAGAGAAGTGTGAGCTGAAGAGACACGGCAGATGGAGGGTGCATCTCTAGGCTTGTGACCTATCAACTTCTGCAACTTGACAGGGACAAGGGGGCGCCCTCTGGACGTTTATCCTGCTGTGCTGTACCGTATGTACCTTTGGTGTACATGGGCTTTGTAGGTACTTGTACCTGGCATAAGCCGCTCCTTGTTGATGCATCACATGATGTTTGGAGGCTGTGATCTAAACTTGATGGATGGGTTTATCCTGGTCGGTTGCCTTTTCGTTGGATGGGTTCGTGGTAACCTTAACGAGACGACGACATCCACCCTTGCCGTGAACGTGATGAACAATAAGCAACGGAACTGTTTCTCACTATCGTGGCAAATTATATCATAGTTGTAGAAACGATGCCAAGTACTGCAGAATTGCGTGTGTGAGAGTGACAATTGGAAGCTTAGGTAGTAAGCATATATGTTCGACGATGTGGTGAGCGCCGTGACCCTCTCTCAACTACACAGTATCAAGCCAATACCAACGCGGTGCAATTGGAGCAATATGGAAGCAAGAAATTTCAGAACGTTTCACTCTACCAATTGCCAAGCCATTAAGCATATCCTCAAGGCAATCAAGCTGAAAAGCATTAGAAAAGCGACTTGGCTAGAAGCTGTGAATCACATGTAATCCGCACCCTACAAACACCGATCAGTTAAACTCATAGCCGGACATCAGAGAAGCATCAGTCACTGCTGAGGTATCGCTTGGCTTCTTCGTGTAATTACTTGTTTCCCCTTTTCAGGAAGCCAATGAAACACTCTGTCATGCTCACCATCGAGTATCACATTTGCTTCCGTCAACTTACATGCGCCGACATTGTAATTGTAGGCCATACTGCAGTAACTTGACGAGCAAAAGAAGCCGAAGATCCACCGCACCAGAGTCAGCAGCAACTGCGTGAATATGCAACATCGCAACATGAACTCGCTCATCTCATGCTCATCTTCATAAAACATCGCCAACATGTCAGAAACGCCTCTGCCACCGCTGCGAATCGGCACCCGGAGATCCAACCTGGCCGTCGTCCAGGCCGAGGGCATCCGCGACAGCCTCAAGCGCATCGCGCCCGACCGGGCCTTTGAGATTGTGGCGCTTCACACGCTGGGTGACAAGGACAAGTCGACTGAGCTGTACAACTTTGGCGCAAAGAACCTCTGGACGGCTGAGCTGGAGGAGAAGCTGACTTGTGGGGATCTGGATGTCATTGTCCACTGCCTCAAGGGTACTTCCGCAACTTCCTTTGTGATTGAGCATTCACTGACTGCAGAGCAGATATGCCGACCAGGCTTCCTGAATCATGCGACCTGGCAGCCATTCCCCTCCGCGATGACCCCCGTGACGCTCTCATCATCAAGGCCGGCTTGCCTTACACCACTCTCAAGACACTTCCCGAGGGCGCCATCGTCGGCACCTCGTCCGTCCGCCGATCAGCCCAGCTGCGCCGCCTGTATCCCCATCTCCGCTTTGCCAATCTGCGCGGCAACGTGGAGACTCGCCTCGCCAAGGTCGACGACCCCAACAGCGAGTACACGTGCATGATCATGTCCGCCGCCGGACTCGAGCGCGTCGGCCTCAAGCATCGCATCAACCAGTACCTGGGCTCCAAAGACGGCGGTATCTTGCATGCCGTCGGGCAGGGGGCGCTTGGGCTGGAGATACGAAAGGGGGATGAGAAGGTTTTGGAGCTGCTTGATCGGTTGGCGGATGAAAATTCGACGCTTGCGTGCCTTGCGGAGAGGGCGCTGTTGTATACCCTTGAGGGGGGGTGTACGGTTCCGATTGGGGTTGAGACGGAGTGGGTTGGTGAGGGGGAGCGGGTTTTGAGGATGAGGGCGATTGTTGTGAGTCTAGATGGGACGAGGAGTGTTGAGGACTCGCTTGATGCGGAGGTTCGTACGAATGATGAGGCGAGGGCGTTTGGAAAGGAGGTGGCGGAGAGGCTGGTTGAGGCTGGTGCGGATGCGATTTTGAAGGAGATTGTTGCTAATCGACCACCCAAGGAATGATGATGATGGACACGTGTATAGAAAAGCGGTTGATAGATGTAAATAGAATACCCCTCCTCTCAAGATTGCGCATATAGAAGAAGCAGGCCCCTTTCCACTGCAGGCTCTGAGTCGATAGTTCCTCCTCAAGCTGTATCTGTTGTACGCTCAATCACAAAACTGACGAACGAAACGTCACAGACGGACATATACATCGTTAATAAAGTACCAAGAAGGCCTGACATATCATCTCGATTCATCCCAATCTCTTATTCCATCGACGGACTGACTGATTGCAAGCTTCACCCCTGACAGGATCAAACCCCGCTACGCAGATGCAGCAGCAGTCTTGGCCACAGCCTCCTTGATCATATCATCCGTAGCATACAGCCCAATGAGTTCACCCTTAAACTTCTCATGCGCCTCCCTATCCTGCTTCCCAATCATCTCCGCATCCTCCGCCGTCAGCGGATGCGAGTCCGTCAACTCGCTCAAAACAGACAGCAACATGGCATTCTCCTCATTCGCGCCATCCCCCCACGGCTTATACTCGCCATCCTCCTGCAACCCGCGCATGATGAGCACCGTCCTCTCAAAGCCAATCGCCGCAGGCTCAAATGTCACCGTAACGTTTGCGCCGCCCTCGCCGGCGATGAACTTGTGCGCCGTGAACATGGGGATGGTGCTGTTTTCGCCGACGCCGAGAGCGAGTTCCCGCATGGCGGCGGCGTCTCTGACGCCCTCTGGGGCGGAAATGATGGTTATCGAGCCCGAGTGCAGCTTGAAGTTTTCGGCAAAGGTCTTGTGGTAGTGGGGGATTGTGGTTGAGCCGGGGCCGTGGTCTGAGGCGATGACGGAACGCTTGCCGCCGTTGAGGAGGCCTGATTCGACGAGGGTGGGAACTTTGTCTGGCATGGCTGATGGTTGATTGAGGTGGAAGAGAGCGATGTGACCGGCCTGGTAGGATGGTAGGCGAGTCTTACTCGTGGCACCGACTTGAAAGAGTTCAAGTTGAGTTGAGGCTCAACAGAACAGATACATACGGCAACAGTCTCCCCCATATATAGTCAGATTGTCGAATGAGATGAAAGCTTACACTCGAATCAAGCTTTACTCGTAGTAATATGCTCAAGGTTGGCCTATATTCTGACCTCTCCTGTAGTAAACTGCATGTCAGACCATTCCCCAGCTCCGGCTCCATGGCGTCGAAATATAACAGCTCGTGAAGGATAGATCTCCAATCACCCACACTGGTGGTTGCCACGCTTCACGTATTTAGCCAACCTTCTGCAGCTTTTCAAAAGCTTTGCTTCCATCCTACAGTCGTTATGGAAACAGAGAATTGCTGACCCTGGCCATTACTGGTTTGGAGGTGTCGATTCCTACAGAATATCGAGAATGAGACCAATTCTTCATTAACCAATGCCCGGTTGACGTGATACAAAAAATGAAAGATTTAGAGACTAAATGGGCATGAATATATATAACCGCGCGGCGATATACGATTCAACCATCGGAAACTCAATTGGCTGTGACTCCTCACGAGGAATCTCGGGCCTCGAGTTCTTGTCTGAGTGGCGTTACACCGTATTACAGCCCGTGCTGACACCACCAAAACAGGCAGACGCTCGATTCCGTGCTGTTCATTGCGAGGATTCCATGTGAGGGGCTCACCCATGCGAGTCTATCGGCATATAGTTGGTTAAAAGGACTGCTGAAAAGCCCCAAAGGCCGGAAGACATTGCAGATGGGAATTGGCACAGTTGGCCCTACAGTCTGCCAAAACCGATGAGAAGACACGAGAGAAGCATGTAGCAGAGTCACGCGAAGGGTATTATGTCCATATCAATAACCTTCCCTTGCACTCACTTGCTTCTAAGCATGCCCAACATACTTCATCCACCACCAACCGCGGTCTGCATCAAAGGCGCTCTCCCACCCACGGTAAAAGAACATCCCCACACCCCCGTGTTAATCTTCTCTTCCATGCCGTCGTCCACCAGCTTTACCCTCACTTCATCGGGATCCTCCAAGCTGCTGGTGTCTCCAGCCGTAAGCTTGTACCGCACCAATCCATCCCCATCTCCATCGACTGGACCAAGTCGGACCAGCACGTTCTGACCAGCTGCCAAGACCTTTGCTGTGGAAGATGTGTTTCAAGGTACCAAGCGGACCGAAGTATCAGCGGTCGATAGATAAATTGTGTGAGCCCCGTGTTGACGAGAACGTTGGATGATCGACAGTCGCCGCCGTCAATGCTAACCCAACCCGAGACGTTCTTCCAATCGCGCGGGTCTTGAGAGAATCCTCTCTGCTTCTTCAGCTTCATCCACCGGTAGCCCTTTGTATTTCAGCAAGCTCTTTGAGCCAGTATCTAGAACCGGCGTCAGGGGAGCTTTGCTCGAAACACTCGCAAATGACGCGCGCTTGCAGGCGGACGCAGGTAGATTAATAGGCTGGGAGCATAGTTGGGCCACGTATATGGAGGATCGAAGTGAACTATGGGCAGGGTCGCTGTGAGATTATACCGAGACAGGTCAGGGTCGGCGCTTGAGGCCTTGACGGAGCTGCTGAGCGTGACCTGAGCGAAAGCGCTGAAGGCGAAGAGCCGCAGCATTACTCGTGAGGAATGAGGATACAGTTGTGTATGTTGAGCTGTGATAGCTCGACTGTCTGAGTCATTTTTTTTCTGAGTGAGGCATGGCTGAAAGATATTGAGATGAGGCAGAACGAGAAGGGGGCATGACGTCGAAGCCGACAGCCATGGAGATGGCAGAAACGGGCTTTACTTTGTAAGAACGCGGATCACGCCCCTAGTCAACAACTCCCCAATTGATGTTTATACTATTAGTAAACTTGTTCTAGGTCGGTCAGATAAAGCAACGGCATTCTCTGTCGGAGCTTGTCCATTATATTCAGGAATTGGCATATATAGAGCAATTACTTGTTACTCTCTCAAAGCTAACGCAACACCGTTCTTTCTTTTTTCAGCGCTTCCTGGTGAAAGAACTTTGTGACTCTACAACATTGCCCCCTGTAGTCCTAGGCAATAGTCAAGACCAGTGTTTTCCTAGTAAACCTGGACGGTTGATAGCAAGTGCAAGTAGGAGCTTCACCAACTCTTATCACTCACCACCTTGATCCTCAACTTGAAACATGGCATCCTTATCCAACGGAACGCAATCAATCACTCACCGGCCTTGCCAGCATTCTACGCTCCAGTTCATGTTCTGGATTGCACAACATGCTTTTCAGCTTCTTACACACCTACTCGGAAGTCGAAATCGGACGGCTTCTCCTTCTAAGGATGTGCAAGTTGACTTGGAGCTGCCCGGGTCGTTCTTACTTGGAAGAGATGTCAATCCGCATGCACTTTCAACCAACGAAATGGGAATAAACAAATTCTAAAATTGCTTTGCCCCTGATTCTGTTGTTCTTGGAGCTGTTCTCGAGAATAACAACAAGAGGCGCAGTTTGAAAGCAATACGTACTCGCAGCATCGTTATCTATTTGCTCTCAGACTTGCCGATAGGGGTGGCTATCGACTCATTGTCATCCACCAACGATCCTCTCAAGCATCCTCTTCCCCCAGTTTGCAGCTCGAAAAC
Organism: Trichoderma ghanense; assembly: GCF_004382785.1. Lineage (NCBI taxonomy): Eukaryota > Fungi > Ascomycota > Sordariomycetes > Hypocreales > Hypocreaceae > Trichoderma > Trichoderma ghanense. The sequence continues at coordinate 3,143,671 of NW_027395663.1, read as the reverse complement.
CATGCAGAATGGCGCAACCTGGTCCGGCTTGCCATGGGAAATCCGACGATCGATCCTGATGGAGGTTGTACGCGACAAAGAACCTGGCTGGGCTTCGCTTGCATCCGTCTGCATGGAATGGCAGTCTGTCATTGAGACGGAGAATCTTCGACGGATCAACTTGGAGAACGAGACGATAGGTCACCTGAAGAAGAACATCACACAGAAGAGACGAGATCGAGTGGAGCACATCCGTCTCAATATCAGCCTCCTCATCTACGACTGCGATCTTTGCCGGGAGCAAGAGGATCTGATGGAGCTTGGTGTCAACACGGGCCTCGTGGTCGGGTGTCTTTACAAGCTTTTGCGAATTCTCAGCTCTTGGCCACGGCGGCCGTCGGGAAGGGGCATCAAGCTGGAGCTCAATGCGTATTCCGAGAGCGACTCCATGCATTGGTACAGACATTATTACTACGGAGCCCCTTCTGAAACGATCAAATCCTATCTCGGTCTCCACGACCCTTGGCATGGCTGGACCGCCGGGGAACGGACTCAGACTGCTTTACCGGATTATATATGGCGAATCTACTCGTTTGTGCGAGGTGTCGCTAGGTATGAAACGCCGCCTGCTCCGGTCGTCACCAGCTTCGTGATACGCCGTACCTTCCGACGCTGTATGCTGCCCTCGGTTATGGCGAAGATACTACAGAAGATGCCTTGCTTACAAGAGTTGATATATGAGCCATGGCGAACGTGGTATTATGCATTTGATGTGATGGTCCAGATGAATCCAGGTGCGTTGATGCTCTTGTTTCCATTCTACCACGAGCGGCGTTGCCCGTTGCGATTGGAACTGCGCCCCTGATATCTTCTTCGCATACCGGCTTGTGACTCACATGCACCTATAGGGTTACAGCTGGACATTGACACCCCCCAAACGGAAATACGAAAGCTGGTCATTTTCGAAAACATCAGTGATGAGCTATCCGTCGCGTTGAACGAAATACCCGGCTATGACAACTTCCAAGAGCAAGTGATGCCCACGATCGCGGGAGCCTTTGCTTGGGCAAGCACTGCGTACCAACATGTCTGGGTGTCGCTCTTGTTTGACGCCAAAGTCTTCTTTTCTTATTGCTACGAAACCTACAATTGGTGGCACCTACAATCCTTGTGTCTAACATCTTCCGTCTTGAACTCGGAATCTCCCGCGGAAGCAGCTGCTCTAATATATGACGCCGCAACGGTTGCTATGAGAATGCCCCTGCTGCATACATTGGTGCTGTGGAATGGCGAGGAGCAGGGCCAGGCGTGTGCTTTCATATATCGAAAGCCGGAGACGGGGCCCTCCATTACGTGGCGAGGCACATGGGATATCGGTTTATACCTCACTTCTGAGATTGTCAAAGCGTGGAAGGTTGTTGTCTGGCAGACCGGTTGGGGGGACCTTGCCGTGTGCTTTGAGCGGGTGGAGGAAGAGATTCGCTTTCTGGGAGATGCCATTTACTACTTGCGATTGCCTTGCCAGGTGATTGAGCCTCAATCTTTGTGGGAAATGCGGAGGGAGGAGAGGACGATTGCTCCTTCGTCGTTGGACGAGGTTGAATGAGATTCCGTCTCGGACTATTGTTTCTCTGTCTTTTTGTTGAGGCGCTGTTTATCTTCATCTGGGCTGTTCACTAGGTTTGATCACTCGTTGGATGAGTTGAGATGATAGTCAGCTCTGTACGCGGTTGGAGTTTGGTTTATTCTTGCTATCAATAGTGCTCCCATTACTCATTATTAGAGAGCGACGCAACATAGCTGGGATAGTCCTAATAGGAATTGCTCAGTCAGCCTTTGTTCAAGCTCTGGGTGTCTCTCAAAAGATATTGTTCGTAGCCTGTTGAGCCCTTCTGGTTGGCTCCTCGTGGGGTTAAGATACGTTGTCTGGATCTCCCTGATGAGCTTGTCCATATCGTCCATTTGGTAGTGGTGCATCAATCGATCAGGGTTACCAACGTAGTCATCAAAGATGGTTCTCAGCCTCCCGTATGTTTGCCCCATGGCTTGTAGGGCCTCAATCACATCTTTGTCCGACGCGCCCATTCAGCAAAGACGTGGAACCGCTTGTCGAAAGTCCGGTCAAGCTGAGACTTCTCAGAGCAATTCTGCTCGATATTTATGGAGGGGGCGTCTAATAGCCTCACCCTCACCAGAACACAAACCCCTGTACGAAGCATTTGATATAGTCTTAAAACTGAAACGCATACTCGTGGCGGTATAGACTATGTAGCGCAGAGAAACGGTTAACTCGGAATGCAACATAAGCCTGTAAGGGCATCAAGTATTCTTCTCCAGTATGTATCCCTGCGCTTCTTTGATTTCTTCCGATCAGCTTTGGTTCATTTTGATAAGACCCATTAATTCATCATGAATATCATTCTCAACCGCGCCTCTCAACTCAACCTTACCTGTAATATCAGCGTCAGGTGTAGCCAGCTGTTTCTCAACTCAACTGTGTCTTAGAAGGTATCATCTCCTTGACCTTGCGCTCTTCTATCCCAAAAGCCTCGTTCTCGGGTACTCCGATTAATCCATCGCTTCCCTGTAAGTTACGACGAACTTGAGCATGTCTTCGCTATTGTTATCATTTTTGGCCTATTCTTCTACTATCGTGAAAAATTCATACTGACTACATGTAGTGAAAGCTACGTAATGTGTTGTAATTAAGCGTAACTGAAGTGGAAACGCTTGTGGTCATGCATATTCCATAACCGCTCGAATAGGAAATTCTCAATTAAGCAAAGAGTAATGCTCTTACAGAACTTCTTCACCTCTCCCGTTCTGCCTAAATGTATAGCCTCCGCTCCGCTACAAGCGAGCCCATGACAAGAATGCTGATGACGAGATTGCATTCATCTGATGATACTCTGCGTCGCATTGCAACAGTGCAGCCGACGTCCCAGGTTAGGCGAGTGCCTGATCAAGTAAATGGAAGTTTCTTGCGCAAGATATAAGAACAAGTTCAACTCCAAGGACTGGACTTTTCATGTGCAATCTGCATCCTTACCATTCTATCCGCAAATCTTCTCCGCTGTCCCGTTCAGTCATCATGCGATCCATTGTCCTTCCATCTCTAGCCCTTGCTCTGCTTTCCCAGAGAGCCGGGGCTGACACAACGCTCTCCATCGACCCAAACTCCAACTGGGGAACCTGGGAAGGCTGGGGCGTATCTCTCGCTTGGTGGGCAAAAGCGTTTGGCAACCGAGATGATCTTGCCAGTGTATTCTTCAGCAGAAACAACCAAGCCGTCAGTGGCCAGACCCTACCGGGCTTGGGCTTCAACATTGCTCGATACAACGCTGGCGCATGCAGCAACAACAGTTACGATGGAGCCACCATGGTAGTTTCACCCAACATCAAGCCGTCTCGGCAGATGGACGGGTTCTGGCTCGACTGGGCCAGTACCGATCCTTCTTCATCGAGCTGGAACTGGAACGTCGATGGGAATCAGCGAGCAATGCTGCAAAAAGCCAAAGCAAACGGCGCCAACATCTTTGAGCTCTTCTCCAACTCTCCCATGTGGTGGATGTGCAATAACCACAATCCGTCGGGCAGCGGCTCGACCGACAATCTCCAGTCGTGGAACTACCAAAACCACGCTGTGTATCTTGCCAATGTTGCTCAGCATGCTAAGCAGAGCTGGGGAATCGAGTTTCAATCAGTTGAGGCTTTCAACGAGCCGTCTTCCACCTGGTGGACAGCCGACGGTACTCAAGAGGGTTGCCATTTCGGTGTGTCGACGATGGCTACAGTCATCGGTTATCTCAACACAGAGCTTTCATCGCGTGGCTTGTCGTCCTTTGTGGCTTCATCGGATGAGAACAGCTATGACTTGGCCATTTCAACCTGGCAGGGCTTCAACAGCTCCGTGCGAAGCGCTGTGAAGCGTATCAATGTCCACGGCTACCAGGGCAGCGGTGGGCGGCGTGACACTCTCTACAGCCTTGCCAGTCAAGCCGGGAAGAGGCTCTGGAACAGCGAATACGGTGACTCCGATGCGAGTGGAAAGTCCATGTACCAAAACCTGCTCCTCGATTTCACTTGGCTCCATCCCACTGCTTGGGTGTACTGGCAGGCCATTGACGGCGCCGGCTGGGGGCTCATCGTTGGTGACAACGACCGGCTGACGCTCTCGTCGGCAAGCACCAAGTACTTTGTCCTTGCGCAACTCACCCGCCACATCAGGCAGGGCATGCAAATCCTGTCTACGCCCGATGACAACACCGCCGTTGCTTATGACGCTGGCTCTCAGAAGCTCGTCATTGTTGCCGCGAACTGGGGAAGTGCTCAGACGATTACCTTTGACCTTACTCGGGCCAAGACTGCGGGCAGCAACGGTGCAACAGTGCCGCGATGGAGCACCCAGACAGGCGGGGGAGATCAGTACAGGAGCTTCACGGACACAAAGATTAACAATGGAAGGTTTTCTGCGGCTTTCTCGAGTGGACAGGTGCAGACCTTTGAAGTCAGTGGTGTCGTGTTGAAATAGTAAGACGGACAACATGGGTTCACCCTGGAGTCTGGGTATATAACATTTTGAACGCCTATTCTCATTAGGTACCTACCTAGGTAGTATCAGCAATCAAGGATGAAATTGTAGGTACCTACCTACGGACTCATTGTGCGGCCTCTTAGTCTACATGCACACATGCTGATATACAAGTTGTTGAACAGAGTTTCACATTGAACCGATAATCTGATGGGCAAAGGCGAAGAGGTACCACTTCCCACAATCGAAATTCAGATGTAGGACACATATACGTAGCCTCCACCTTCACCAGCATTCAATATGTCAATTGAGGATTGGGGGATTGTACAATAAGCAGAATTACTCTACGATATTAAAAATGGTTTGAGCGGAAGTGGTGTAAAGCCTGCCTGCATCATGTTCACCCAGTACTTGAAGTCAGTGAAAATTGCTTGAAGAGAAAAGTGCAAAGGTATATAAGGCTATCATTTTCAGCCGTTATCATGCAATAACCTGGGCTCCACAGCCCAGAATTGGCTGCCAAATGCCCTTATGGCTCAGGGGTAGAGCGTCGCACTCGTAATGCGAAGGTCCATAGTTCAAATCTGTGTGAGGGCATATTTTTTGTTTCTTTTTCTACTTTTTGCAAACCTTTGGTACTTCTCTCAAATTTCACGCCAATGCCCTAGAAGTTCTTGAAATGTTGCAGCAGCGCCCATGTTTTTTTCCTCTTCGCTTTTATCCATCTAATTGGCTTTTCGTACAGTTGCAACTTCCAGCAAAGCATTTGACTGTACCTCTCCATAATAAGGTACTCCATATGGCTGAGTGCAGGTTATCCTCCGCATCGCCCCACCTGCCAATCCCGTGTTGAAATTCTTTTGGGCGTCCATGAGACTTGATCCTCAATCTGCAGTCGTGAGACTCGGTGTAATTCAAAGAAAGAAAAAAAAAGAAGCTTGCAAGTTTGCGAGCTTGAAACCAAGATGCTCGTCGGAATCTGTGGCAGTAAGCACTTCATATACCAAGTAACACCCCAAGCAAAGCACAGCGACTAACTGGACATTCAGGCATCTGCTCGGGCAAGAAGACGGTAGCGCAATATCTGGTTGAGCATCACGGCTTCAAGCACCTCTACCTGCAGACCCCTGCGCCAGTCTCAGACCAGCAGGCTACAGAGAATTCATCTTCATCAGTCGGCGGCAGCAATGCGGCTTCCTCAAACGCCCTCGCGACGAGCAACGGCATCACCTCCTCGCATGTCTTTGCTACTGCCGAGGAGCTGCTGGACTTTGTCACCCGGCGATGGCGCAGCCGCTTTGTGACGACGGACATCCCCACGGAAAAGGTGCTCGACGTCTTCATCCGGCGACCATTCTTCCTGCTCATCTCCATCGACGCTCCGCTCACCGTGCGCTGGCGGCGATTCCAGCAGCGCTCCAAGCAGCCCGAGCAAGCTGCCATTAGCCTCGAGGACTTTGTCGCGCAGAACGACCTGCATCTCTACGACCCGGCCACAGGTCTACAGCCGCTCATCTCGCGGGCCACCGTCAGGCTGCTTAACACGTCGTCCTCCCTGGCTCATCTCTACGCAACGCTGGGAAAGCTCGACATTCCCAACCCCGACCGTATGCGGCCCGGCTGGGACACGTACTTTATGGAACTGGCGTCCCTGGCCTCTCAGCGATCCAACTGCATGAAGCGCCGAGTCGGCTGCGTCCTGGTCGGGCGAGAGCGGCGAGTCATCAGCACGGGGTACAACGGCACGCCGCGCGGGTTGCGAAACTGCGCCGACGGCGGCTGTCCCCGATGCAACGAGGGCAACAGCTCCGGCGTCGGGCTGGCCACGTGCTTGTGCATCCACGCAGAGGAGAATGCGCTCCTGGAGGCCGGACGGGAGCGTATCCGGGAGGGCTCCGTGCTGTACTGCGATACGTGTCCGTGCTTGACGTGTAGCATCAAGATCTGTCAGGTGGGCATCGCGGAGGTGGTGTATGCTCATGGGTATAGCATGGACACGGAGGCGGCAGAGGTGTTTCGGCAGGCGGGCGTCAAGCTGCGCCAGTTCATTCCGGTGAGTCAAGAGTTGTGTCTTGGTTTGAAGTGATTACTGACGTTTGACACAGCCTCCGAACGGGTTGATTCACTTGGAGAAGATGGAGTTGTATTGAATTGCGTCTACATGTATGGTGACTAGCGAGCATGTGTGAACCGCCATACATTTCCAAAAAGCGGGAGAAGCATAACGAATCGAAGCTGCGCCTGCAGGGTACTCCAACACGAGATCAATGATCTAAATGAAGGAAATTAGGCTGCATGATGTGCAGAACCACATCGTTGAATAGCCTATGGTCCGATATGACGCGCAGGTCACAACGGAATGAACGTCATCCAAAAGACAACGATTCGGGATAGCTCAGGCATGGAGCACGAACTTAAAACACATGGAGAAGGATTTTCTTATACGACTAGCAGTATTTCATTCATATCAGGATACCTAGTCAACGCCCTGTATACTTCATGCAATGCTCTTTCTGGGAGCAAAATCTCCAATCTGTGACTTGATGTAGGGTAGCCCATCTTGGGCTCTATCCCCCTCCTTGACATCTCAAGTGAATACTTATTGGAGTCAATTTTCCCCGTCGGTCAATTACTTCAAAGTTGTTGAGTAGGTAGCTTTCTGTAATCATCCTCTGAAATGAAACGCTATTGGACTTGAGGGCTGCAATTTCGCAGGTACTACGTTTAAACGACATCGTGCGCAAGAGCCTCGGCTGCCGTAGAGGAGTACATAGGTAAGTAGGTAGGCATGACCATTGTGAGACAACGAAATGCCGCCATTCTCGATCTGTCCGAAAGTGGCCTGTCATTTTAGGAAGCTTTCACCAATCATGGCATGATTCTGGCTGTTGACTAGGCTCGAATACCAGTTGGAAAATTTTCACAGAGGCAAGGGAGAGGATAACCACACATTCTTCTGACCACTTCGTACGAATCTGGAACAATCGTGATGGTGAGACCACGCCCTTGCTGGCCAACAGTTGAAAAGTGGCGTACATACACTTACACTCACGCTTCCCCTCCCAGCGCAATCGGGCTGAGAATGGAGTGCGCCGTCAGAGACCCAACTGATAGGGTCCGGAATGGCGACCCGAAGAAGCGAAATGAGCATCGAGGCTTAAGGGGGGAAGCCTCTTCCCTTACAAAGAACAGTTTTGAGAGGAGCATGCACTAACTCTAGCCTCAGCCGTGGGACTTTGAACAACAGCTGGAAAGCTTGAGAAATGTGGCAATAAGGGTCCGGCTTGAAGGGTGGGGTTGAACCGGTGGGCTGTGTTGTCTGGCAAGACGCTGCCACAAAACAAAACAGTGGCGACAGATTCGCAGACTTTCGAGTGCTCAAAGTAAACAATGACGCTGTTTGTTTTGGCCGACGGGCGAGGTGGCGATGGTCCCCTCTTTGGCTGGAGAATCTGAAGAGCACACAGAGGAGGCTGGGTTTGCAGAAAGAGAGACATACATGAGCAAAGATGATGGAGAGAATCGGCGTTTGTCTCTTGCATTGGCGGCTGAGTCGGCGTCTTCAGGCGGAACATTGACCATCCCATCCTCCATGCATGCAGCACTTTGCACATTGGCCCGTGCCACTTGGACCCTGACATTAGGTGGACGGGCAGTGGCACAGGCAATCGACAGTTTCAGAGGAGAATGAAAGAGGAGAAGCAAGACGAGAAGGCCGAAACAAATCCGCAGGGAGAATCAGAAATGGTTTGGCCAACTGTAAGTGTCCAAGCACTCCTCCAACCATCCGATCCATGTCACATTGATCATCGATTCGCCCAAGGCTGAGGCGCCGTTCCTGCAGCTGTCAGCGATCACTCTCGGTGCCCCTCCTGGGCCGTGATGGGAGGATGCGTCAGATGCGGCTGTTGGAAACATGGAATCGTGCCCGGGCGCTTGTTTCACGGGCCTTGACCGATGCAACGCCAAACATGACGGAGGAATGCTGTATTGGGGCGACTTGATACTACCTTACATGCAACTGCGCACACGGTCTAGGGCAGTGGCGGTCCGTGAATTGATGGGCAGTGGACGGTTTGGCCTGTGCGCTGAAAGATTGAAGTGTCTGTGATGAAGCTGTCTAAGAGGTGACGTGGGGTTTGATAAGAGCCCCTTGGATGCCAGAAATGCAATGTCGTGCCCGTTGCAATGGAGGGAAAGATATCTGACAGGTGATGGGATGCCGTGGCCATAGTGAGTTGAGGGAGAGTTAGGTAGTCATGATATGCTGCAGGTGCGTAGGTATTCTCTCAAAATCCACAGTATCTGCACGGCCAAGCAGGATAGTAAATCATCAATCGATCAAAGAGCCTCGGAGCTTGAGGATCTGCTGGATGCAGCGATGCATCTCGTGGCCCGGGATCTGCAGGGCTCAACTTGGACATGGCTTGATGGGGCTCAGATTCTGCCGGGCGGACAACAGGGGCCGTGGCCAAATGGTACCCACTTCGGCTGGTTGAAGAACGCGTTCCGCGTGACGCGCTAGTCCCCATTTGGTAAGATGATAAACAATGCAGGAGCTCAGTCGCGCCTTTTGCGCCTCCCGCACTGGAACCTGGGAAGGTACGACCTAAAAGTACAGTAATACTACCACCAACGTCGACGTAAGGCAGGAGGGCCCAGCCAGCCAGCCAGCTCTTGCCAGCTCTGGAACCCGTCACCGTCGAGCAACTTCCTTCCGTGGGCTTGTACTCGCACTCGCACTCGCCCTCCCTTCACACTCCGTCTGCGCCTTCGCCTTTGCCTTCGACTCGAACCTCTGCATACCATCCAGCCCCCCGACCTGGACATTCACTCCCTCCCTGCGTCGTGCCTTTGTTTTACTCTGTCTCGCAACTGAATCACTGCCGTTCCCGAATCCAGCGCCGCTCGCTGAGAGGAACCGCCGCCGCGCTGCCACAGTCGGTCTCGAACCGCTACCCGAGTCACCACGCAAGATACAGTGCCGAGCAGGACAGACGACAACAGGAGCGAGCGACCCGGCGACTGAACAAGGGGTGGGCGCTTGAGAGGCTCCCGGGGCGACAGAATTGGCCTTGCGGAACATTGGCTTTGCGATCCCCCCAAGCCGACTATTGATCGACGCAGGCGCATCCGCCATCCTTATATCAAAACATCGACCGGATCAAACACAAAGCGGGCGATACCTTGCGATCCTGCGCCGAGATCCTGCGCATCGTGAGCACCAATTTCTCTTCTGTCTGCGTTTCCTGCCTCTCCGTCCCATCGGCAACGCCATGCTGTGGTTGCCTCTGGCCAACACCAGCCATTGCTCCGCGTTCTGAGCCGTCGACTTACCCGTTGGACCGCTGGCATCATTGGGCCTTCTTTTGACTCTCGGCCCCGCCTGCTTGCCGCCGATCAAGAAGCATGCTGTAGTGGCCGTCCTGGATAAGACGCTCTTTTGGTATCCTGCACTGCGACCCGCTCGAGCATCTTCACGGCTTGTCTCTCGTTTTCTTCTTAAACACCAGGCATAGCCCTCCCCAGACATCCCCACCTCTGTGTGCTGTTTCTCTATACCCCGACCTCTGCTGCGGTTCACACAACGCAAGCCATTTTGACTGGATTTTCGTTTCACGAGCATTTCAGACTCCGATTCCTCAAGGCAGCCAATTTACGTTTTGTGTTTGTGCATTTTATATCTCGGCGTGATGCACACATATTCTCGGCCATCTTAGAGACTCCCGCCAAACCGACAAGATCATCTACAAGCGCACTCGATACGTCGCCCGTTACGAGGAGACCTGCTGATTCGAAGCCACGCTCCGCATCAGACGCATTCAGTATCATCGACATTCCCCGACCTAGTGTTTTTGGGCCTCGGCTCTCTCACATCCCTAGGAAGAACGACTCGCGAGCATTGTTTTGCACTACCTTCATTCCAGTGCCATGTCCTTTACCAGCGGCGGTGGTGGTGGCACTTTGGCACTGCCCTCGCCTACCCACGTCCATCATATGGACCCGACCGCTGTGCGCAATCATCGAAGGGCCACGTCACGATCGCCCTCCAAGCTCCTCTCACGAACAAGCTCTCGAGGTTCAGACAAGGCACGGCAGGGCTCACAATCTCCGTGCCGACGAATCATTACAACACCACTCCAGCAACGGGTGCTGAGGCCTCCGCAGTCGGCTCCGCCAGCTGTCAGCTCGACGATTCCTTCCGGCGCCCCGTCCCTGTCACCTGCGCAAACGCCCCTTCGGCCAGGTGTCAAACTCTCGCTCCGATCCGGCTCTACAAAAAGCTTGAAACTTGCAACCCCTTCACGCATCACCCGAACGCGAGCGTCCTCAAAGAGCCCCTTGAAGCGCGCCTTGAGCGCCACGCCTGATTCGGGAAACTCGAGCTCCTCGCGCTCGCCTACGTATCCTCCAAGAGGCCCGAGGTTTTTCGACCAGGAAAATAACAGCAGCATAAACGACACTCCCAGCCGCTCGGTACCGCGAAAGACTGTCGACAGATTGACCCGACATAGTGTGCAACCTGACCGTGTGGAAGCCTCTCAGATTCCGTTTCTAAAGACCTTGGATTCGATCAGCGACTCTCCCATGCCGCCTACTGCAGGTGTCCTGAAGCGCAGCGACGCAACGATGAACTTGGACAAGTCGAACCAGGGCAGCCCCGTCGCCAAGCGACGAAGCTTGTACGGCATCGTGAATTCTGTGCAGACGGAGGATGTGAACGTTTTCGGCTCGGGCGCGTCCCCGCCTAGCGGTTTCGACATACATGAAGACGCATTTCCTGAGTACGAGCTATCTGGCATATCGGGGGCTGCTCTACGGGATGCCCTAGCGTCTCATACAACTGCATCCAGCATTCCGAAACGGTCCTCGTCTCTCCGGCGGTCAACGCTGCAGCAACGCTACGGCGAAAAGACTTCGTGGGGAAAACGGTCTGGTGAGCGACAGCTTTCGCAGCTTGGCGGTGAATTCTCGACGCCTGTTAGGCACCGCCCGCGTCTCTCTACTGACTCGTTCGTGCCCCCGTCAGCGGTTCGAGAGAATCCTTTTGCGCCCAGCGCGATCGTTTCCACGGCGGAAACCAAAAATCACCAGCCTCACCCGCTGTCCAAGACGCTGACCACGTCCACATCCGGCAACAGTCTGACCGAGGAGCAGTCGCTCTATGCGCCAGCAAAGGTTGCGCAACGGCCGCATCCCTTCTCCAGGTCTCTGCCGCCCGGCGCCAGTCGGCCCACTGCTCGATCTTTCATGGAGCAGAGGGCCGCCATCGCAACGCCAAACCAGTCGCACCAGCTTTGGGTCGGCGCCTTCAGCTCCACCGGCCTCGTTTCCAAGGTCAACCGAAATCCGGAGGAAGAGGCTGAGAAGAAGATGGCGCCTCCGGATACGCCGTGCAAAAAGCACATCAACCCGTTCGCAACCTTCCCGCCGCCCACGGGCAGTGCTGGAAAGAAGAGGGGAAGCACTCGCTACTCGTTTGGCGGCATCCCCTCCACCCCCTTCCAAAACTCCATACTGGCTCGTGCCCCTGATACCGTTGGCAACCCTTCCAAAGGTCTGTCGATTTTCCAACGCGGCAGTGCTCTGGCTTCCCGCCGCGGGAGCATCCTCAGCGTCGATGGCGACGACCGGAAATTGTTTGCCGATAGTCTCGACTTTGCGGCCACCGCCGAAGGCGAAGAAGCCCCCCCAACCCCGACCAAGAATCTTTTGACGCCAAGCTTCAGCGGCCTGAGCAGCCTTAGTGAAAGTTCTCAGGAAAGCCCCAGTGCCAATCGGACATTTGCGCTCTCCTCGTCAACAGTCAAGGCAACACCATCACGAATCATCAGTTGTAAGTCGACCCCGGAGGAGTCCGCCGTACCAAGGAGCCAAGTCGAAGGAGCAGAGTTGCTAGCCGATCGATCTACTCCCATGGACTGCGAAGCATCTTCAACCGACCCTCTTTCCTTGACTTCTTTTGGACGGGCAAGATCCCAGAGGGGGCTCAGTGCGCCCCCGCCGCTCCAAGCTGAGCCTCCAATTTCGACGACGCCCCAGTCTAGGCGCGCAACTTTCAAGCCAAACCGAACCAGAGTATGTACTAAGATGATGTTTGTTGAATCAGCGAGCCCTGTCGATGGAAGGCGCACCCCCCAGACCCCCCAGGACAGCCTCTTACCACTAGATGCTAGCCGTTTATCCATCTCCCGCACTGGAGAGGGCCGGGGAGAGACAACCATGCCGCCGCCGGTCACGCCCACCACGTCCCGGGATTTCCGATCATCTATGAGTATCTTCGTCACGCCGGTCAATGGTCGCTCCAGCAACGTGGACGTCGACGCCAGCCTCCACTCCAAGTTTGACAAGGTTGAGCAGGTTGGCAAGGGCGAGTTTTCCACGGTATACCGTGTAATCAAGCAAGATTACCATGTTGCCCTCTCTGCATCTTCTTTCACTCCAGTTGACAGCCCCAGCAAGAGCCCTGCCAAGGGCCAGGTCTTTGCTGTCAAGAAGAGCAAGCAGCCGTACCATGGCCCCAAGGACAGGGACTCGAAACTGCGCGAAGCTAGAATTCTACGGGCCCTATCGCATTCTGAGCATGTCGTACAATATATCGACGATTGGGAGCATAACTTTCACCTCTATATCCAGACCGAGTTTTGTGAAGAGGGAACGCTCGATAAATTTTTGGCCAACATTGGGCAGATTGGTCGATTGGATGATTTCCGCATCTACAAGATCTTGCAAGATCTTTGCTTGGTAAGTTGACGGTTCCCTTTGTAGGATGTCGGTCGAGCTACTAACGTTCTTTTACAGGGCCTAAAGGAAATCCACGACGCTGGGTTCATGCATCTAGACATGAAACCAGCAAACATCTTCATTACCTTTGAAGGAGTCATCAAGATTGGCGATTTCGGATTGGCGAGGGCCGTTTCTGAAGACGTGCAGCTGGACATTGAGGGCGACCGCGAATACATGGCGCCGGAAATGTTGGAGGGCAAAGCCGACCAGTCTGCCGACATCTTTTCCCTGGGCCTGATGACTTTGGAAACGGCGGCCAACGTGGTGCTCCCTGACAACGGGCCTACATGGGTTGCCCTCAGGTCTGGGGATCTCTCCGAAGTGCCGAGCCTCACGTGGACGCCGTCAAGCGATGTCCAGCGGGATGCTCTTGGTAATCCGACCGAGTCCGCGATGAGCGATGATCTCCGAGCCGAGAAAACGCGCAGCCCCGGCAACCTGTTTGGCTCTTTTAAGCGATCGGAACTTCAGCAGCCTCCTGAGTTTATGGTTGAGGCCTTCCACCCCAGCTCCCTCGACTCCATCGTCCGGTGGATGACGCAGCAGGAGCCTGAGGATCGACCATTCGTCGAGGAGATCCTGGCCCTGGAAGGCATGCAGTGGGTGGCAGAGCACCGCAACGCACCGGCCACAGTCTACGAAGGCAACTGGGGCCTCTCGGAGTTGTTCCCCGTCTCCATCGCTCATGATACCAGCGACCTCGACATGACTGATGTGTAAAGAGGTCTCTTGTCCTTTCTTGAGAGAAAATTTGCCATGCTCTGTACTCTTTGAGAGGCGATTGCTTCAGAAGAATAGCGAGACTGGATATGTCTCAAAGACATAGGATGCCTATGACGAGCATCTCGATTACTTTTGCCCTTGTACCGGGATATGTACGAGTGGATACAATGGGCCGACGTTTGCATCTACCAAAGCCTCTGGCTCTGCATATAGCGGTTTCTTCTTTCTTTTGTACGGCCACTGGCCCATGACGCCATGACGGATATGAAACAACCTCGGCCTTCCTTTTCTTTTTACATTTCGACAGGTATTCACGACTTTGGGGCAGGCGAAACGGATTTATATTTACACCAGCTCCACCGCATTCATGCAACGCTGCTTTGAGCAAGCTGATTGAGAGACTCAGGCTACCACCATTCCGCGCCCTCTTCTGATGCTATTGGAGTGCTCGGCTCACGGTGGAAAGGAAATTCGGATGGAAGGACTCTGGTCTGGTGTTCTGATGAATCGCCATACCTCAGCTTCTTTGATCAGCTGACATGGCCAGCACACAAAAGCTGCATCTTGCGAGCGGAGACTGCGTGCATCGGTTATACTTGAGATGGAATAGACATAGCATTGAGGCAGGGCCGGGACTGCGGCCTGCCTTTGGAGTTTTTGGCGATCACAAGGCACATGATTTGTGTGTCTCATCATAGGACTGACCGTCTACGACGAGGGCCACAGGGCTTCCTCATGGTATAGATAGGGAAGAAGTTGCTTCTGTTTTTCTCTTTCTCTTTCTCTCTCTTTTCTTTTTCTTTTCTTTTTGTAAGTGATGTACGAATCAATATCGGCAGAACAAGGAGATGCAAATGGAATGGACAGCTGAAGTGCGGCGTTGGGATGGATGGTTTGGAATTGGGAGGGTTCTTGAGGGTAATTCCCCGGTGTTGTGGGGAGACAAACCCGCCAGTTTATGACTGTCACGACGAAATGGAATGATTATGATATGATATCCTCAAAGTATTTGATTGACCGTTCCCGAGCGCAGAACCTCGCTTGTGATGGCGATGCCTTTCCGTAGCATCAGGTACCTTATAAGCCCGACCCCGCATTAGCGTGCCGTAATCGGTTGAGAACAAGGGAGCAGGGAATATATCGTAAGATATGTACGGTTCTGAAGATCCATCATCAGTCATCCGTCTTTTATATCATTTGCAGAGATCCGCGGGGAATGCGGACAGATAGACGCTGTCAACCATCTCGACACGTGACAGCTCTACTACTACCTGCCCCCTTTCGCATACTTGTCTTTCCCCATCTCCTCCCTTATACACGATCACCGCCAGAACACCAGAGACAAGCACATACCTAGGTAGCATACGGCCATGGTGACCGCCACTTTGCGAGACGGCCAATCCGGGCTGCCGACGCCCAGAAGCACGCGGTCCTACTGGCATCGCGACCCGTCGTACGTCCTGCTGGGCCGTCGCTCAACAAAGGACTTGCCAACAACGGCAGACGTGGTCGTCGTGGGCAGCGGCATCACGGGGGCGTTTGCGGCCAGGGAGCTTGTTGCCGGGGGGAGGTCGGTGGTGATGCTGGAGGCGAGGGAGGCCTGCTGGGGGGCTACGGGGAGGGTGAGTCTGTTTCTTCTGCATTGCTTCCCTTCTATACCCAATGGCTATGTGACATGATGCTTGTTTTGGGGACGTGTGAGTGTATGTGCTAATCTGGGAGGGAAAAATGCAGAATGGAGGGCACTGTCAGCCCATGATCTACGCGAGTAAGCCGCATATTGCGCGCTTCGAGCTTGCTACGTATCGTTTTCTGGAGGACATTGTGACGAAATTCGGTGTTCCCTGTGATTGGAGGCGGGTCGGCGGTGTTCACGCACTGCCCACCGATGAGCTTGTCGAGCTTGTCGCGAAGAGAATCGCAAGACTTAACAAGCGCCATCCTGATCTCGCGGGCCTGGCGACGCTGTTCACTGATCCCGAGGACTTGAAGAGGCTGAGAGTGCCGAACGCAAAGGGAGCGGTGCTGCAGCCGTACGCGGCGAAATGTTGGCCGTATAAGCTCGTTGCCTGGGTGCTAGAGGCGTTGTTCACCAAGGAGGCCCCCGAGGTGTTCAACCTGCAGACGTCGACGCCGGTGACGCATTTGCAGCGGCTGGACTCGGGATCGTGGGTTGTGCACACGCCGAGGGGCCAGGTCGTTGCCAGGGAGGTGTTCCTCGCGACGAATGCGTATACGAGCCACCTGTTGCCGAAGATGACGGGGCTGATTGTGCCCGTCCGGGGCCAGGTGTCCGCGCTGGAGCCGCCGGATGGGGGCGTTGCATTGGAGCACAGCCACGTGTGGATTGCGCGGGAGAGCGACGACTATCTGATCCAGAGGGACGACCCGCTGGAGATGATTGTCGTCGGGGGGGAGAGGCTGAGCGTTCCCGGGGGCGGGGAGGGGGTGTGGAGCGACGACGAGATTGATGAGGTTGTTGCGAAGAGGCTGAGGCGGTGTCTGCATTCTGCGCTGAAGCTGCGTCCTGAAGGGGAGGACGAGGAGGAAGAGCTCCGGGCGAGGTGGCAGTGGACGGGAATCATGGGGTACTCTGTCGACGGGAGCCCGTTCGTGGGGAGCGTACCCGAGGAGCTGGGGGGAGGGGATGGGCTGTGGGTTTGCGCTGGGTATACGGGGCACGGGATGCCGGTTGCGGCGAGGTGCGCGGTGGCCGTCTCGCGGATGATGTTGGGAGGTGGTGGTGGTGATGGTGATGATGGTGTTGGGTCTGTGGACGTGCCGGAGGAGTTTCTGGTGAGTGTTGAGAGGGCGGAGAGGGCGAGGGGGAGGGAGTTGATGAAGAGCAGCTTGGAGGAGTTTCGGTTGGGGATGGAGGAGTTGGTGCAGGGGGGGTTGTAGGGCTGAGTGGTGTATTGGGGAGACGACGTTGATTTTGCCTTGGCTTCATTAGAGGTGCTGATTGTTACGACTATCACGATGGTGTTGATTCCAGTATGTTTCCATTCCGTATTAGATGTTATCAGTTACAACTGCAACCCCAACTCTGGCCAAGGTCCGTCTTCTTTCAGAGACTTGTTTTGTTTTATCCACAACATACGAGGTACGACCTGATTGATGGAAAATCCCGCCAGAAGAGAGACTTTGACAGCAGAAACTCGTAACTCGGTGCTTCGGCTTCGTGCTTTTACTCTATCTGCATGCACTTCGTATTCACTTATGGCGTGCCGTCGGACCCCCAACTTGCCCCAATTCACCAGCTGCAACATTGTATATTACTTCCCAAAAGGGCAATCTCCGAATGTCACATTTTCTCCTTTCGAAAACCACAACACATGTCCTTGGGCGGAGAGTTGCAGGATTTTGTTGCAGAGTCAGGTTCGTGTTTGTGCTTTAGACACCGTCAAGTTAGAAAGGGAAAACATGGGGTTCTCTTTGGTTTCTGGGATATGTTTTCTGACGAAACAGGCAGCTTCAGATGTGTGGCCAAGGTACCCGTACCTAGGGTCTGACGCCGTGAGATTCTCAAGGCAAGGCGGAATTGGTGTAGTATAGACAACTGCTACATGATTTGATCTGAGTGAAAGTTGAGGCAAAGCCTTGAATCCTTAGAAGGAAGCTTACGGCATGGACAACTGGGAAGCTAAACTAGTGGTACGGTTTTCAGGGCAGCGGAGCCAGGGGCAAGCGGGAAGCGGCACGATGGATGATTATAAGATGAGCTGGCGGTCCACTTCGTGAGCCTTGAAGGAGCTTGTCACCAAAATCGATTCGAAGATTGGGTCTTTTTTTGGTCAAACGTCTTCTTTGCTTTTCTTGATCGCGATCTGTGACGCAGCTGTCTTTCGTTTTATTAAAAAAAAAAAAAAACTGCTGGCCCTTTTACTCTCGCTCTTTGCCGGCTTTTTCATTTTTTTTTTTTTTTGCTGTGTCACGAGTTGTCTTTTCCTTCTTTGTTGGCGATCTTGAAGACTTTGCTTTTTCTGTCCGGTCGACTTGGTCCAGCTCCTGAACCCTCGGGATCATAGTGTCTTGAGTTTACAATGCAGCGGACCGCCTTGGCTCTTGCGCTTCTGGGCGCCTCTGTTGGCGCCATCAAGATTGACTTCACTGATGATGGTGCGCTGCCTGTGTGCTTGGGCGCTTGCACGGCTCATGTGCTAATTTGATGATAGCCTCGATCAAGGATGGCGCGAGCACGATTGCGTACGGCCTCGTGAGGTACTACAGCGGCAACGAGACGGGCCAGACCCCAGGCATCCTCCCTCAGCCATACTACTGTTTGACTCCCCTTCAACAACTCATCCACACATCTCGTATGCAAGTAGAGCGGGCTGACTCGATAGCAGGGTGGGAGACGGGCGCCTTGTTCAACACCCTGATCGACTACTGGGCCCAGACAGGCGACGACGCGTACAACGCAGTCACGAAGCAGGGCCTCCTCTGGCAAGTCGGCGAGTCCGACAACTTCATGCCCGCGAACCAGACCAAGTCCGAGGGCAGCGATGACCAGGGCGTCTGGGCTCTGGCAGCCTTGTCGGCAGCAGAGCGCGGGTTCCCGAGCCCGTCTACGGACCAGCCGCAGTGGCTGGATCTCGCAAAGAACGTCTTTGATGACTTGGCGGCCCGGTGGGACACCAAGGCCTGCGGCGGCGGCCTGCGGTGGCAGATCTTCACCTTCAACGCCGGCTACAACTACAAGAACTCGGCGGCCAACGGCGTCTTCTTCGACCTCGCTGCCAGGCTGTATCTGCAGACGAAGAACGGCACGTATTCGGACTGGGCGAGCAAGGTCTTTGAGTGGGAGCAAAAGGTTGGGCTGATTAGCGATTCGTATCAGGTCTTTGATGGCGTCGAGACCGAGGCGTGCGGTACTGTCGACAAGATCCAGAATGGCATGAACGCGGGCATCTTCCTGCACGGAAGCGCGGCCATGTACAACGCCACGTCATCTTCGGAGTGGAAGACAAGGGTTGACGGGCTGCTTAAGAGCGTGCAGAGTACGTTTGTCAAGGACGATGTCTTGTACGAGGTTGCGTGCGAGGGCCAGGGGACGTGCAACGTGGACATGCAGAGCTACAAGAGCTTCCTTGTTCGCGGGCTCAAGGCGACGACGGAATGGGCGCCTTACACGAGCCAAACGATTCAGCCTCTGCTTTTGAGCAGCGCAAAGGCGGCTGCCGCTGCTTGCTCGGGAACGACAACGAAGATGTTCTTGGGAAGGCCGGGTACTGCGTGCGGCTTCTCGTGGCTTGCGGAGAATGGGCAGACGTTTGATGGGAAGATTGGGGTTGGCGAGCAGCTGAATGCGCTTGAGGCTGTTATCTCGACGATTTCGGGAGCTGCTCATGGGGATGGCGAGGGATCGTCGGGGGGAAATGGGACGAGCACTGCTGCTGGGCCAGCGAGCAAGACGAGTGGAACGGCTGGCGCTGTGACGGCTTCTGCTACGCATGCGAGCGCTGGGACGAGGGTTGGTGTGGATGTTGTGGCTGCTGTGGTTGTTTTGGGAGGAGTTGTGGTTGGGTTGTGGTGAGGGTGGTGAGCTGACTGAGGTTTAGATTGGCGATGTTGTTTGTTTGTCTTTCTACAAGCTCTGCCTTTGTCTACTTACCATCGGCTGACTTTACTCTACGATGATGCTTGTATCTGATGAATGAACGAATCTGATGACTCTTGATGAAGAGTCAAGGAGCTGGTGATGCTGGAGTAAAACGGTCGCTACTCTAAGAGGCTTAGTCGCGGCGCCGCGGAGAGCCAATCTAAAAAAAAGTTCTTCCCCATGGCGGGGGCACTTTACCTCATCATCGAAGCTTGATCACTTCTCTAATCGCCGTTTCATTCATCTTTCAATCATCGTCTTCTTCTTCTTGATTCACGTCAATTTAGAGGCAAAAAGGAAGCAGAAAAAAGAGGCAAAATGCAGCTCAAGACGGTCCGGAAGCTGGAGCTGCCGGCGGCGGCGGACATGCACGTCCACTTGCGCCAGGGCGAGATGATGGACGTTGTGGTGCCGACTCTGGAGCGAGGAGGCGTTGACACGGCTTTTGTGTATGTCTCTTGCTGAGAAAACGAGTCCACTGGGTATATAGCTGACATTGGAATCTACATAGTATGCCGAATTTGGTATGTGAATAGAGTAACCGTGTGTTGACGTGACAGGATTCTCCACTCGAATTCTCGTTGATGGACGGGAGACGCTCACTTGACCGATGAAATGGCTAACAGGCCGCATAGGTCCCCCCTTTGACAGAGGTTGACAGAGTATGTTTCCATGAGTGGGATGCAAGCACTTTTACACTGGGCTTACTGTCAAAAGGTCCTCGACTACCAAAGCAAGCTCCGTGCCATCGCACCAAACGTCCACTTCCTCATGTCCCTCTACGTAAGCCACCATCACCTTCCCAGGCATATACAGAGACAGACACCTAACGAGAACCCAGCTGCACCCCTCAGTCACACCAGAGACGATAGAAAAGGCAGCAGAGGCGGGAATCACAGGCGTCAAGCTGTACCCTCAGGGTGAGTTGCCCTGCGCCGTCCCGATGAGCTTCACTAAAGAACGATTCCTAGGCGGGACGACCAATTCCGAGCATGGAGTGGCCAACGTCGAAGCCTTCTACGATACCTTTGCCAGCATGGAGAAGCATGACATGGTTCTCAACCTGCACGGAGAGGTCCTCGAGGCTTTGGCCCCCGAGGGCACGACGTTGGAAGAGGCGTTTCTCCCTACGCTCAAGAAGCTCCATGACAAGTTCCCCAACCTGCGCATCGTGGTATGTAACTCTTTACAAGAAGCCCCTGTTCATCTCGCAGAGACGCTGATGCCTGATCTCTCAGCTTGAGCACTGCACCACGGCCGCAGCAGTCGAAGCAGTCAAGGCCTGTGGACCCAACGTTGGAGGTATGCTTCTCAACCCCCTCTTTAAATCCCCCTTTTCTTCCCGGTTGAGCAACTTATACTCATCGTACCTTTCACACGTCAGCGACCATCACGGCGCATCACCTGTACCTGACCGAGACCGAAGCCTGCTGCGACCCCTTTGCCTTTTGCAAGCCCATCCCCAAGAAGCCCACCGACAGGGACGCTCTGCTCAAGGCCGTCGTGAGCGGCAACCCCAAATTCTTCTTGTAAGTTGGATATACTAGTCTCTCTCTCTCGTCATTATCCTTGTTCAGTGGATCATCAAAGTGCTCATGCTAAACGCGTATTACCCTTTCAGTGGAAGTGACAGCGCCCCCCATCCCTTGACCTCCAAGACGTCGGCAGCCCAGGGCAAGGCGCCAGCGGGTGTCTTCACGCAGCCGTACGTGACCCAGCTCGTGCTCCTGGCGCTGGAGGAAGGCGTCGAGCGCGGCGTCATCAGCGAGGACGACGTCACGCAGGAGAAGCTCGAGGGGTTCCTCAGCAGGTTCGGCAGGCGCTTCTACAAGCTGCCCGAGACTTCGGGGAACAGGATCGTCCTGGAGAGGAAGGGAGAAAAGATCTTGTCGAGTGTCAAGAGCGAGAGTGGAGAGGTGGAGGTTGGCATTTCGAGGGCGGGAGCGGAAGTGTTTAGTTTGACGTGGGTTAGGGCTGCATGAGGATGTGAGGTGAGGCAAATGCTTTGGGTCTTGCTGGAGGACCGGGATGAGGTTTTCTGGGCTGGTGCACAGAAGGAGTTGGTTGAGGTTATTTCGACTCAAGGGTTTTGTGCGCGAGAGTGGTATAAGGCCGGAGACTCGGCGATTTGCGCGTTATGGGTTAGGCGGATGTTGGCAACAGTCAGATGCGTGCTGGCTCTTGGTTTCAAGGGATCGTGCAGTCTTACATGCGTACCTCGTAACAAGACAAATTTATTACGAATTGCCTGTTTGTTAAGGGGTAGCAAGTCCAAGGCCATGTCGATCAAACCCCAAGAGTGGCAGAGCGTGACAACAAGTTGATAGAGTATTCCGCGCATGTACGAGTAGCATAAGGATATCAACCACTTGGTATACAAATGAAGTGTCCATCACGCTTGCAGGCACTTTTGCCCCCAGATATCGAAACCCACCCTTAAGGCTAGGGCGGGCGCAGCTCTGCTCTAGCCTCCAGTCTCCATCACAAGCAATAGAGGCCAAACAAAGCACACATACACACACACACACACACACACACTCACCCAACTTCCCCCTCTTATTACTTACGCAGTAACTCACAACGGCAGAAAAACCCCTGCCATCAGCCTATTTGCGAGGTATCCACTCCATGCAAATCCTAGGGCAGCGAAACAACGCAGCTAGAAACGGGCGTTTTGAAGAGCTATCGCGAGTCATTTCGGATGAGAGAGCATGCAGAGAATGAGTAGTTGAGCCCTGGTCTGTTTGCTGGGCAGTTTTTGTCTTGTCGAAGTGCGGAAGGGGTATCAGCACCAAGTGACAAGCGTTGCATTAGGGGCCCGTATTGCGCTCCAGGATATACTGAGAATGCGTGTAAACTGGGCTGCAACGGCGAGGTTCAAGGTCCAGATTGGATAATATAATCTAGGTAAGAGAAGGGACTTTGTGTTGGGAGGGGGGTTGAGAGGAGGGTTCGTCAGAAGCAAGCTTATCAAGCTCGATATAAATATAGACTTGCCGAAACCCCATTCCTGTGATGCATTATGCCGATGCGGGAGTTTTCGTTGTTTCCATTTCATGTTTCCATTTCATGTTTGAGTGTCTTTTTCATTGCCTTGTTGTCGTTTCTTCGCTCCCCAACGTATTTGCGGGATAGGCGCGGCGGCCACGATGGAGTCGCTTTGCGTGGCTTTGGTTTCGTTTGCCGGCGTCGTGTTGACGCTGCGACAGACTGATGCGACGATTTCTCTAGCAGCGGGAGTCGGACTGGGATTGTACATCTTGGGAACGATCGCCTTCAAGATTGGAAGAGCATTGATATACCCATTCTACATCTCTCCACTGCGCAACGTCCCCGGCCCAAAGGTACGCCAAAACCATCATGTCTTCTCCCTCGCCAAAGACGGGATCAAGGAGACACACACAACGGCTGACGCATCTCTGTAACAAACATCAGGACAACCAGTTGCTCGTCGGCCAAGCAATCCGCCTCCTCAGAACAGCCGGCCCAAACGACTTGTACCTCGAATGGGTGCGCAAATGGCCGGACGCGCCCTTCATACGGTACCTGAGCTTTGGAAACTCCGAGGTGCTGCTTGTGAACAGCCTGGAGGCGGCGCGGGAGGTGCTCCAGACGCATGGGAGTTCGTTTGTGAAGCCGGCGTTCTTTGAGAAGCTTGTGGGCGAGATGATGGGGACGGGGGTCTTGTTTAGTGTTGGGGAGCAGCATAAGCAGCTGCGGCGGATCATGGCTGGTAAGATGACATTCGATGGAAGAGAAAACTGCTTGGGGGTGGTGGTGCTAATGGTTGTGGTAGGACCGCTTTCGAAGCCAAATGTGAGACGAATGTTGCCCCTATTCAAGGAAAAGGCTAAGGAGCTATCTGCCTCCTTCGATGAGGCAATTGCAGGAGAAAGCAAAGGAGTTGTCGAAAGTAAGTGTCTACCTACTCTCTCTACAGTCAACTCAGAAAATACAAGCTCACAAAGCCACCAGTCGAAGCCCTCTTCTCCCGGACCGCCTTCAAAGTCATCAGCACGGCCCTCCTCAGCAGAGACATCAGCGACTTCCGGTCCAAGGCGTCGCCCCTCAGCTTCGAGGAGTGCTACAAGGGCATCCTCGCGCCGCCGACGCTGCTGGGCAAGCTCATCACCTTTGTCAACCCCTTCATCCCGCTGCGCTGGCTTCCCGTAGAGGCGAACCTCGCCTTTATTCGGGCCAACACCGCGCTCAGGGGCATGTTGTCCGAGCTGGTGCAGGAGCGCGTCGCGCGGGTGAAGCGGGAGAAGGGGGACAGCAAGAGGGACTTTTTGACGGATATGATTGAGGCGAATCTGGCGGAGAGCAAGGGGGTTTCTGACCAGATGCTGGTCGATATTGTAAGTTGTAGCCCCTTGAACTTCCATCAGGATAGAACTCCCCCTGGTACTGATGTTCCATTCCATAAAGATCATTCAAGGCGTCTCTGCTGGCCACGAAACAACAGCCGGCGCCCTCACCTGGACCATCCACGCCCTCACGCAACACCCGCACATCAAGCAACGCCTCCGCGACGAGATCCTCTCCGCCCAGCAGAAGCACCCCGACCTCGACGCCGCCACCATCGACAGCCTGCCGTACCTCAACAACGTCCTCAACGAGAGCCTGCGCGTCTACTCGCCGACGCTGATGGCCCCCTGGGAAGCCGGGCGGGACCTGGTGGTCGCGGGAGTGGCCATCCCCGAGGGCACCACCGTGACGACGATGCCGGCCATGGTGCACCTCAACCCGAGCATCTGGGGCGCCGACGTCGACGAGTTCAACCCCGATCGGTGGGATGCCGCGACGGGGCCGGTGGCGAATCCGTTTGCGATTGAGGCGTTTCTGAATGGGCCGAGGACGTGTCCTGGGAGGGCGCTGGCGCTGCTGGAGATGAAGACGGTGCTGGTGGAGGTGGTGGGTGGGTTTGAGCTTGAAGCGGCGAGGGAGGAGGGGGAGGTTGTTGGGTTTGAGAATCCGAGTTTGACGCTGAAGCCGAAGGGGGGGCTGTGGGTTCGGGTGAAGAGGCTGTGATGGGGTATGTATGTGTGTTGCGATGTAGATGTCAGATGTTTAGTGAGCGGGTTTCGTGATCTTTTTCAGTTCGTCGACCCCGTCTGGCTCAACTTCTCGGACCTGTTCCCGCACAACGACACGGCGCTGCGGCTGCTCTACAGTGCTCTCTTTGCGGCGGCGGCGTATTCTTCGCCGGTGGCATCGAGGGAGGTTGCTGAGGCGTTCATGGCGTATGCGGAGGGTCTTGTGTTATCTGGAGCATTTGTGTTTGCCTGTGTTGCAGGTTTTGATTTATGATTGCTTGGTATAAGCATATGCTGCTGGATGCGGCCAAGGGGCATCTCTATCACTGTGAGTCGTCAATACAATGGCTGCTGCTCATGCTTTGGTGTAATCATGATGGAATAGATATGGCTATTGGATCATCGAACCATCTGAGGATTAGGGACACGCCGCAGCATGAGCGGACCGTCAACGATGTTGCCACCATCAGGACCTTTTGGTCTCTATTCCTCTTTGACCGGTTTGTCCACTCCTAGTTCTTCTACTCATGACAACTTCAACCGGTCACTTCTCACACATGATATAGAGTTGCTACTCCAAAGCTAGGCTGTCCAGCAGGCAATCCCATGGGAGCCAGACAGCATCACGCCCTACATCGACACAGTATCCCCAGAAATGGTCGACGTGGCAGCCCTCTCCTTTGACCACCACTGCCGGCTCTACCACATCCAGCAGCGCTACATCAACATCATGTAAGTACTCCAACCCTCTCTCCCCTTATCCTCCACCACCACAACTCCAGATCACTTACACGCACCTGACAACCGCCCAGGTACGCCCCCAACTTCCACCACCTCCCCGTCCCCGAAAAAGCAAGCCATCGACGCCAAAGCAAGCAACGCCATGCTCGCCCTCCGCAAGCAAATCGACCGCCGCCTCTACATCAGCCGCGCCGTCAAGCCGCACCGCGTCCAGGTCGTCTTCTGGATCACATACCACTCCATCCTCGTCAACCTCTATCGCCCCCGTCCTGGACCCCCAAGGGACTTCGACATGGCGCATCGCATCCCCAACGCGCTCCGCTCGGCCACGGCGTCGGCGATGGCGATCACGAGGCTTCTCAAGGGCTTGCAGGCGTCTGACGATATCGGACATCTCCCGCCGTTCATCATCTATCACGTGTTTTCGCGCTGCGATGGTGCATGGGCTGAATCTCATTGCTGCGGAGGAGGCTGGGGCGTTCTGGGCTTGTTTTCAGGTGCTTGGGGAGTTGAGTGGTGTTTGGAAGGAGTTGTCTGAGGGGGGCGATGCCGTTTGTGCTCATGGCTACGAGGGGATGGGGGTTTCAGGAGGAGGTCATGAGCGTGAACAAGGCTGTTGATGAGGAGGAAGAAGAAGAAGAAGAAGAAGGTGATGGCTTGGAGGCTGGGATTGATGAGCTTGTTGGACAAGTTGTTGAGGAGGGACCAGTATGAGAGAATCTCTTGAGTTCGACTCGACAAATGAAGGGGGGAAATGGTATAGGAAGTTGACGAGGCATCTCAATACACAGATGGACAAATAGACATTGTTTGTGTATTCATCTCTATAAGCGACGCTACATGCACACATCCAAGTAAACCAAAACACGTAACTGGCAGCCCCTAAATCAGAACGACACCCTCAAAAGTCCCCCAAACAAAAAAAGTCAAGTCATCTCTTTTGAAACAAACTCAGTTGTCGGTCTTGCAAGTCACATAGGCAACGGCAGCAGGCGGGTTCACCGGCACAGTCATGGCCTTGCGGACAGAAACGGCGCCCAGGCTCTTGTTGGTCGGGGTCTGGAACGAGCACTCGGTGAGGATGTAGTGGCGGCCGTCAAAGGGAGGCGAGACGAAGACGTCGGAGACGGGGCCGCCGGAGGCTGTTGAAGATGGGTGGAGTTGTCAGTCTCTTTGCATTATTCATGTTGATGGAGATTGAGGGGATGAGATGAGACGCATATGACGTACGCAGCTTCTGAGCGCCCTGGTTGACCTTGATAAAGTGTGGCCTGGTGTAAGTGCCGTTGGAGTAGGTGTAAGCGACCTGGGCCTTGCTCGTGTCGTGGAACTGGCGAGGAGGCAGGGCGGCAGCGACGCCGGCGAGGGCAGCAGCCACGATCACGGAGAACTGCATATTGAATAGGAAGCAAAAAAAAAAGGTTGAAAGCGAACGGCTAGTATCAAGAAGTCTTCTTCCTAAGAGCGTGATGAAAAAAAAAAAGGTGCTAGAAAAGAATGTTTTGGCGCCTACAGTATCGTCCTCCTTCTTTTCTTTCAGGATTCCCCGGGGACGGACTGTGTGTGTCTTCTTATATCATTTTCTTCCTCCCACGGTCCCTCTCCGTTCAAGATTCCAACTCCCTCAATTTGCTCGTCATTATGGAGTCCTCAAGATGGCAGGAGACATCAGACTGCAGCGATCGACATGAGAAATTATGGAGCGATCCTCGGTGTTGAAATGCTCTGCCGTGCTCCGTGCTGGTGTATCCATGCCAATTTGTGAGGGCGGCATCGCCGGTGACATGCTTGCTTGCTTGCTTGCTCACGGTTTGATGATCCCCCCCTGACTCGTGGAGCAATGATCTAGTCGATAGTCCTTCTCTCGAAGGGAGACCCTTTTTCCACTATCAGGGTCCTCAGGAGTTCCATTCCCTTTTTTCATTGTCTCATGGGAATGGAATGAGATGAGTTGATTTTTTTTTTCTTTTCATCTCGCTTTGGCGTCAGGATGATACAACGTGGGGAGAGAAAGAGATGCATTCGCAGGTTGAAAGCTTGATCGACATAAGCCTCATAAGCATGGCGATCAGCGCAGGAAGCCGAGAGCGGCAGGTCGCTGCGCAACTGAAGGTGCCGTTGCAGGATCGACAGGTCGTGAGAGATTGGCGGCGCTAGCAGTCATTCGCTGTAACGGATTGATACAATCAAAAGTCATTTCGCATCGGCAGTCCTTGCAATCGAAAACGCTGGTGTCGCATGATTCTCCCTCTGTGACGGTGCTGAATGCCCCGACTGGCTACTCTATGTATGTAGTATATAATATTCTACGACTGTAACTGTAGTGAGAGTCGCGATGGTGACAACAATGTTACAACTGCCCAAAGGGGTAATGAATAACAATGGAATGCAGCAGCAGTCTCTCTCTTCAGCTGGAAGTGATGCGAGTAATGTTCACGTTGTCAAACTCCGCCTCCGCCTTGAACATCCTGACGCCATCCATTCCGCTACCATAAACGTCGTCCGTGACGCTGATAACGGTGCTCTGCTCGTCATTGACAGCCACCTGCAGCGAGCTCCCCTCCGCCGTCACTCTCAGTCGATACTGTTCCGCCGCCTCAACGCCGGCCTCTTCGCTGGCCAGGACTGTCAGCTCGGCCCCGTCAACCCGGCTGAGGAACAGGGCGCCAGAGGTGCTGATGCCTGCGTAATAGCCCTTGAACGTGGCATTCTCGGCGGAGGCCTCCGACGCCCGGAAGGCGATGCCGGCATGGCCGTGACAGCCGCAATCATTGTTCTTCGCCTCCGATAGCTTTACATCCGCCTCATAGGTAAAGTCGGAAAAGTTGGTGTTGACGAGGGCCAGGCCGCCGTTTCCTCGCAAAACATTTGCCGAAGCACCCCAGACGCCGCCGCCATACGTTTCCCAGCCAATCATGTTGCCGTCTTCAAAGTTGTCGTGGACCAGCATCCTGACTGGCTCGATCGTGCCGTCGTCGTTGAAGTACAGTCTGTCATAGGCCAAGTGACGGTCGTTTCCGTCGGTTGAGCCCAACGGATGCCGGTGATACAGGATGTAGTAGATGTCTGTATCGGGGACCTGAATCACCGCATTGTGGCCGGAGCCTGTCGCCACTGCTTCATCCTGCTGGAGTATCTTTGCGATGCGGTCAAACGGTCCAAGAGGAGAGCTGCTCATGCCATACGAAACCGCATAGTCGGGCCCCGTCCAGCCGCCTTCGCTCCAGAAGAGATAGTATACGCCGTTCCGCTTGAGCATCTGCGGCCCTTCGACGTAGTTCTCTGGTGTAATCTCCTTGAAGGTGGTCCCATCGTCAAAGGTGCTCAGGCTGATCATGTCGTCGTTTAGCTTGACGACGTTGGCGTGAGAGTGTCCGCCGTAGTACATGTACGCCTGGCCATCGTCGTCGATGAAGACGTCTTGATCGATTGGCTGTGCGCCATTGTGATATGCGTCGATGAGCGGACGTCCCAGCGGATCGGTATACGGGCCCTCTGGGCGCTGTGCCACGCCCACGCCGATGCCGCCCACCTCGGAGTCTGACTGGATGTCGTTGGCGCCAAAGTAGAGGTAGTACGTGCCGTTGCGGTAGATCGGCGCTGGTGCCCAAACAGCTCGGTGTGCCCACGTGAAGCTGTCGGTTGTTGTCAGGATGTTTGAGTGCTTTGTCCAGTGGACGAGGTCTGGGGAGGAAAAGGCATCCAGATATGTCTGTTCGTCGTAGGGCCGGGACGAAGTCGGATACACCCAGTACTCGCCATTGTAGAACTGCGTATCCGGGTCGGCATACCAGCCGTCGACAAACGGATTTCCGGCTTCAGACGTGGCAAAGTCGGGGATCTTGGAGATCGAAGCCAGGCAAGACGAGGACCAGCAGGCGGCCAGAAGTGCTTGAAACCGGCGAGACTGCATCTTGAAAGGGCAGAAGTCTAGAACAATTGAGTTTCTCTTCGCTCACCGCTGGATTGGACCAGACATGGAGTGTTGAAGAGGGATGACGAAGATGCGGCACCGCATGAAGTTCGAGACATGGCGTTGATCCTTCAAGCTGCTAATCCTAGCGCTGTAACAGTACAGCCACGAAGTACCGCGGCAGAGGGATGTGCTAACGATGCATGATGCAGAGAATTAAGCGCCCAGTATTAATGCCCAGCTGATCATTGCTGGTCAATTGTGCAAATGCTTGGACAGAGGATTGGGTTGACGTCCAAGGAGCGTGTGGTTGTCATGTACCTTCTGTCTCTGAGGGGGAATCTGCAGATTGATAAGATGCAAGCTCATCTCCCACCAAGGCTGAAGAGCAGACATATCGAAGGCTCAGCGTTCATCAATCCCAGCAAAGGAACCCGACAAAGCACTGTAGCCAAATGACACAATTGTGATGAGAATATCCAAAGACATGTCCGAATTCAGTGATTAGAAGCAACTGAAACCAACAATTGAAGGTAGAGAGCGAGAGCATCACCACAGCAGAGGGAAATATACGCCGCCCACTCCCGAACATCAGCCGCTCCAACCAATCACAGCCCCCCATTTTGCAAGCAAGCAATCAAGAAATCCATTCGAGACTCCGGGATATGCCATTTCAAAGCTCTCAAACTAGCCTCGTCTTCATCCTCCCTCCCTCCCTCTCTCTCCGAGTCACCACAATCCCGCCCACAATGGCGAGCAAAATCACGCCCTTCCTCGTCCGCTCCGGCATCCGCTGCGCCTCGCGCGCCGCCCGGCCTCAGGCCCGCGCATTCTCCCTCACAGCCAGCCGGCCCAGCGACACCCTCCAAGTGGTAAAGTCTCACCCCCAGAAGCAACCCCAATCCCGGCATCCTCTTCCGCCATCTCTCTCTCTCTGTCTCTGTGTCAATTCGCCCTATCGACACTCCTACTCGAGAAATGAAGACTACCTCAGTACAGAAGCGCTGACCTCAAACCATCCAAAACAGCACCGAAACACACCCGACAACAACCCCGACCTGCCCTTCAAGTTCAACGCCCAGAACGAGAAGCTCATCGCCGAGATCCTCAAGCGCTACCCGCCCCAGTACAAAAAGGCCGCCGTCATGCCCCTGCTCGACCTCGGCCAGCGCCAGCACGGCTTCACCAGCATCAGCGTCATGAACGAGGTCGCCCGCCTGCTCGAGATGCCCCCCATGCGCGTCTACGAGGTCGCCTCCTTCTACACAATGTACAACCGCACGCCCGTGGGCAAGTTTTTCGTCCAGGCCTGCACGACGGTAATGCTTCCCAACCTCTACCCTCTGCCCCCCTCCCCCGTTCTTGTCCGATTGAGAAGTCTGAGGTGGTGTCATGGCATGTTGCATCATGGCTACAGTTTTGGAAGTGGGATGAAGGAGGGGTAGCATCAACCTCTCTCATCCATTCCAACCCTCCAAACGCTCAACATGCCCTTTTACAAACACACAGCTAATCACCACACCACACAAACAGACCCCCTGCCAGCTCGGCGGCTGCGGCTCCGACGCCATCGTCAAGGCAATCACCAACCACCTCGGCATCAAGCAGGGCGAGACCACAAAGGACGGCCTCTTCACCTTCATCGAGGTCGAGTGCCTCGGCGCCTGCGTCAACGCCCCCATGATCCAGATCAACGACGACTACTACGAGGACCTCACCCCCGAGACCGTCGTCAAGCTCCTCGACAACCTCAAGGCCTCCGCCGCCAACGCCGAAAAGACCGGCGCCCCCGCCAAGATGCCCGTCGCCGGCCCGCTCACCGGACGCAAGTCGTGCGAGAACAGCGCCGGGCTGACGAATTTGACATCAGAGCCGTGGGGCGCGGAGAAGACGAGGTCGGATTTGTAAATATGTTTCAGGGGTGGGGGGGAGAAAATAGACGAGATGGGATGGTGAGGAAAGAAAGGGTGGTGCTCTGACACGGGTTTGAAATGTACATAACGCCATGTTGAATGCCAACAAAAAGAGGAGAGCAGACAAAACAGATATAGACCTTTTTGGCGGAGGTGTGCTGTGCGATAATTTACAGTCAATTCAGTCCATATACGTGCATGATGTCCATGGAATGGGCAGTATCGTTCTTTGTTCGCTTCGTAAATACCCAAGAGTAATGACATGACAGCAAACCCAACCAATTGCACGGCTTTTTTTTTTTTCTCGCAGTCTTTAGCTCGTATGCAGAATACCATGAACAAATGTCAAAAGAGATCAGATAGAACGTCAAAAGAGAGGCTCAACGGAAAAGGAAAAAGGCTCAAGCAAGCCGCAAGATCCATCCCTCGCCACGCCGCCTGTTTACATCATCCAGCCCACCCCAAATCACGATGCCCGTCTCCTCCAAATCAGACATGGGCGCACTCGCCAGCCATCCGCGTCCCCTCGGCATCTCCAGCACCTCGTCGTCATAAGGGCCCATGGTGACCTTTGTCCACTTGCCCTCGCCAGTCTTGCGTCCCACGGCCGAGAACATGGCCGCCGTGAAGCTCGCAGCCGTCATGCCCACCGGCGGGACCTGGAACACCCAGACGTCGTTGTGCGACTTGCCGGCGTGGCTCTCTGTGCCGGGGCTTGCCTCGCCCATGGTCAGGACGAGGTACTCGGTGCCGCCGCCAAAGGTGATGGCCTCGAGGGATGACACGCTTCGTGGTGCAGGCCAAGCCTGGACATTCTCGGAGGGGATCTCGTGCGAGGAGGCCTCGGGGACATTCTCCAGGATGGACTGCCAGCCGCCGCGGGCTCGAACCGCCACCTCACCCCGCGTTACGCGATCGTCGAAGATTTCCACCTCGAGATTCAAAAAGTCAATCTGGCCCCCGAGCTCGTTCTGTCCGTCATACCCACCGAAGCGGAAGATTCGGCTCTTGCTGATGCAGATCGAGGTACCCGAGCGAGCAGGTCCCGGCGCCGCGGGCAGCTCAGTCCACATGCGGGAGTGGACGTCAAAGGCCCAGAGATCGCTGGTACGATCACCGCTGGCAAGACAGCCCGCATGCACGAAGAAGGTGCCGTAGCCGTTTGTTTCCTCGTCAATTGCACTCTCGGCAACGTTACCAACAATGGGATCTTGCGGGATGCCCGTCTTGGAGGTATCGCCAAGCGCCCACTCCTGCCAGGACTTGGGCTTCGTCGGTGGCGGAGGCGCAAAGTCGCGGGGACGATCTGTTGCAGTGGCGCTGTGATAGCATCGCGGTGCCGGATGAGGGATGATGGATCCCCCCTTGACGGCCGGAACGGGGTCGAGGTAGGTCCAGAGACGGGTGCGAGTATCAAAGACCCAGACACGGCCGCCTTCGTCGAGGGGCTTCATGTCCGGTCCGCCTCGGCCGCCGAACAGGAAGATGCGGGATCCGATGACGGCGGTGGCATGCCCGACTCGGGGCGGCGGGACCTGGCCCAGCCTGTCGTCCGTAGCCCGCCCTTTGCCCTTGTCCGCGGCCGTCGGCTTCGCAGCCTCTTCGGCGTCTTCGAAATCATCGTCGCTCTCCTTCTCTGCGGGCTCCTCGCCAAGATCTTCAGCCTTGGCCTTGGCCTTGGCTGCTTCGTCTGATGCATCCTTCTTGCCCTTGTCCTGAGTCGGTGCCGGTACGGGGATCGTGGTATCTGGCTTCGCCGGGATCTTGAAGATATCGGCGCCGGCGCTGCTGAAAGGAAGGCGGATGACGACCATGTCATTGTCGGCGGGCTCGTGGGAGTTGCTCTCACCACCGAAGATGTAGGCGCAGCCGGAGACGATGTCGAGGGAATGGGACGAGCGAGGGACCGGGGGCAGATCGATGCGCTCCCAGGTGCCTCTCATGCCCTCTTGATGAGGGTGCCTCCTGAAGGCATTCAAGGAAAGATGTGGCATGGCTGGGAGAGAAGGCAGAGCGGGCAGCGACGGCACGGCGGGCATGGACGGCAGATTGCTCTGCGCAGCTTGCCATGCCTCGGTGGAGCGGCGCTTGATGGTGCCGCCGATGTTGTTCATGGCGACGATGGAGGTTGGAGTCTGTATGTATGCAGCTTCCCGGAGCTCGGTGGTGGAAGCAAATTAGTATCGCGATAGCTATAGCGGATGACGAGATGATGCCGACAATGTCGAAGAAGAGGAGCAGTGAGGAGGCAGTAGAGACGAGCAGCAGCTCCAGCAGAAGAAGAGGAGAATTGGGGAGGGACTGAGTGAGATGCAAGATGGTTGGCTGCTGACTTGGGACCTGATTGATGGTAGGACGGGAGGCAAGTCGAGTTCGAGTCCGGCGGATGACGTACGAGCACCTATTTCAGTGCTACCTGGTCGTTGGCCTGTAAACAGCAGCCGGGGATCTCTCGCGGGGCCCCTACAGTGCATGTATGGAGGGCGACAGGGGGGGAGGCAATGCGGAACAGAGCCCAGAGCCGAGTTCTGTGCGCTGTGCTGGAGCTGGAGAGTCTCGTTCGTCGTGTGGGCTGTGATCCTTCAATTCGGCGGGAACGAGAGAGTGGGGACCTGGTTCAGTAAGCACGAGGCGGAGCAGCGACGGATGGGGATAAGTAACAGTAACTGGTCGACTGCTGATGCGTGGGCTGTTGATGGCCAGAGAGAGACTCGGCTGCTCTTCCTCTGCTAGTCAAGGGACTATTCATGCATGATCCTGTACTCGTATGTCAGTCAAGCCAGCGAGCTGCTTGTGTCCATGGATGCAGCATCTCAAAAGGTTGAGGGGGGCGGATGACGGCAAATCGTTAGCGGGGCTTAGCGTGCTGTTTCACGGACGGCGGGGCACTTCAAGGCGCTGTTGAAGCTTCCAGTCCCTGAAACCTCCATCAAGTCGCTTATGCGCCCTTCTATTACCGTCAAACACGTGTCAAGGAATGAACAGACGATAGTTGAGACGATGCAATATTGAGATTACAGAGGTTGTCCAGACGATGGATGGAATCGACGAGTAGACCATCCTGGATAGGCTCAAGTATCGACCGCAGCATCTCGACGGGGCGAGAAAGTGGTGGAATACCTTAGTACCTACATGTACTGTAGGTCCAGCTTACAGGACTGTCCACAGCCTGCTGCTTCCAAGGTTGGTGTATACGAAAAGAGCCCTCAAATCTGCCTCGCCCTCATGGGCTGCCCCTCTCCATTCACTCGCATTTTAGAGACTAACATGCCAGGGTCATCCGATATCCCGTGGTGACATGCTGCAGCTGCAGTCCAAGCTTCTCGAGATGAGTTCAAGTAACGAAAGAGAGTAGCACACGCACTTCGCGATCATTCTTCAGAGGCCGCCTTCAGCCATCTTTCCCCGCCAAACTCCCCGACTCATCACAGCTCCCGTCTCCTTCTTCACAAACACAGGCAACAGCAAAACCTCTTGCCGCGCCGATCCCCTGCATACGGCCGAAGCTGTTGTTGGTCGTGCAAATATTCATCAAGAAGGCCCTCTAAGCCACTCAAACCCCGGCCGGCGCTATGAACGACGAACCTATCATCCTCCATCTCTCTCCAAGACATCCAGAGACAAGAACCAACACGACTTTTCCTCTATGCCAGCTGTCTCACCACACTCATATATTCCGTCCTATAGCCTTGTCCCTCGCCCCACGAGATTGTATACTTTGTGTTCCCTATATCCCCCCTGCGACGTCGCATTTTCCTCCAGCCGCCTCATCTATCTCCAACCCGCTCAGCCATACCTGGAACAATCCTCTTCGGCAACATGCAGATCTCGAGCCATCGTGCAAACGACGCTCGCACAAATGAATTTTCTTCCCCATTCAGGATCCCATCGTCATCGCCCTCAGAAGCCGTTCGTGTGGCTGCTTGCAATCCCTCGGCATCGCGTCTAAGGTCCTGCAAAACGTGCTGCATGGCCGGCGCTTAGAGTCCGGGGCGACCCCCTGGCCTGCGGCTTGCCACCCTCTCAGAGCGCTTCGTCCACCAGGCTCGGCTGGATCCCCAAGACGGTGGTGGCCTGCAGTGTCGCGCACGCGCGCCGGCTACATGTATTCTTCGTATATATGGCCGACGAACCCGCACGGATCCTTTGAGCTGTATCCGGACCTCAGATATGACACTCGCTCGCTGACTCTTATCTTGACTCTGTTTCCTTCCATCCTCTCACATCAGCCCTTGTGCCACTCCATCTGACCCTGCAAACCATGGAGGAAATCTATCAAAAGCTCAGCGTGGTCAACTTGTGGCAAGGCTTCTCCAACTCCGACGACACCTCCTTCCAAGTCATCGAGGCAAGGCACCAGCATGCCACCGGCAAAATCAGCATCAACCGCAAGCTCGTTTACCTAAAGGAGCTGGACAGCTGGCTGGCCGAAGGAACGGAAGACGACGGCAATGCAAGCCAGTCTCTTGTGCTACGCCTGGCCTTGATAGGCTGCGATATCAAGCGCAAGCTCCTCAAGCTGTCCAAAGAGGTTCTGGACCCACTGCTCGAGGAGTTCAACCTAGAACTAGCCTACACATACTCGCAGAGCTGCATCACGAATGTGTCCGCCATCCCTTGCAAAGGCACAAAGACATACTCATTCTGCTATATGCCCAAGCTAGTGGCTGTCTGGTCTCAGAAGGGTCCCTTCACGGACAAGCAGACCGGCCGAGAGCGACCGCCTCTTACACAGGGACTCATCCTCGTGGAGGAGTCGAACAAGGGATTCCTCTCCGATACCCTCTGCTCACCTTGGGACGCCCTGCTCTACAGGAGCCCCATGTTCCCGGCCTTGCTGTTCAGCATGATCCTCAGCATGCAGGTTCACTTTGAGGAGGCAAAGATCAAGGTGAAGCTGCGGGAGATCGAGGAGCGTACAGGCCAGGACAGGGTAGCCGAACGCAAGATGGAGACTTCGACGGAATCATACATCAAGCTGGCTGCCCAGGTGGATCGACACGCCGTCAAGCTTGCCAGCGTGAGCAGGAAGAGCAAGATGGCCGAAAGGACTCTGACTTTCATCTTGGACAACAACGCGCCTAGCATGGACTCCGACACTTCGTTGGGGGCTCAGTTGGTCCGCTCCGATGGGCTTCTAAGGAGCCATGTGTCTCTCCTGCGGGATAGACTGTCGATGCAGGCCGTCGATATAGAGTACACGCTGAGGCGTGTTCAACTGCAGATCAACACTGTAAGTTCACAGGTCAACGCACGCAGATCAGATATCAGCAGGCATAAGCTAACATCTGTAGCTCGCCGGTATCATCTCCAGAGACGACGTGAAGGCGAACCTTGACCTCGCAGAATCTCAGCACCGCGACTCTTTGTCAATGAAGACACTCGCCATCGTCACCATGGTCTTCCTCCCGGGGAGCTTCATCTCCGCCCTCTTCTCCACGTCCATGTTCGACTGGGACAGCATCGACCCCGGCGCGAGCAGCATCGCGGTGCGGACGATGCCCCAGTTTGGGCTGTACTGGGCCATTACCGTTCCGCTCACCGTCGTCACCTTTCTGCTGTACTTTTTCTGGCTGCGGGTGATGAAGAGGCAGCGGGACCGCAGGAAGAAGAGCTTTGATCAGCTTTCTGCCGAGGAGAAGGGCGAGGGGAGCGCGATTGAGCTGGCGAAGCTGCGCAAAGAAGGGACCGAGGTCTCCAAGAAGTCGGCCATGCCGTTTGGCAACTGGTAGGGTGATCTCTCCCGAGCTTGTTTCTTCTATCCATTATTTTTCTTTTTCTTTTTCTTCTTCTTCTTCCACACTTGAGCATGATTCCCACATTTTGGTTTGGCATTTTTTCTACTCTATACTATATACCTAGTAACCTTGATGAGTCAATGACAAGAATCACTCTAATGTCATGTATACAATCTGACATGTGCCCAATACCATGTCATGCCGGACTCGGCGTGAGATCGACGACGATCTTCATACCTGAATCCATTAGACAACATATTTAGCTTTAGAGACTTATAAAACCCTTCAGACTCCAATTCTTTGATGCTAGTATATCTTGGCGATTCTAAGTCAATTTTTTTTCACTTGGTCCTCCCGACTTCTTCAATGACGCACATGGACCGCCTTGGAGGGGCCGATTGTTAGCATTAGGCCTCTCTCCACAGCTAACCGGCTCGACTCGACCTCTTACATACCAGTGCAAATGCTCCCTCTGACATACACCACCAAATCACGAGAAATTCTCTTTGAATCATAAATCACGGCCGCAACTTGTCGAATCTTTTGGTGTCCAGAGTTCGCAGATCCGCTGATGATGTCTATGCTCACCGCTTCATAGTGCCCGACCCCAGCGTGCGTCAGGCTCCCATCACATCAGATGGCTTCTCACCCGCCCACAGGCGGCATCGTGCCCGCGCAGCTGGGCTTCCTCGCCATCTACAACCCCTCGCTGGGCCAGACGGACGAGACCATCGACGACCAGATCGTCTACTACGCCTCCGTGTCCACGCAGTCCTCCGGCCGCAGGCGCCGCCGCGCGCGAACCAGGCCGACAGATGGCCTCTCCCAGGAGGAGCGCCACGAGCGGCTGCGCCAGATTGGGCTCGCGCAGGGCATGGTCAATTTCAGCCGCGGCTTCTCTGACGGGGCGCCGGTGGACGCCATCGAGACGGAGAAGTCGAGGGTGATTGCGCATGAGCTGGAGCCCGGGTGGTGGATTCTCGCTGTGAGCACTTTGATGATGATGAAGGCTGGGTTTGTTTCGTCGCTTGAGATTGCTGACGGAAGGTTTGCTGGTAGAGCATCGATCTGAACAAGGTGCCTCTGCCCCCGCGGCTGCCCACCAAGACGGGCGAGCAGCAGGAGGAGAGATACGAGTACTCCAGCCGCGAGATGAAGCCTGCTACGTTGCTGCTGACGGATCTTTTACGCGCGCACAGCATCTTTCTCTTGCATCACGGATCGTCGCTGAGCGCCTTGTTTGTTCGATACCACCGAGTCAAGTTCATTGCACTGCTCGGCCGCTACTGGGATTTGTTCCTCTCCACCTGGAATGTCATGCTGCATGGAAACCCGGCAAGGGACATGTTCGGCGGCATCAACCTGGCCGCGTCTGGTGAGCTCGGCGTCGGCGTCGGCGAGGAAGACCGTGGGAGCGGAGAGCGGGAGGTGCTCGAGGGCCTGGTGAGCAGAGTAGAGGGGCTTGTCGATCTCGTGGTCTCGAGATTCGGGCCCGACGACCCTGAGACGGATTCAGGCAAGTCGAACAAGGCTCGTGCAGAGCCATGGCTGGGCACTGGCAAAGAGCCCAGTGTCGAGGACGGCGCCATATTCCTCGGGACGGGAGCACTGTCACGAAAGTCCCTGCGCGACGTAACACACTGGATGGAGGATCTATATACCTGGGGCGAGCACGCTTATGGCATTATTGAGAGCCCGACCTCAACGCGGCGCGCTCGAGGCAAAAAATCGACGTCGAAGGCGACGATTCCGGCTGAGAGCCAGCCTCCAAAGGCAGATGCTGCTGCAACGGAGCCTGCACGAGAAGCAGGCGAATCTAGGAGTGCTGCCCAAGACGTTCAGCCGAAGCCAGAGGGAAATGAGTCTAGTGATGCAACTGCCGAACTCGAAGCTGGAAGGCTCGACAAGATGGTCAGCTACTTGACGCTAGGATACGGATCATATTGGTCGTTTCCTGGCGGCGGCGGCGGCGGCGGCAGCTCGTCAGACGCTGCCGTCCAGCAACCTGCCGCCTCAAACAAGTCACATGCCAGAAATGCATCGGAACCGCCTGTCAAATCACCAAAGCTGCCTTCTCCTCTGGAGTCGTCGGGCCACTTCTTGATCGGCCTCAGAGGA
This sequence comes from Trichoderma ghanense, assembly GCF_004382785.1. Classification (NCBI taxonomy): domain Eukaryota; kingdom Fungi; phylum Ascomycota; class Sordariomycetes; order Hypocreales; family Hypocreaceae; genus Trichoderma; species Trichoderma ghanense. Next base: position 3,104,590 of record NW_027395663.1, on the reverse strand, counting down.
GACATTGAAGAGGATTCTCCAGCCGTCAAAGACGCCGACGCGCTCGTCGGTTCAGACGACGGCGATGAAGAGGACGAGAACAACTCCCGCACCGTCCTGCGCACTCTCCACGTCGAGCTGGAAAGCCACGCTGCCGAGAACAGGCCAGACGGCACCGTCACCCGGGACTTTGGGCACGAAGCCAACCCGCTGACCCGGTCCCAGGCGGTTGGCGGCGCGCTCGCCGGCTACGACTCGCACGACGTCAACATGGCGGAGAAGCTCCGCGTCGTCGTCTACGTCAACAAGCCCTTCATCTTCACGTTCCTGTTCCGCCTCCGCACCGACTCCCTCGCCTGGGACACGCTCTACCGGTCCCTGCACTACCAGCTGGCGCCTCTGAGGAAGCCCCTGCTGGCATCGACCAGGTACCGTCCCGAGCGCCCAGCTGCCGGGCCCGCGTCGTCGCACACCATCCAGGACCTCGTATGGGATCCGCCCTCGCTCACCGTCCACTCGTCGATCCCCAATATCCCGGACTTCTTCCCCGACCCGGCGGCCTCTTCTTGGCCGCCGCCGTCGTCGTCGTCTGCTTCCTCTCCGCCCTCGACGGCGTGGTCCCGCGCGGACGCCGTAAGCACGCACCTGCATCTGCTCAACATTTACACCGCAACGCGCTCTCATATCACCGACCTCGAGCGCACGCAAAAGACGAACCGCGGGTGGTGGATCGTCTGGACGCGCGTCCTCCAGCGCACCGCCGCGACGACCCCTTCCACCGTCACCACAGCCACGGCACCGCCGCTATCCACCATCCCCGAGACGGCATCGTCGTCATCCCTGAACGTGCAGGCAGGCCACGAAGAAGACGAAGAAGAGGGCAAAGCCCCTTCGTCTCCTCCCCGCCCTTCCTCCTCATCCTCCTCCTCCTCCTCGTGGTCTCATTCACCGCCTCCTGCCATCGACAAGGAAATCTTCCTTATCCGCCGCGCGAGCGACCACATTGGCTTCCGCATCGCGTCCTCGGACGAGGGCGCGTCCAGGGCCGGCGAGGGCCTGGGACGCCTGGCGCAGGGCATTGGCGTCGACACGAGGCGGTATGTCGAAGAGCTTTTGACATTGCTGTAACGAAGAAGAATGAAAAATGAGGCGCGTTGTAGTTAGACTGTTGACAAGGGTCCTCGTCTGTCTTGTCGGGTTTGTCCGGGGATGGTACATAGGTGCTTGATTTCGGTGGGAACATAATATTACTTCTTTTTTTTCCTTCATGGGGTGCGCCTATCGTTATTAAAGTTGCTGTGACTCGTGATCGTTGTGCTCGATGTCGGGGTTGTTTTACGAGGTTTCTGGGTAAGGTACTATGTGACATCTTGCAAAGTAGGTACTCGTAAATGAGTGTAACGATTCATGATCTGAGATCTACGGTAATTTCTTCGGATCTGACGGCCATCTAATTAGCATTCGCAGTTGAAGTCAAAAAGATTCATGTCAGGCTTGCCGTGAGTGCCGGAGAATACAGAAACAAATTGATCCAATGAGACAATCACGTCGATCAATCGATCACATCAATCACTTAGTCAAGTCAAATCAAGTCAATTGAGTCAATTGATCGAGTAAGCCAACATTTCATGCAAATCAAAGGCACAATATGCTCTGTCGCAACCTCAAGTCAGATACTCCGTTACCTTGGATTACAACAGCCGATCACCGAATACAAGGTACCTTAGAAAAATGTACTTACGGCGCACGACGCAGTTATGATAACCAATCAATTAAATCAATACAACATAGTAGCATCTAAGAGGTATGTCATTCCACGTTGTCTCCAAGACGAGAGGACATGTTCTATCAAATTTGTTCTATATGTACACAGAAAAAGATGCCGTCCCCTGGGGAACGAGGCCTTTCATAAAAAGAGGAAGAGAAGAAGAAGAAGTAGGTAGATAAAAAAGGTCATTTTTCCTGTTCCATATCGCATTCCGCATCCACGCCAGGGATGGTAGAATCCAAACAAATTCAACAGATGAAGGGTATAACGTGTGAAATATTGTCGACATTTGTTTTTTGCCCCAAAGTCCTCCAAGACTTGGCCTTGTATGCGCGCTGCACATTGAGACAAGCAACTGTTGCGAGGTGCGCCAAAGACGCAGCTACGACAGCAGACTCAGCTTGGCGAGCAGCTTAGTTGAAAGACCAGGTGACGGGCTCACGGCCGCCGTCAAGGCTGCCGAACAGCTCGAGGAAGACCTTCTCGCTGACGTCAATGTCGTGCGGGGCGCAGCCCATGCACTTGTCCTTGACGACGGCAGTGGTGGTCTTGCCGCCACCGTTGATGGTGATGGTCTTGCCGCACATGGGGTTGCCGTTGGAGACGGCACCCATGAGGCCGACGGCGATGGCGACAACGTTCTCTGTCTGGTCCTTGCCGGTGTCGTCCTCGCCGCAAGAGCCCAGGCCGATGGTGTAGTAGGTAATGTCACCAGAGTAGGTGCCGGCGGAGCCGCTGGAGCTGCTGCCGGTGTCGACGTTGACCGGAGAAGAAGCCTTGACAGAGGGCGAAGGCGAGGGAGAAGGAGAAGGAGAGGGAGAGGGGGTGGGGGTCTCAACAGGAGGAGGAGCGGCGGAAGAAGTGGTCTGCACGACAGGAGGAGGCACGCTGACGACGACGGGAGCCTCAGAAGAGGTGGTCTGAGGAGGAGGCGGCGGGGGAGTGAAGACGGAGCTGGCGGCCGCAGTGGTGGTCTCCGGGGGAGGAGGAGGAGCCTGGCTGGTGGAGGTCGGCTGCTCAGTGGAGGTGGTGGGCTCGAAGAACTCGCCGGCAGAGGCGGAGAGGGTGGCAGAGGCCGTGGTCTCGGCGGGCGCAGCGGACGAGGTCTTGCCGTCCTGGACCCAGTAGGTGTAGGTGGAATCGACCACCTCGGTCACGTAGACGGTGTCGGTGTGCCACTCGGTCTCGGTGACGACAGCATCGCGGGCGGCGTGCTGGTGGCCGTGGTGGCGGGCGTGGTGGCCGTGGTGGTGAGGCTTGGCGGCAGCAGCTGCGATGAGCAGGGCAGAGGCGACGGCGACGGACTTCATGGTTGCTGGTTGAAGCTTTGAGTGCTGAAGGAGCGGTGATGCTTTGGTGTTGACGGTGTTCTGTTCAACAGAGACAGTAACGAGCAAGTGCCGTAGGGGCGACGGTGGAAGCGGAAATGATTCAAGGAACGTGGGTTGCAAGAGGAAGAAAACGAAGAGTCCTGCTCCGAGAGAGTGGGAAGAGATTGGGCTTTGAGCAAGTCGGATTGCGTTGGGATGAAACAGGGCGAGCAGGGGAGGGGGGGCGAGGCCTGTTTAATACCCAAGGACTGGAGCGGGAGAGCCGCTTATGAGCCCAGGATGAATACGGAGCGCTAGAACAAAGCTGTTTGCCGGGGTGGGTGGACCTCGAATTGCCCCTGTTTCTCTCTCTCGCCTTCAATGTTGTCGTCCAGCCTTGACTCCATGTCTTGGCTTTTGCACATCCATTCTAGCGCTACCCGGTTGTCGTGCTGGGCCTCCACTCCCCCCTCGGAGCAACATCCAGAGCAGCCAGTGTGGACGCGCAGCTGCAGAGCACTGGGCTGCTGCAAGGGGCGTGAGAGTGAGGGTGAGCAGAGTGTCGACTGGTGAGCATGCATTGATCTCAGCATGGCGAACGGAAAATAAGACTCGAGGAAGCTTAGCCTGCACTGTCAACGGATCACAGCCGCGCCGGGGCTGCTGGGCGCTGTCATTGGCCGCCAGGACATGCTAGCGCTGTATTACAGGGGGGGCAACAGCCTTTCGGGCGCTGCAGGGGCCGCCATCCGGACCCGTCCCAGCGTCGCAGTTGCCAGCCAGGTACCCGGAGCGCCAGCCAATGGACGCTGGGCGGTGCCTGAGGCCCGGTGGGGCTGCTCCGAGCACTGCAGCAGGATTGGGTTGGCGTGACAGAGCCTGAAAAAAAAAAAAAACTCTGCGGGTCGCCAGCACGAGCAGCGCATGCACGACTTGCTCCAGTTGGCAAACTCTCTCGCCATCGCAGTGGAGCCACGCGAGAGACAGAGAGAGGAAAAACGCCTTGCCGTGCAGGCTTTTCTTTCGTCCTTTTCATGACTTGTCGTCTCCTTCATGCGGCTCGTCCCTCGTACTGTACGGAGCAGCCTCCAGACGTCGCCTCTGGTCTCCCCTCGTCTCTCCCTGGGCCTGGCTGCCTGCTCGCCCTCTGCCGACAGTGAGGGTGAGGGATATCTCTGCGCCTGCACACAGACCCGCTCCCGCCTCTCCATCCGTCCACCTGGATCTTGACAGTGTGCCGTCCGGCTATCGAGATGCTGCTCCTCCTTTCCGTGGGGACGACGACATCGACAGCGGGAGCGCTTTGCGGTGCCGTGCGGCCTTTTCCCTTCTCCCCTCCAGAGGAACTGAGTCCTTTCAGCGAATTGCGGCACTCCGCCGTCAGAAAGGCCGTTTCGCGCCATCCTCGTGAATGGAGACGCCTCCACGTGCTTTGTCACTGCATTCCAACGCCAAAGGATCCAGAGAAGTCGTAAGCGTGCTCGGAGATTGGGGCGAGTCAGAGAAGATGAGCCCCTCTTTTCAGTTCCGACACTGTGCTGAGTTCGAATGCGCCGCGCCGGACCTGCAGTAAGGGCAGCGCACAGTATGAGGTTGATTGCCCTGCGACGCTGGCGTCGACGGGCCATGTTGCCTTATTACCCGTCTGCCATGTGCTTCCGACCACGCCGACCAAGGCACCCATCCGCTCTAAGAATCGTGGCGGTTGACTCCTTTTGCGCGTCGTGGCCTGTCGTCAAACCTCACCCATGTATCCACCGCATGGCCGCCAACCGGATGTCCATCTCCAGAAACGTTGTGGACAGTTATGGAACCGCTGCAACTTCGGCCAGGCCTGGGATTCGCTGGAGACGTCGACTCTGCTTGTCAGTGGCAGCAGCACTACTGCCTCCTTGCAGGACCGCAAAGGCGAGGAGAAAAAGACAAAAGAGCAACGGGAAAACACGCAATGCAGTCGCCACAAGGATCAAAATTTTCTCATTCTGCTTGAACGCCGATGGCTCGCGTATGCTAGCCGCCTTGCTTTCTTCCCTCTGCTCGGTTCGCAATCCCCAGCGCATGTGCTTTGGCAGCATGAACCTGGCCGAGATCGAGTCCGCGCCAATCGTTAATTTCGCTCAGCGGTTCGTAATTGTTCCACTGCCTCATTCCCCGCACCTTTGGTTGCCCTTGTCGTATTACTCGTACGACTTGATACGAGTATTGCAAGTCGCATTTGGACTTGGCTATTCATAGCAGCCCGCGAATCCCAGGTTTGCCCGTCTCGCCCGTTGGCAATGCTGGTGAGAGGGCATGCAGGCTCCCTCCGGCCTCTCTTTGTTTGAACTGAGGGGTGTTGGTGCAACCATGGGCAGGTTTCGTCTTCCAGCGTCCTCCAGCGGAGTGCGAGGATCAAAGTAGTCACGTCCAGTCCCGAATATCCATATGCCGTTGCTGTCCGCGTGGTCAACTCACGATTTGTATTTCATGGTTGGCTGCCGTGGCTCTCTTCTTGCTCGACGCGGTGCCACCTGACGTCCGCTTCCTAAAGGTGAAGAGGAACAGCGACTCCCGCTGAAACACGGGCCTGTCCTCGTCGAAAACCTCCTCGACCACAAAGGCCTTCTTGGCAGCCTTGACAAACTGCATGTCGGCTCGTCTCCTCTTCTTGAAGCAAAAGTACACCACGGCGTGCTCGTTGAGCTCAAACAGGTCCTTGAGCGTCTGCATGAGCAGGGGGAAGGCCGGCTCAAAGTAGACGCACTCTGCCGCCAATATCACGTCCGGCTTATGCGCCACAACGGGCTCTGGTAATGTCTCGCCCCTGGAAGTTGTTTGCATCAGTCAAACTTGCCTCACTGAGACGTAAGAAAAGGAGCAACTAGTGGCAGGCGACGTAGCACCGCCAAGGAAAACAATGTGACATGCGCCTCTTCACCGAGCTAAAGGGTTGCTTGGCGGACCGCTCCCCGTGGGAATGGCAGAGGTCTCGACGTACCAGTCCAAGATCGAGGCCTTCGCCTTGTTCTCGAGCTTGTTCAGCTGGATATTGTGCCTCATCAGCTCCAGCATCACATCCTGGTCGGTTAAGATGAGTGGCGCCTGAAGGTCGCAGCCAGCCGCCACAGCCAATCCGACCAGCCCACCACCCGCGCCCAGTTCCAGTCTGCATTGTTTGAAACTGAGTCAGCAGTCTTGGAAACAACTCAGAGGGGAGGTTTTTCTCTCACATGCGCGCCGTCGCGAGTTCGCTCCTGTGATAGCGCAGCATGTGCTTGCCCAGCACCATGCCCGCAGGCCACGTCTGCCCTCCGCAGCCCGTCCGCACGTCCTCGCGGAGCTTGATGGGCTGTGCGAGGAGGCCGTCGAAGTCGATGCTTGTGTCGCCGGCCACCTTGGACGCCGGGAGGGAGACGAGGTCCTCGGTGATGCCCGCCACGGGGTCCAGGTCGGGCGACGAGCTGCGGCTGTCCATATCTCGACGCTTGACGCTGCAGAATAATCGCACGACTAAAAGAAAGGATGTCAGGAAGATGAAGAGAGAGACAGAGGCTGATAAAGTGAAGTTGGAGGAAAAAGTGCAACAGATGTCATCAGTTAATATCGATTCCCCCGCAGCTGCTCGTCCCTCTTTTTCCTGATAGTGCTTGCCTTATCTGCGATGGCCCTAAGGTTGGTGTTTTTTCCTGGCCGGTCACGAGAGTTTGATTCCGAAGCAAAGACCCTCAATTGTTCCGGGTCGCTGACTGTAATATCTGATCTTTACCTGCCACAACTGGGCATGAGCCTGACGACTCTCTTTCAGGTTCTAGATCTGGTATCGTGAAGACAAGGGATGGATATGGCATTGGTTCTGCTACTAGGCATTACAAGTAATTGCAATATAAGAGTTACCGCATATTCATCGATATCTGCATCATTGATCACAGCGCCAATCGTCAATCAATGCTCAGATTACACGCAATACTTATATGACAGTCCGCACAACGATTCAAACAACGATGGGATCAAAGGATGACATCTCCACTCCATTCATACGGCAGCAAGAAGCCAAGTCAAGTCAACTCAAGGGAGACTTTTGTCTTTCCGCGCCTCGCGTCTATAAAACCCTGCCCATTCTCAACGGCAGCGCAATAGTCCAGACCCCCATTCTTCCGAGTGGCATCCCATGTCTCACTTCTCAACCAGCACTCTCATACAAGCTCTGGAATGCCACAGCCTCGCTCTGGTCTGTAACTACAGGCATTAGGTTGTCTATAACCGCCAAAAGATGACACCTGTAAAAGCGTGCCCTTCCATGACTCCTTTTGTTCTTCTTCTTACTGAAACATTTCGCCTCTCATCGTAATGGAAACCAGCAGTGCGCTGATGTGACGCTCTCCGTGTGGCCTTGTTCGGCATTATTGGTACCCATCCAACTCCGTGATGGCTTCGTGGGGTAGAAGAGGTGGAATGAAGGGGGCCCAACAGGCGTTCGCCGCGACATCTATACTACCTACCTACCCAGCCATGCATCTAAGCCCGAGTGACTTCAACATGGCCCTTTCTCTCCCATCTGGGCTACGGCTTTGCTCCTTACCTCCTCCTCTCATCTCTTCTCATCTCTTCACATATTCACCTCCTTGACATCCTCATGTTTGCTCGACGGTGACGCCTCTTGATTGTTCAGCCTGTATCATCCAATCGCCGCATGGCTCTTTTCCGCGCTCCTTGAAGCCATACAGCGCTCCAAGCGCATCACCACGCGAAAACCACAATGTCCTCACACCCCCTCCTCGCCGCCCTCACAACTCTCAGCCTCCTCCAATCCGCCTGGGCAAATCCCACAATCTCATTCCCATTCAACGCACAGCTCCCGCCCGTCGCCAGGCCAAATCATGCCTTCTCATACTCCTTCTCGCCAAACACCTTTCGATCCGACTCCAACATGACATATTCCCTTGGAGACCACCCCAGCTGGTTGTCACTCGAGAGCGAGAGCAGGAGACTCTACGGGACGCCCAAGGAAGAGGATATTCCTTCGGGGGAGGTCGTGGGACAGGAGTTTGGGCTTGTTGCTACGGATGATGTTGGATCAACGACCATGAATGCCACGCTCGTTATTTCAAGAAGATTGCCGCCGTCCGTACATATTCCAATATCGCAGCAGATGGGCAACTTTGGACACTTCTCGGCGCCATCTTCCATTCTGTCATATCCGTCGACAGAGTTTCAGTATACCTTTGATCCGAATACATTTGGTGAGGGCAAGAACCTCAACTACTACGCGTCTTCAAACGACAGCACGCCCCTACCGGCATGGATCAGGTTCAACGACAAGACATTGACCTTCTCTGGGCGAACTCCCGCCTTTGAGTCGTTGGTCCAGCCTCCGCAGACATTCGACTTCAGCCTCGTGGCATCTGACATTGTCGGCTTCTCGGGGACTTCCCTGTCCTTTGCGATTGTGGTGGGGAGTCACAAACTTACGATAGACGATCCCATCGTTATCCTGAATGCTACAAGAGGCGCAAAAGCCAGCTACGAGGGTCTGGCAAAGGGCATCCAGCTGGACAACGAAGCCATTCGACCCGGTTCCCTCGACGTGTCGGCAGAGGATATGCCGTCTTGGCTGACTCTTGATCCTGCAACGCTGCGTTTGGAGGGAACTCCGCGAGAGAACGACCATTCGACAAACTTTACCATCGTCATTCGAGACTCCCTTGCCGATGCCCTGAGTGTCCTTGTCCATGTCGACGTGGCAACAGGATTGTTCCGGTCGAACCTCGAAGACATCCAGATAGAGCCCGGCAAAGCATTCAACCTGGACCTTTCCACATACTTTCGCGATCCAAGCGATATCGAGCTCAAAGTCAGTACCGATCCCGAGGTAGGCTGGCTACACGTCGACGGGCCCAAGCTGTCGGGCACCGTCCCCAAGGCAGCCAAGGGCAAGTTCAACATGTCCATCAAGGCCGTCTCCAAAAGCACCGGCCTCACACAGACACAAAAGTTCCGCGCCGAGTTCGTCCCTCCCGACGAAGCAAACGGCACGGTATCATCTTCCGATTCAAGGCCTACGAGTCCGGCCAGTGCAAAGCCCGATGATTCCCATCGCCACCGCCTCGGCACAACTGACGTTCTGCTTGCAACCATTTTGCCAGTTCTCTTCATCACGTTTGCCATCATGCTGCTTATTTGCGTTATGCGCAGGCGGCGGCGGAACCGTCGAACCTACATTTCAGCAAGCAAACATCGGCCCAAGATATCTGATCCGATACGATTCACTTCACGCAATGACGAGTCAGATGCCGAGACAATCTTCCACTTGGAGAACACTGTTCGCTCAAAGGCGTCTAACGCGCGGCTGGTCAGGAAGGGGGACGGTATCTTTGCTCAGGAAGCGTCACACGGATCATCGAGGTCGAAGACATCGGGCACGGGCACCTTGCGTGACAGCTCCGTCCTGCGGGCTCCCCCACGTCCACTGGCCTCGGGAGCTCGATCGGGAACGCCCAGGAGTGTCAGCCCCCTGACAGACGATGGGGATCACGGCTCGTGGTTCACTGTGGAGAGGGCAACGACCGGTGAAAAGAGTCACAAGTCATCAGAGAGCAACCAATCGGACACGACCCTACCCGAAGTCGCCCAGCCATACTTGCCTATATCCGGCTTCCTCTCAGAAGGGGGAGAGAGTGCGTTTAGGAGCGGGCTGGACCTCACTCTGCCTTCGTTGGACGACCTGGCTAACATCCGACCAATGCCCCTGGCGATAACCAAACAGTCAACACAGTCAGACGCTACCACGTCGAGCTCTGCCGCATTGCCATCCAGCCTTGGCCTAATCCATGAGCCATTCAGTCCGAGCCTCGTCAGTCGAGCGCTAGAGCCAGCCAAGGAACCTCTAATAGAGAAGCAGGACGAGGTTGAAACAGCAGGAAAGGCCACAGGGCTGAAGCAGCCAGACCAGGCACGTCTTCCGGGCCAGCAATGGTTCAGTAGGGGTGGCTCCTCCTGGGTGGAAGCAGAGTCGGCGAAGGGAGCCAAGAGCTTCCGCACAGAGCCGTCGTTTGGATCCAACGAGAACTGGCGCGTCGCCCCGGGGCAGCGAGATCCAAGCGTAGCCTACCTGGAGCTCGTAGACGAGACGCCCTTCCTGCCGTCCAGGACGGCATCGAGGATCAACCTGGGGCAGCTGGAGGAGCGGCGCAGCCTCGAGCTCATGTCGCCCAGCAAGTGGGGCGAGGACGAGCGGAAGAGCACGATACGGCCGATGCGGTCGACGAGCGCGATCTCGATGCTGAGCGACGGCGATGCGTCTGTGTTTGGGGAGAGGGACGCGGTGGCGAACGGGAAGACGGCGGCTGCGGCTTCGAGGAGGGAGGATTCGGCTGCGAAATTGTCGGAGAGGAGCTTCAAAATGTTTATATAGGAAAGGCGGGCTGGACTGCTTTTGATGATTTTGTTACCTTTTCTTAGGGCATGTTAGATACCAGGGAACCGTCAGTGTTTCGATGCACCCGTCTTTGACGGATTCAATGTCACATGAATGGAAATGCAAGCTTGAAGCGTTTGTCGCCACTCAGATCCGTTGATGTCATTGTTGTAGGTACACAAGGTACCTTGTCGTTGGAAGTGCTTCAATGCCCCAGCCCGCTAAAAGCCAAGATGTAGTTAGGCGCCGCGTACCTCGCCGCTGTAATCGCAGGTGCAGGTACTCAGAGGACATCGCCTTGGCGCCAATGGAGGGGTTGTCGGTGAGTCGAGGGGGGAAACCGCGGGGCTGTAAATTCCAACGTCCAACAACTTGAAGGGACCTCGGGAGATGATCAAGGTACCCAAGGTACCTGATAGCAAATACAGAACCTGCAAACCCTCAGATCACGGCCTCTAGACCCCTTGCGAGCATGACATCTTCTCCGCGCTGCCCCGGGCTGCCGGACTAGACTAAACGTAACAAGGCAGGGAAAATACTCCGCATCATGCTAACGACATAATGGAGAAGAAACAAGAAAAAAAGCAGAGGTTCCCCAAACCCCTTCCCACTTGCAGGCAAACACACAGGCGTTGTCCTCTCAGGAAAACTTGGTAGTGGCTTGCTGACTGGCTGCTAGCACGCATGCAGCAACCGGAGCTTCGCCACATCTGCCCCTCTGGCCTATCATCTGCCCCGGCGGGCTGCCTAGCGAGCAAGAGATAGCGGAGGGTCAGAGACGGGAGCCTAGGCGCTGGACTCGCTGTAGCACCTGCGGAGAAAAAAAAAAATGACCTGAAAAAAAAAAAATTCAAGTGCACCAGAAAAGGCCGTTGAGATTGCCGTAGCAGAGGCACTGCTAGCACCAAAAGTGAAGGGAAAAAACCAAAGTGTGGCGTTGACTGGCTGAGGTATCGCGGTACCCCGCTTCCTGCGAAGCCGATTTTGCGCTCTGCTCTGCTGGCATCACAAACCGAAAACCACCACCACACACACGCACACACCACACACGACCCTCGATCCGCCTCGACGTCGTCGTTGTTTCTTCTTGTTCTTTTCCCTTCTATCACGCTCCGTGTCCTATAGCCTCTCACAGCCTACGGTTTCCCTTCGGCAGGTCCTCCGCCCTAAGTCGCCAACGCATAGAAACAAGACCAGTATCTTTGTCGTGCTGCTTCTCCCCTCCTCGACGCTTTCTCCCCCTTCGATCGCTTTCCGGCCCTCGTGAGACGTCGCAGCCATGGGCCAAACCCTCTCGGAGCCCGTTGTCGAAAAGGTGCGTGTTTGAGATGCGATGCTTTACGTCGAACGCCCGCTATTCCACCATCTTTCTTCGCTTTGAGCGCGCCATACCGCCCTCGTCATAGCCCCTCAAGATGCTCTGCTCTTCTCCTGTTTTGGTGTTCCGCTGCTCTGCTGTTGGCACCTCGCGATCCATCGACTGCACGGGCGGTATCAGGACAAGACCTCCATGGTCTCTGCTTTGACAGCTTTGCTGTGGCCCTTTCTGCGGCTTTGCCCGCTATCCCGCCACGATGGCATCAAGTCAAGACACATCATCGTCAAAGCCCACGCATGACCCCGCCGCGCACAGCTTGTCCATTCCTTGCTCGTGCCTTGCTTCACCATCTTCTCGAAAACCAGCCCATCGTCTCTTCGCTCTCGACTGCTCTCGCAATTGCTGACATCTCCCTCTCCATCACAATCTAGACATCCGAAAAGGGCGAGGATGACAGACTCATCTACGGCGTGTCCGCCATGCAAGGCTGGCGCATCAGCATGGAAGACGCTCACACGGCTGAGCTGAATCTCCCCCCACCTGACAACGACACCAAGAAGCACCCCGACAGGTTGTCCTTTTTCGGAGTCTTTGACGGACACGGAGGAGACAAAGTAGCGCTATTCGCAGGCGAGAACATCCACAACATTGTTTTCAAGCAAGACAGCTTCAAGGCCGGCGATTATGCTCAGGGTCTCAAGGACGGCTTCCTCGCTACGGATCGGGCTATTCTCAACGGTACGCGACACCATGATTATCCGCCATATCTCGTATCCGCTTGCGCTATGGGACAGGGGGGAACATTTGGCTTGCGCAGCCATTCTGCTCCTTCTGTTCCGTGCATCATCCTGCATTTATCTTTCACGAACCGGACTTTGGGCTAACTGGGCTGTCTTATTGTTCACAGACCCCAAATACGAAGAGGAAGTCTCTGGCTGCACTGCCTGCGTCACCTTGATTGCCGGAAACAAATTATATGTCGTACGTCTTCCTACACTCCGACGATATCTCGCCACTCGAATTAACAAGGTATACCTCGTGTAGGCCAACGCCGGTGATTCTCGAAGCGTGCTGGGCATCAAGGGACGGGCCAAACCCCTATCCAACGACCACAAGCCTCAGCTTGAAAGTTTGTGCATCCATTCAGTCAGTATTTAGATGGGCAATACTGACTGCGTGCCCTTGCGGTTTACAGCGGAGAAGAACCGAATCACAGCCGCTGGCGGTTTCGTCGACTTTGGCCGAGTCAACGGCAATCTGGCGCTGTCGCGTGCCATTGGCGACTTCGAATTCAAGAAGAGCGCCGAACTTTCCCCCGAAAACCAGATTGTTACCGCCTTCCCTGATGTCGAAGTGCACGAGCTCACAGAGGAAGACGAGTTCCTCGTGATTGCCTGTGACGGTGAGTGAGATCCGGCACACGTTGAAGAATGGCAGCATGGATGTACTGGGCTCTGTGGAAGGGGGCTTTTCGACTGATGCTTCTGCTCCTGGCTAGGAATCTGGGACTGCCAATCCTCCCAGGCTGTTATCGAGTTTGTGCGACGAGGCATCGCCGCCAAGCAGGATCTGGACAAGATTTGCGAGAACATGATGGACAACTGTCTGGCATCCAACTCAGAGACTGGTGGCGTTGGCTGCGACAACATGACCATGGTCATCATCGGCTTCCTGCAGGGCAAGACCAAGGAGGAGTGGTATGACGAAATTGCCAAGAGAGTGGCCAACGGAGACGGCCCCTGTGCCCCCCCGGAATATGGTACGAGCGAGCCGTTCCCCTGCTTCTCACAAGCACGCATAGACGCGGAGCTGAATGACTGACTGCTTGTGTTTTTTCCCCCCCGCAGCCGAGTTCCGCGGTCCCGGCGTTCACCACAACTACGAAGACAGCGACAGCGGCTACGACGTCGACGCCGACAGCGGCGGCAAGTTTAGCCTTGCCGGATCCCGGGGTCGCATCATCTTCCTGGGCGACGGCACCGAAGTCCTGACGGGCTCTGACGACACGGAGATGTTTGACAATGCTGACGAGGACAAGGACCTTGCGAGCCAGGTGCCCAAGAGCGCCGGCAAGACCGAGGCAAAGGAGGAGACAGAGGCCAAGCCCGCACCAGAGGCAGAGTCCAAACCTGCGGATGGGTCGGAGAAGAAGCAAGAAGATAAGACACCCGAGGAGAGTAAGAAGGATTAGGTGGTCCTTTTGAATTCTTTGGGCTCGTCTCCTTGAAGCCTGCCCTGGTGTTGTTGATGGTGTGTGTTTGTGTACGTGTGGCATAATTCTCTTTTTACATCGCCGCTACTCAAAACCCAGGCGCGAGGGCATCTTTAAAGCAAAGGGAGAGAAGACGGAAGAGGGCTCGGGGACGAAACAATCGGGAGACAAGGCAGAGAGCGTAGGGACGGTTTAGACATTGAGTGTTCCTTGTTACACGGTTTCCTCTTCTATCGTTGTTGATATTCGGTGTACCGGTGGTATAATATTTGGATCAAAGGAGAGTTGGGTCTTTTGCAGCAGCATCATGGTCTTCGATTTGACGCCTCACCCCTTTCTTTCCCACACACGGATCTCATCGTCTTCTTTCTGCCTCGACACTTTACTTCGTCTTGTTCTTTCACTCTTGTCTTTTCCCTTATTTTGTATTTGTTTGCTGTTCCAGAACCCAGTATATCCATTCTGATACCCAACCAACCTTGTCCAACGTCTATGGTCCCCTTTTATAAAATTGATCCTGTGTGACGCTGATGACATATGTTGCTTGCTCGTGTCTAGGCCGTGCTATGGATACATTGTGCTGAGTCTTTCCCTTCTATAACGGTAGCTAGGGGGGGTTGTATCGACCTGAAGATGATGTGACTGTGGGGAGGTCTGCCTTCCAAGCGTTTGGTAGGTAAGGTAGGTAGTTGGTTGATAGGTGGAGCGTAGAAGGGCGCAGTTCTTTGGAACCGATGTATAAGAATCTATATTGTTACAATATGCGAGGTTTCATGATGTATGCTAGTATACAGTGTTTGTAGTTGTTCATAAAACAAAATTTACAGAGACAATCCCACCCAAAGGCTCATGCCATACCATACCATACCATGCCCAGCCAATGTCCATCCGCCTCTTTGTCATGACATACCCGTACCCATAGAGCTTTCAAGTGCCGTCTTTTTGCTGCTGCACATCCTGCCCATCGCCAGCCTTCTTCTTTGCATGCCGATCCAGCCACTCTCTGGCCTTTCTCTCCTTCTCCTCGTCCCACCTCCTCACCATCGTCCGCGGATCAAACGTCCACGTCAAAAACTCATTCACCGGCTTCTTCTCGTCGCCCTCCACCCTCTCCATCCGCACGGCCATGTCCTGCCTCGCGTCGTGCGCCCCCTCGTACGTGAAATCGTCCGGGAACGCGCGCCGCAGCTGCAGCGGCCGGTCCTTTGTCCTCTGCGCGAGGTCGAGCGTCTTGGCGAGCGGCTTGGACGGCTTGTACCCCTCGCAGGCGGTGTTGATGGCCCATTCCACGCGGGAGACGACCCGGGAGATGCCCTGGGCCTTGTTCTCCATGAGGAGGCGGCCCATTTCCTTGGTCATGATGAGGGGTCTTTGTTCGAGCCAGAAGGCGTCCTTGGAGTGGCCGAGGAGGAGGCGGCGTAGGATGACCCGCGTGAGGTCTCGCAGCTTGTACTCCAGCGCGGCGTAAAAGACGGCCACGCCGAGGGCGTGCGGGAGATGCAGGCGGATGGCCAGGCGGATCACGTACTGGTACGTCAGGTGGTCCGCCTCGCAGCCCGACTCGTGCAGCTTGGTGAGCGCCCAGATGGCCGTGTCCCAGTCCTTGTAGACGAGGCACTTTTCGAGCACTAGGTTGATGGTGTCGGTGCCCACCTTGCGGCCGTCCTCGGACTGCTTGTCGATGAGGCCCCGGAAGTCGTCGAAGCGGCGGTGGCCCCGCTCGTGGAAGCGGAAGAACTCGGTCAGGATGCTGTTCATGGCGTCCGTGGTGAACCAGTCGTCCCCGTAGCGCGACTTTTGCTCCGCCATGAAGGCGTCCAGCCGCTTGCCCGACCGGAACGCAACGTAGGCGTCGTGCGCGGCCATGATCCGGGCGATGCCTCTGCGGGTGGCCGGGTCCTTGAACAGCCCCAGGTCGTACATTGCGACAATGATCTGCCTCCTTTCCATCTCCTTCTCGACGAGCTCGAGGAACAGCAACCATGTCCGAGCATTGGGCTGAAAGTACCGCTGCTGCATCTTGAGGAGCAGCTTGTGGAAGAAGGCAACGTCGCGCTTGGTGACGTAACCCTCGAGCATGATGTTGTAGGCCTCGGTATCCAAAGGGATGCCCCATTCCTCGGCCAGCGTCAGCAGTCGATCCGCGTCGGCTCGATGGCCTCCTTTATGCGCCATCAACGACATGGCCATCTTGAGAACCGACGGCGTGATGTAGGCCTTGGCGCCGGGATCCGTGAGCGCAGCCATGATGAGCTGGACTCGGATGCCATCCGTGTCGACAAAGGTGCCGTCCTTCTCCGGCTTCGCATAGTAGCGCAGGGCGAGGTGCGGACGAAGCCGGCCGCAGACAAGCATCCTGATGTACCCGTCGAGGTTCTCCATCGTCCACTGCTCCGGCCGGGGCGCCTCCTCGTACGGCGTATCGATCCAGTACGTCTGGTACTCCTGATGCACCCAGATGTTGTCCTGCTTGTCGTCGGGTATGAGCGATCCCCCATCCGCCGCCCCCTCGATGCCCGGCCACAGGCGCTGCACCTCGTACCCAAAGGCCGCCACCTCCCCGAGCTTGTACACCTCGACGTCCCTGCACGCGGCCACCAGCTCTTCCGCGGCGTTGGCCAGCACCGAGCTCTTCCCCCGCAGGATGATGGCGGAGGGATCCTGGTGGTCCGACGACACGCGCAGCTTGGCCAGCAGGCCCGTCGTCGAGTCCACAAACTCAATCTTCTTGCTGCCCAGCTCCAGCGCCCACGACTTGGGCAGGACGATGCGCATGGCGGCCATGCTCGACGGCTCGCTCCGCCTCGTCATCATCCGCTTGAGCAGGTTGAACGTCTCGCTCCAGTCGGGGATGCCGTGGCCAAAGTGCCGCCAGATGTCGTCGAACGCGACCTGCACCCTCGCCACCTGCAGCGCGTGCGTCCTGCTCTCCTTGGCGGCCAGAGCGGACGGGTAGTCGCGCACCGTGGGCACGTACGGCGAGGCCAGCTTCCGCTCTGCCTCTCGCAGCCGCTCCGGGCTCTTTTCCTGGAAGGCCTGTCTGAACATGCGGTTCCGGGCATTTTTGGCGTGTGCCTCTGCTGCCGCCTCTTTTACGGGCAAGACGGATGCATCGGGGAAGCCAATCTCAGCTTCTCGTGCTTCAGCTTCTGCCTGTGCTTGTGCTTCTGCTTCCACTCCAGCATCCCGCGATTCCCCGGCGGCAGATTCACTCGTCAGGGCCGCCGAAGACGCAAGGCGCCGGATCGAGGCCAGGGCAAGAGATGCCGAGGGGCGCCATGGCAGCGGGCGAGGCGGGCGAGATGCAGGCGTGCGGATGAATTGGGACCGAGTCCTCCAAATCGACTTGATCCCTTGGAACATTGGTCATGAGGTGCGCATTGTTGTTTGCTTTATGTCGCAGTAAGAGGCAGAGCGGGCAGTTTCGCAAGCGGTACAAGATCGGGGAACTGGAAGGCCGATAAGCGCCGATAAGAGAATTTCCGTTGTTTCGTTGCCTCTTTGGTTTCTGACAGTGGTCACGTGCTATACGCTGTACGCAAAGAAGCCCTCCAATGTTAACCTACAGCTAATGTGATCTTCGAGTGATATACATAAGCAGTGTTCACTATAACTCAAATAACAGATTTGATTATTTCAATATTCTAAGAAACCCCTAATGAGTCGTTTCCTAGAGTCCAATCGCCATATGCCGTGTTCTTTTTCGTAGGTAGATGACTCGGCCATGAATAAGTATACTGTATCAACCAATCGTGCCCCTCAACCTGTCCACGAATAACGCCAGTTGACCGGTACCAGTTCATATGACATATAGCTCTTCAAATCATGCGTAAAACAGTTCCGTCTCTTTCTTTGAAAAAAAAAAAAAAATAAGAAAAAGAAGAAGAAGGGGGGTATATGTACAGACTTGTCTAGTCTCAACGCTGCGGCATCTTGCCATTCCGGGGAGGCTCCGGAGCACTCTTGTCCAGGCCCTGCCACGGATCGATTCCAAGCCCTTCGCAAGAGTCAACCACGTCTCGCAGCTCCCCGCTCTCGGCCATCTGCTTCACATCGCTCCAGTAGGCCAGCTTGCAGACCTCCTCCTCGGCGTGTTTGGTGGCAGCATCGAGGGCCTCTTTGCGTCGCCTCAGTTCCGGACTCTTGTCCTGTTCCCATGCCCCGGCAATCTCATCATGCTTCTGCATGAGGTACGACAGCAGCTGCCGGCGAGACTGCTGAAAGATGAACAGAGACATTATCTCGTGCATCCCATGCTGGAGCTCCGAGAGGTCTATGGCGTGTTCGATGTAGTCCTCGATGGCTTCCCTCTTCTCCCGGTCAATCCTGGCAGAGCGCAAGGCCTGAAGAAGCATGTCCATATCCTCAATATGCGGCCGCTCCTGTTGATGCCCAGCAGACGATGCCTGCGCCAGACTAACCTTGCTGGGGACCCTGCTTGGGACTCTGCTGCCGACTACACTGCCAGACGGGGGCAGACCGACAACGGAGGTCGGGTGAATCTTGAAATAGTCGACTCCCGGAAGCAAGTTTGGATCGGCGGGCAGGTCTTCGGGGCGCCTCTTTGCCCTCATACGGATCCAAGCACGGCGCCTGACAAAGGAATTCCACCACGTTGGCCCATGCCATGAGAAGGGCCTCTGAAAGGCGAAAGAATACTCCCAGCCGCCTTCGTCGGTGTCGTCTTGGTGGTTGATCCGCCACTCAGGCCATACCCACTCCCATGAAGGATCGGGAACTTGCGCCGTGTTGATATCCGTCGGAGATGGATGATGGTATGCGTTGGCTGCGAGGTGGCTGGTTAAATCTCTCGGTTTATTCGCGTTGGCTGCTATTCTGCGAGTTCACTTACTCCAGGGGGTGGGATCAAGGCAACCAAGGGCTGCGCTGGAAAACAAGGGGACGCCACACATGAACCCCCCTCTCTCGTTTTCAAAGAGAATGTCTATGGCCGTTTCTCGCTTCTCCCTCGACTTTGGCCTTGAGCGGTGTTCCCAGCTGGGCGTGCGCTGCGATTCTTGGAGCTGTGACAAAGAGTCGACGCTTGGAGCTGCGACAAGGAGTCAGCCTACCGCTCTGTATCCCGGAACAAACCCAGCCTACCCCGAATCTCAATTGACGGCGTCACGCCAGACTGTGACGGGCCCAATTCGCTTGTGGTCTCCAATGTGGTTGCCTGGCACGTTGTTCCGCCATCTTTGCGCCTTGAGGCACTTGGATGCAGATGAGCGTCATCTCGGCGCTCCGTCTCGCCATCGTCCGGCGGCTGGCCCTGGTTTTGCTCCGTCTCCGGCTCCCCGTCTGAAAGCAGGCGCGTCGAGGTGTTCGTGGGAGCCAAAACTCCGCCTACGGAGACGGAGCTCGTGGGCCGCAGCGACTGGGCCGCTTCGTCATCCGTGAGAGTGATTTCGTGGTCGTAGTCACCCGGCTGCAGGGTTGCAGCGCGGCGAGAGCCGTGCATTTTGCTTGCCGGCGTCAGCAAGACATGGGGTGTCGCAGAGACTCTGGTCAGTTACGGTTGTCGAATCAAGAGCGTAGATGGTGCGCAGTGCGAACGTCGGCCAAAGGAAGAGCGTGCGGGATGGATTGCAACCGGACGGAAGAAGGGTTTCGTTCGAGTTCACGTCACCGACTAACAACAGCTTGAGGCGCGGGCAAGAGAAAAGCCACGATGCATCACCCCGGCGCCTCAAGCATTCATTGGACCGTGTCTAGAATTGTAGGGAAAGAGGGTCCAGGAAGGAATCCGCAGCAGACGAAAACCAAAACGGCTCCAGAAGGAGAGAAGTAAGAGGGAGGTTCTCGTAGGTAACAGGAGGAAAAGGCACAAGGACAGCTGAAGGAAGCAGGCGGTGCTTCCAAGTTGTTTTTACTGCTTTGGGCCACCAATAGCGCGATTGAGTGGGGGGAAGGGAGTCTCACGATCAGAGACCTTAGGTACCTTGGACAGTAGATTGACCAAACCAATGCATGCCATCTGTATTCTGCAAGCACCTACACAACTATTCCAGTCGTGTTGGTAGTCCAATGTAAGAGAATTGCCATCTTGCTTCCTCCATCGTGCCAAGATGATATGCTCGAGGCCATCGTTGCTATAAAGCCTTGTTTAGCTGTGCTTGAGGCTTCAATGATGTAATGGCGGCTACAGACGGCGCGCTAGATGCTTAGCAGTTCCCTAGCACGGATTGCTGCAAGTTCCAGCACGGGTTGTTAACGCCTGCAAGTACCTGGACAGGCACCGGAAGAGCAATCCTTCAGTGGAGTCTGGCTAGAAGTACTTTAGGTACCTACCTTATCGTGGCCGCGATCGACAATCGAGGTCTTGACGATGAGCCATCAGCTGCAGTATCGACACTCGAGATTGCCATCACCCCTGTTGGCCATTTGTGTGTATTGAAGATATCGTCTCTAATCATTGAATAATTGGCAAGGTGTCGATCAGTCTCTTTCAGTATGCTAGGTATGTCATGATGCTCCCCCAAAAGAGCAAATTCCATAGGTACCTCCAGTTGTCGATATAGCCCAGAGCAACCCGTACCCAAATCCGGGGTACTGTACCGTACTGTACGTACCTACTTGCCGCCCCGCTCCCTCTGCCACACTACGTCATGTATATCCACGGCCAATGCTTTGCATCACCATCACGAACCTCTCGCCCTTCAGAGCGTGTTCACCCATACCCAAAAACAGGCATGCGTCATAATGAAGTATGTATACAACGGTAACGCTTTACAAGCAAACAGATGAGATGAATACCCATCATACAATTCTACCTTGGGTATCCAGAAGTGTCCGAAGCCCACGTAATAACCAAGGTTGTTCGTATCCAGCTACCTAGTACTGTAACCAAGATTCCTCGTGATTTCCTCCATCTTAATCCCTTCCTCCCCTCCTCCATCTTCCCCCCCTCTCTCCTTTCCCCTTCCGCTATCTATATAACCGATAAGAGCTCTCAATCCCTTACATTTTAAAGCATCTCCAATTCGCCACCCAATAGCATCACCCAACTTCTCACCTCCCATATCCTCACAAACCACACAAAGCAACCTCTCACCAAACAACCTTCTTAACCACCACCAAAAACCGCACACCCATCACACACAACAACCTTCAAAATGTCAACCAAGTCACGAATGCCCCTGATTCTCGGCGCCGGCGCCGTCGGCGGACTCGGATACTACCTCTACAGCGCTGGCGGCAACGCAAAGGCCGCCGAGAAGAAGTTTGAGAGTACGCCCAATAGCCACCCCGGTCCATTCTCCCTTTCACAACCGTTGGAGAGCTGTCCCTCGCTCTTCTTCAACAATATTCTCTGAGCAGCGGGACAATCTCTTGGATGATCAAAATGACTGACTTGGGACGGCGCTTTCCCATCAACAGGTGACGCAGACCGAGCCTCCGCAAAGATCAGATCCCACCTCCCCGGCAACACCCCCAACGCCGAAAAGGAACTCAAGGGCTACGGCCAGGAAGCCGGCGCCAAAATCGACAAGGCTGTGCGTACATCCCCCCCCCACCTTTTCCTTATTTTCCACTCATTTACAACACTTCTCTCTTGGGTTGTACACACAGGCTAACCAAGCTTCTTGCTGTGATTCATAGTTGGCTGAAGCCGACAGGGAAGCCGTCAGGCTCAAGAAGGAAGCCGAGGCATACGCCAAGGACGCCAAAAGCGAAGCTATGAAGGCCGTCGACAAGTTCGACCGCAAGGTGGAGGATGGTGCGGCCAAGGCGAAGGGTGGTATTTCGAGCTGGTTTGGGGGCAGCAAGTAAACCAAGAAAGAATATCTAAGAAGAAAGACTGTTGAGGAGGAAGAAAGAAAGTGGAAGACGGCGCGTGTGAGTTGAAAGTCGCAGCAAAAGACTGTGATCCGTCCTTTTCTTCGTTTGAGATCAAGGGGGAAGGAAAATACCTTGGGTTTGTGAGCAAACTTCTACTAGTAATTGAGTCATTCCATTCGCCGATTTCTACCACATCTTCTATTCTTCTCTGGACGTGAATGCATACACTTTGTGGTTGTTACGAGCAGCCTGACCAACTGCCAGTCGATAAACCGACACGATGCAAGGCGCTCTCAAAAAGAAAATGAAAGAAAATCATCAAAAGGATCCCAGCCCTGTCTTTAACTCCCATGCCATTTCAAAACCAAATAGACGCCCCTTGCTCTACCCTTTTTTTCAAGCCAAAAGAAATCACTGCTCCAACTCGGCTGCAACCAGCTTCAAAATCTCCTCGACGCTCTTCTTCGCATTCTTGGGATTCTTGGCCACAGCCTGCCACACTTCCCCGTGCCTCGGCTCGTTGAGCACGCACTTGGTCACCATGTCGGCCCTCTTGTCGTCCGTGCCGTGCTGCACCAAGAACTTGTAATACCATGCCCAGCTGTCGCCCCGGTCCGCGTCCAGCACGAGCGCCTTCTCGAACCAGCTCTGCGCCTTCTCCAGCTTGCGGTCCGCCCAGAAGATGCGCGCCACGGCCACGAACAGGATCGGGTCGTTGTCCACCTTCTTGATGGCCTCCAGGCTGCGC
This sequence comes from Trichoderma ghanense, assembly GCF_004382785.1. Classification (NCBI taxonomy): domain Eukaryota; kingdom Fungi; phylum Ascomycota; class Sordariomycetes; order Hypocreales; family Hypocreaceae; genus Trichoderma; species Trichoderma ghanense. Next base: position 3,082,080 of record NW_027395663.1, on the reverse strand, counting down.
GGCTTGCGCTGCGTGCGAGGCTCCAGGTGCCAGATCTGCTCGACCCACAGCAGGCCGCTCTTGGGGACTTCCTGGAGCGCCTTGGCCATGAGCGACTTGGCCTGGGCCAGGTTGCCGGCGCGGCGCTCCAGGCGGACCGACTCGCACCAGAGCTCTCCGTTCTTGGGCACGGCCAGGCGCGCTCGGTCGAGGACCGAACGGGCCTTGACAGTCAGGCCGGCCTTTTCCTCCAGGCGGGAGTAGAGAAGCCACAGGGGCACCGATCGGGGCACCGCCTTGACCCCTGCGGCGTATGCCTCTCGAGCCTGGCCCGTCTTGCCCAGGTCCTCGTAGATTTGGCCCTTGAGCATCCATAACTTGGCGGCAGCAGGGAAAAGCTGCAGTGCCTGGAGCGCAAGATCGAGTGCTGTCTCGACGTTGCCCAGCACCCGCTCAAAGACGACGCTCTTCATCCAGACGCGATCCGTAGGCGCCTGTTCCCGCGCAACCTCGAGCAGTTTCCGGGCCTGCTCTTCGTTGCCGTTTTCGGATTCCAGCTTGACGGCAGCCAGCCAGATGTCTTCGTTGTTAGGGTTCTGGTTGAACGCTCGCTTGAGCACCAATCTGGCATTGTCCACGTCTCCTGACTGCCACTTCTCCTTGGCCAGCATCATCCACAGGTCCTCGCTCTTGGGGCACGCCTCCACCGCCTTCTCCAGCACCTGCCACAGGGACTCGCGCGTTCCGTGATTCCGCTCGAGATCCGCCGCAGCCATCCACATGGTCCGACTATTGACGAAAACGCGCAGTGCGTAGGCGTAAATGGCCCTTGCGGTTTCGTATTTGCCTCTGTTGATGCTCGCCCTGGCGTCCTCTGCCCATGTGTCCTTACGGTCATCGTCTTCGTCCAGTCCCCAACCCAGCGTCTCCTGGATGATGTTCTGGCAAGTGATGACGGCGCCCTCTTCTTCGCACTTCTCCGCCTCGCTGATCCATTCCTCGCGTTTCGGCATGGCTGACTCCTTTGCCAAGACTTGAACGGCTCGCTTCATGACAGCGCTCTTGTGTCCTTGGCCAAGCTGCTCCTGGAGACGAGCAGCGGCAATCCAAATCTCGTGAGACGTGGGAACGGCCTTTCGAGCCTTGTTCAGGACCTTTTGCGCATTCTCGGGGGTTTCCAGCCGTGCCAAGGCAAGCCACAGGTCTACAGATAGCGGGATGAGCTCCGTAGCCTTGGCCAGCATCAGCTTGGCGTCTTCGGGATCGTCCTCCAGGTTCACGGCCTCCTTCCACAGCGCTTCCGACTCTGGGATATGGTCCAGCGCCTGCCGGATAACTCTCTTCTTGTGACTGGGAATGTTCTCCAGCCTCATCGCCTCGACCCAAAGCCGAACAGATCTGGGGTTCGCCTCGATGGCGCGTCGTGCAATGATCTTGCTGTTTGGTGAGTCGTGATTCAACCGGATGTTCTCCAGCCATGCGTCTTCGCTCTTGGGACACCGCGTGCATCCCTGGTCGATCGTCTTCCGCGCCGCCACAAGCTTGCCTGCCAGCTCTTCCAGTCGAGCCGCAGCGATCCAGCCCAGGGCATTGTTCGGGTTCGTCTTGACGACAGACTGGAGCAGCTCTCGCACTCGATTGATGTCGCCAACCTGGGCCTGTGATTCGTTGACCTGCATCTTGTTGAGGCTCGTGATGTATCCCTGCGCATCGATGCTCGTCCCGCTTCCAATGACAGACTCGCCGCCGGCCGTCTGAGACGCCTGCTCCAGCCTCGACTTCAGCACCCTGTCACGAGCGGCACCAATCTGGGCGAAATTGGTCATTGTGCCGTCGGATGCGTCCGTCGTGCTCGTCGCTGCCCCATCGTCGACGACCGTCGTGCCCATCTCTCCCGAGTCCCTCGCCGCCGCAAGCACGCTGTCGGGCACCGCGTAGAACCGCTGTCGCAGCGCCTGCTTGCTCCGTCGGTTCTTGCCGGTCAGGTCTCCCACCTCGGGGAGGTTGGCCCAGTCCTCGTCCGACACCGTGGCCAGGGCGCGCTTCAGGTCCGAAAACTGCTGCTGGATCTTGGGGTTGTTCCTCTCGTACTCCTCCCGCTCGGCCTGCTCGCGGGCCTCTCGCTGCCGTTTCCGCCGGTCCATTCGCTCGTCGACCCATTCCCAGATCTTGTCTGCCTCCTCGTCCTCCTTGTCGTAGACTCCGCCGGCGAACAATCCGACTTCGTTGTCGGGGTCCTGGTACCGCTCGTCGTCTTCCTCTTCCTCCTTTTGCTTGCCCTTCTTGCCCTCGGGGACGAGGCCCAGCTGTGCAGCGCGCTTCGCAAGCGCCTCCTTGATCTGATCCTCGCTGGGGCCGTCGCGAGCAGGTCCAAGATCGGATCGGGTTGTGAAGCCAGTGGCACCTCGACCCAGACCAGCGACGTAGTTCTCCGGAGCCGGCTGGCTCAGAAAGTCGCGTCGGGACGTCATCCTTCAGGCGTCTTGGGCGAAACTGTCGGGTGATGAAGGAGAAAAAAGAGTTGATGGTTGAGAGAGGCCGAAAAGCCACTGTCGCGAGGCAACAATAGCCTTGCCGTAGGTGTGCAAAGCGAGCTTTTGCCACGTGAAGATTCTGGGTCAAGTGGCGCGCAATCTGGGTGACAAAATTGACACCCCTACTGAAAACCTGGTACCCGCCTTTCCGCTTATCGATAATTCCGCCTCGGGATTTTTTTTCTTCTTAACAAAAGTCTCCCACCAATATCATCACCCCTCGTCTCCCCACGATACCGCAACCGCCGCTCCTCGAATTATACCCAAATTTGCGCCGATATAGACGTCCCATCCCCTCCAAGATGGCCAAAGCCGAAAAGGGGAAGCGCAACAACGCTTCCAGCGGCCCCTACGAGAAGCCCAGCGGAAAGAGTTCCAAGACCAACAACGTCTTCAAGTTCAACACCAACTTTGGCCAGCACATCCTCAAGAACCCCGGTGTCTCGGACGCCATTGTCCAAAAGGCCTTCCTCAAGCCCACAGACACCGTCCTCGAGGTCGGCCCGGGCACAGGCAACCTGACGGTCCGCATCCTCGAGCAGGCCAAGAAATGCATCTGCGTCGAGCTCGATCCCAGGATGGCGGCCGAGGTCACTAAGCGAGTGCAGGGAAAGCCCGAGCAGCGGAAGCTCGAGGTCCTGCTGGGAGACGTGATCAAGACGGAGCTGCCGGCGTTTGACGTTTGCATCTCAAATACACCCTATCAGGTAAACCGCTGCCTCCTTCTCCATTCCTCCTCGTTGTAAGTCAAAACGATAAAACTGACCCTCGAAATCTCGTAACGAAAAACAGATCTCCAGCCCCCTCGTCTTCAAGCTCCTCTCCATGCCCAACCCCCCGCGCTGCTCCGTCCTCATGTTCCAGCGCGAGTTCGCCCTCCGCCTGACGGCCCGCCCCGGCGACGCCCTCTACTGCCGCCTCTCCGTCAACGCCCAGTTCTGGGCAAAAATCACCCACATCATGAAGGTCGGCAAGAACAACTTCCGCCCCCCGCCCCAGGTCGAGTCCTCGGTCGTGCGCATCGAGCCCAAGATGGGCAAGGACCGGCCCAACGTCAGCTGGGACGAGTGGGACGGCCTGCTGCGCGTGTGCTTCGTCCGCAAGAACAAGACGCTGCGCGCCAGCTGGCTGGGCACCAAGGAGGTGCTCGCCATGGTCGAGCGCAACTACCGCACCTGGTGCGCCATGAACGGCGTCCCCGTCGATGAGAGCCTCGTCGAAGGCGCCGAAGAAGAAGACGATGACGAAGAGATGGACGTCGACGGGGGCGCCGACGACGCCGGCATGGACGTTGACGATGATGCTGACGCAGACGAGGACACGCCCAGCTTCTTCAAGGATTCGAAAGCCGCCGGCGCCGGCAACGCCTCCAAGACGAAGAGCAAGCGCAAGAAGACAAAGGTCGCCGAGCTCGTCCGCGAGAAGATCCGCAAGGTGCTCGAGGACGTGACGGAGCTGGCGGACAAGCGGGCGAGCAAGTGCGATGAGAATGACTTTTTGCGAATGCTGTTTGCGTTTAACGAGGAGGGCATTCACTTTTCATAAACGGATTACGAGATCCTCTCTCTTTCAGTCCATTTCTATCAACCTCCCTTTTTTCTTCTCTTCTTCGTTTGAGCAGTTTCTTTTATTTTACCCTTCCAATGTTGGTATACAAGAGCCGTCGTGGGCTCATGGACATGAGTTTCAGAAGGATTAGTCTGACACTGTTGATGATCATGTTAATGATTCACAAAAAGGGGCCGGCGATTAGGGGCGTTTCAGGAGTTATAAAAGAATTCATGGGCCATCTGAGAAGCATCATATCTTCACGATCACGAATCACAGTTCAAAAATAAACAATCTCATGACAAATTCTACCAAATATATACATCCGTGATGAAAATCATGTATTGCTCTGATTCATTTTGTTCACTGTATCTTTTGTTTACTGTAAACTCCATCTGATGCATCAATTCACCTCCTATCGAAGAAAGAAAGAATAAGAATAGCTGCATACGAGCGGGATCGACCGCCATAAAACAAAGAAAAGAGGGGGGAAGTAGTTGCCACTCTCTCATCTATCATGCGTAAGATAAGGAATAAAGAAAACTCCATCCGAATGCCTCGTGTGCTCTCTTTTTTTTACTTTTCATCTTGTGCATCTGTTGCTTAAGAAGTGATTATGTCGTCTCAAAGCCAGCGGGGTATGCCATGTCTCAAAAAGGGAATAGAAAAAGGAGAAAGGGGGAAAGGAAGAAAGAAAAAAAAAAATCGAAGATGAAGAGGGTAAGTCTCTACACACCCGGTGAACTCTGACACACAAAAGACCCAAAAAACACCTAGGCAGGGCCAACTTTGTCCTTGCCAGTAACCGAACAAGCCATGATATTGTTGGAAATTGCAATCCAACGCCTCTGCTCCGTAAGAAACCTCGCTATGCGCGCTCGATGTACACAAACAAAGATCAGAAATGGAAAACTAGAGGGGAAAAAAAAAGGAAGGGATGGGGGAGAAGAAGGGAAGAGAAGGGGGGAAATGCACAAGAACAAGACTCATTAACGTAGCGTTGTCTAGAGAAGAAGAGAATGCCCCCCGTTTTATACTTCAAAGTTCTCTGTCGTAATATTTGGTTTGGATGGCGGATTGTTGGCCGAGTTTGGTTTGACCGTCGTTCGTCCTGAAACGGTAGCGCTGCGGATGTGGGCGCTCAGGGGAAGGCTGTACTTGACCACTCCCTTGACAATGAGGTCAAATTCGTTTTGATAGATTCGCTCCCAGCGCTTCGAGCCGCCCGCTGTGCCGTTCCCAGGATACGGCAGCTGCATTTCGCCAGTCGACGAGGACAGGCCCTGATGGAACAGAGATCCCTCGAACGTCAGGGGACTGTCGAACTCGGTGATGCGGCCCAGAAGTATGTTTGGCTTCGTCTCGTCCTCTCCCCCGGGCGTGGTTGGATCATTGATGGGATCGTCGTACGGACGTACCAAGTTGTCTTTTGGTCCGTCGGGGTTATTCCACCAGTCCGAGTCGGCACCTCCATACTCTGATTTGGCGAAGATCTCGAGGTTGGCATGATCGATGGTGACAACCACAATGTTGGGGTTGTGCGCCTTGACGGTGACATCAAACATGAGGACCTGCTCGCTGGTAACGACATTGTGTATGGAGACGATCTCAATGTCGCTGAGGGGCTGGGACGTCGCAAACATGAAGCCTATGGCACCCGTAATGACCAAGAGGAACATCATGGTAAGGACCAGGCACGCGGCAAACCGGTTGAGATATGACGACCTCCTAGAGTACGTCTGCGACTCAGCCTGCCGCAGGTTGTGCGGGCCACGCCTGAATCGGCCTCTGCGGTTGTTGTCGAGAAGAGGCCTGCGCTCGTCATCCGCACCCGTCGTTTCGTCCAAATCATAGCTCGAGGACATGTGCATGACTGAGCGTTTGGAGCTCAGGGGTCCCCGCATGGATGGGTGATTTCTCGGGCTGGGCGGTCCGGAGGAGTGGCGGGAGCCGGTCATCTTTGGTCTCGACGCATTCTGGAAGGGTGATTCGTTGTCGAAAAGCGAAGCATGGCCGCTGCCCGGCTGTCGACCCCAGCGGCCTATGTGGTGATGCTGCCGGACGGTGCCTCGGCCAGAACCGCTGGCGCTGCGGCCGGTTCCCCTGCCGTCCTCGTCCCCGGTCAACATGCCATCGTTGACGGGGCTGTTGACGGAAGTGTTGGGGAACTTCATGCTCTTCTTAGGCGCAGGTGAATGGCCATCAACGATACCATATATCGCCCGCATGTTGGGGCGATCGCTCTGGCTTACTATGGAAGTGGCACTGGGGGTGCGGGAGTGGAAGCGGCGAGAGGCTCGCTCGCCAACGTCGGGGGGGTTAGAATCATACACGAACGTCTCTTCCGAGTCGGAGGTGTTAGCTTCATCGACAGCGTTGGCAATCTTGGCCTCGAAGATGTCCGCCTTGGATGACCCTAGCAATATATTAGCATGACTGTCATCTTGGCCCGAGGTATACTGATTCGTAAGGGACCATGTAGAGTGCTGGCGCGGAGTGGAGGGAATGAGAGGGGCAACAAGAATCTCTCACCATTTCCGCTGTTGACTGGCTGTTTACGGGACGCTCTCTTCTTTTCCTTTTTCGGGGGCCTAATGGTTTCCGTGCTCTGCTTCGTCCTCAGAGTCCCATTCATGCCGTCAGGCTTTGGACCTACAGCAAGCGCCACCTGGGGAATGCTCGCCACGGTCTCCGTCTCGACCGTCATTGTCTGCGTAGAGCCTTCGGGCCGGGCTTTGGCTTGCTTCGACAACATTGCAGCGCTCGACTGTCTGGAGATTAGCGGCGGAGGGACAGAGGTCGTCCTCCTAGACTCAGCCCTGCTGTCACCTCCATTCTCATAACCGGGGAGCATAGGCCTGGCTCGCAGCGTCCGGCCGCCATCGACGTCGGATTGATTGTCGGCATAGGTAAATTTTTCCCTGACATGCTCCAGAAGGGCGGCGTCTTGCTGGCCGCGGAAGCGGGCTGGCGAGTTGGGCTGGCTGACTTCTTGCACGGTTTCCAGAGGCCCGCGGGCCGGTGTTCGGAGGCCGGACGCCATCTGCAGGTCCTCGGCTTCGCTCTCGCTGGCGGTCAGGGACTGATATGATTCGGCCTGGATGGAGGATGGGCTAGGGTGCTGTACGTTGATGATAACGGGAGGAGGAGGGGAAGAAGAAGAAGGAGGAGGAGGAGGAGGATCCTGCTCGCTCGGGAGGCGAGGCGTCGTCGTGCTGCCGTTTCTAGGTTGTTGCGGCGTAGGGGAGCGTATACGGGGCGACACGGGCCATTTCGTGCTGTCTCTCAACTCGGACGACTGTGCAGGCTTCTGCGGTGCGGTTGGTGCCTGGCCGTGGACCTGGGACGGCGACTGCGAGTCTTTGTTGGCGGTCACGGGCACGAGAGCCGGCGTGGCGGTCGCGGAGAGGCTTCGAAGGCCGGAGGCAGGCCCGCCGAGGGTCGACTTGCGCTGGGGAGACGGGCTCTGGGTTTGCTGGCTGTTGTTCCGTGATCTCGCGCCGTTGATCCTACCCGACGACGAAGTTGCTCTCCGGGGTTGACGGGTCGGGGAGGGGTCTCGGGAGCCCATGGGTGAATGGGTGACGGAGTTGCTGGCAGACGAGTGAGTCGACGTTGCCGTGGCACTGATGCTGGCAGCGGCTGGATTGGCACTGGTACTGGCGCTGGCACTGACACTGGCACCGGAGCTGGAGCTGGAGCTGGAGCTGGCACTCGGATTGGCACTTGGATGGGCACTGGTGCTTGACGTCGCACCGGACGCAGGCGCACCAGGTGTGGGCTGATGATTCGCCATGTCGGCCCCGGCCTGTGTGGCGCCGTCGCCGTCAGTCGCAACAGCCGGTGGCCTGTTCATGGCTGTGGATAGGGAAGCAGGTCGTGGGTTCGCAGGGCATGCATGCCAACGGGGCAGGCCTCGACTGGTGCTGGGGCTTGTTGCTGATGCTGGCTCTGTTCTGATTCGGGCTGCTGTTTATTGCGGGCTGCTGGTCTGCTGGCGGAGTGGGAACAGAGGTGTGAGGTTTGGCGGCCTAGGCCCGGCTCATGGTGGTTGGCTCGACACAACTATGTACGCTACACTGCTGTACAGCGATGCGGGAGGATCGGATGGGCGCGATGCCCAACGTTGAGGCCCTTGCCTTGGGTGCGTCGTACTAGCACGCTGGTGTTTCTGGCCCGATGCTCAAAGCCAGCCAATGGGTTCGGGGGTTTCGAGGGGGGGTGGCGTCAGCACAGCTCGAGCGGTGCAGCAGAACGGGGCCGGAGGGGGGAGTGTCTGGATATGCAGGCTCGCACAGAGGATTGAATGGCGAAGAAAACAAAATAGAGAAGGGAGAGGGAAAATCGTGTGAATAATATTCGTTGGAGCCGGGGAAGAGGATGACAGGGCCAGCGAACGGGGGCCTTTGGCTGGGGGACGCGGAGCGGAAACAGGTGCGCAAAGGATGACACAATCAAATCGGGTTGGCCACGATGGTGGGACTCTGCTTCAGGGCGGCACTAGCACCAGGAGCAGCAGCAAGGCAGGCATGGAGTGGAAGGGTGTGGGAATACGATGGAAGGGGATGAAGAGCGAGGAGAAAGAAGCAGAGGAAAAGGAAGAGAAACGGGTCCGTGAGAACAAGGATATGGACGTGCCAGAGTTGGATGGCGTGTGGAGGGAGCAGGCACGTGCCAATCACACAGAGTACTCGCGGAGACTCTCGGCATGGGGTTTTCGAGGCACTCATGGCCCATGCATGGTCAGGTAGCGCCAAAGTATCTAGGAGCATAGGGCGTGGGGGAGGTTCTACAGGGCCTGTACCTGGTGCTGGTGCCAGGCCGGTACCGGGTGCTTCCGACGCCGTGATTGGCACGACGTCGAGGCAGAGGGCGAGATTAGGCGGTCGGTTGATTGAGAGCTCGATGCAACATCAATAGCTTGATTTCTTTTTCTTTTTTTTTTTTTTCTTTTTCTTTTCTTCTTCTTTTTTTTTCTGTGCGAGAAAGAAATGGGGAGCCAAATTGTAATACCTCTAGCAGCAAAGGGAGCATGAAGCGATGCGCAATTGAAGAATCTGGCTTCTCCTTTGCCATCAGCCGGCGCGGTTTCATCCAGGACGCTGTGCGAGGATGGACGCAATGCTTACTGCGGAGATCTAAAAAGGCGCCGAACGACTGGCTGGTAAGCTGGACGCCGTCCGACCGTTTTTTTGTTACAAGACAAATTGAAAGGAACAAGCACAGTTCGATCCAGTGGATGTAGTATTGCCGGTTTGTTGGGTGCCAAGCAATAACTGGTACCGCCTGGGCATTTCGACGATTTGCACCCAGCACCGCATTGGCATCCGCACCCGCCCTCGCCAAGCGCCACAACTTCGAACTTCCCAGCCTCCTCGTTGTCGGGCACACGTCCATACGGAGTCCTTTGTACGAACTACAAGCAGAAGAGACCTGGCCAGTGCCCCAGCAGCAACAAGTCTGCTGACTGCACGGCCAGCATTGGATCACTAGCTCAGATGTACCGGCTTTTAACCTAATACCTCTGCATGGATCCGAGGCCGTCTCGCTCGTTCGAAAAGGCTGGCATCTGCTCCATTTGCAGCACAACATTGCCAGGTGGCACTCGGAAGCTGCTTCGTAGCCGGTTCGTGGGCCAATCGACGACGACGCTTCTTTGCTGAGCCAATGGGTTCATGGCAAATTAATAACGAAGAGGCTGGCACAACAAGTGGTAAAATGTGTGTAGCTTGTGCCCTCCATCTCAGGCCTCGTTCAATTAGAGTACGAGGCTACCTAGAGAGCAAGCTCCAGCCCTTGACTGATCATCCTAACGGACCACTTTACTTGCTTTTTCATCTCTTGCCCTCCTCTTACTCTTGTCTTGTTTATTTTTCAAGTTTCTTACAAATGATTGCTGGGATTCACGTCCCACGCCTCCCAGACCAGGCCAATGCGACGTACATAAAAGGTCGCCAGTCGCGCTGAAAGCAACACAAGATAGACGGCTAGGACGTCATGAAGCATACACGGAGGGGGGGGGGGAGCATCAAGCCATCTGGAGCACGCGCAGCTGCCGTGCCAGGTGAGCCCTGCCCAGACCCCAACTCATTCTCTTTTCCCTCCCTTACTTGCCGTCTTGAGAAAAAAAAATCCTGGAGTCAGATACGCCGCGACAGAGGTCAAACGGGAGTTGGTGCAAGCAATAAGAGTGCCGCCCTCCGATTTGAGCGTGCCGCATCCACCCACGTCATGGACAAGCAATGATAACAACAAACAAGAACACGGCCAAGACGATGGGTTGTGAAGTACTTGGTTCGTGACAGTGATGTGCATTTGATATCAAACGGTCGGCAGCGCGGCAAGCGAACAAACCGCGTCAGGGATCTCTCAAACTAACGCCAAACCATCGCCATAGTCCATTAACTCTGCGTTCCAGAGACTCCCAACATTCCCCCAGAAACTTACAGCACAATCAACGCCGACCGACCGCAGGCTTTGCTCCGTGAGCCGCATCCAAGCGATTCGACAAGTTCCGTGCGCATGAATTAAGTGAACGGCTACCTGGGCTTGCAGGTGCTTTGCATGCTCCTACATATCCTTACTCGTGCGTTGTCAGTTAGTACTACTGTATCACGGCTCGCAAATGCCACCTTTGGCGACCTTGCTTCTCGTAGTAGTAGAGGCGTGAGAGCGCCCTAATACCTAACGTAATAACATTCCCCAGGATTTTTCACAGCAAAAACAGCCCCAGGGAGGCTTAGGTTATGATTTAACTCGCCTGACAATCTGTCCAGCGTCTGGCCTGACTGCATAAAAAGGTACACCTTACTTAAATTAGTAGGGATTTACAGCATAAACGCGGTAGAAAATACCTTAACAAGAAGGACCCCTATACGCATCCTGGCATTAATATACCATACTAGCAGGGGCAGCGTAATTTTCTATAAATAGCATAGTTACTAAGGAATTAGGCATAATTCTGCTAAATCTGCCTAACAGACTATACAGAAAAAAACTATCTATACAGCTAGTTAAATAAGGTATAGTCTGTCTATTAACTTTATTAAATGTTAGCTAAAATTCTATAATATAATAAATTTAATTACAGGCAATATGCTAGGCATAAGTCAGCTAGTGCTAACCGCGGCTATTAACCGCCGCAGAGCTAAAAACAACCTTAATATAGCTATTTTTCTATTAGCATATATCGCTTTAATAGTTAAAGCTGTTAACCTACCTGGCATACTGCCAGTTATTAATAAGGCTGCGGGGTTAGTGTTAGCTGCTATTAATAATAATACCGGCGCATACGCTCGCGGTATATTTACAGCCTTAAAAGAATACTATATGCAGCTTATAAGCTTGCTAGATTTATAGTTTCTTACCCTTTTTTATATAGGAAAGGCGGTATTTTTTAACCTCTGCTGGTGGCTTTATACTAACACTAGCGCGAGTAGAAACTGGTAACAGTCGCTTAAGCAGAAGGTTATAGTATTCCTGTAGATTTATATATACAGCAAGCTATAGAGGAATACAGCATTATAATTTTAAATAAGTTAGGCCATAGTATTAAGGGTATTCTATAAGCTAAAGGATCCTATGCAGCAGTTATATATAAATTTTATTCAGCAGCCAGAATTAATATACCTATTGCCAGCTATTAAGCTTAACGCTAAATTCCTAGCATTTAACAGCGCCGTTAGGGCTATAAATAGTACCTTAATCCTAGCCCACATCCGTGTTAGATAGCAATAAAGATTCTAGTTAAGGAAAAATAATATCGCATAGAATGTATTTACAGCCGTCACCTTTAAAGGCCTATTTAGCCATATCCTTGCTAGTGCTAAAGGATCTATTAATAACTTAACTCTTTTATATTATATAATAACTTAGTCGTTTATAATATTAGAAGGACGCTTCTAGCTTAGTAATACTAGCTTTAAAATATAAAAAGGCATTATCACTCCTTATAATTATAATATATATTACTATTTATAAGACTAGAGAACAGTAAATTAATAACCTTAAAATCTAGAAGAGCTCTTTAACTTATAGCATGCCTAGAGGAGGACTATTATTAAGCATGTCTTTAAAAAATATAAGCAGAAGTAGAAGATTATATATAACAGCGCTGCTAAATATAAATTCCTTAATTAAATTCGCATTATATATGCGGTGATAGGCCTGTTTAATTTTATTAAGCTTAGAGGGAGGACGTTAAAGCAATTTTATAAAGAAGAGCGACTTATCTTAACTGACTTTAAACAGAATATTATAAATTTAGCCCTAAAATATGCTAATTTAGTTATCCTGCTATTAGATAAAGAGGATTTAAAAGAGCATATTACCTCGCAGGCCTGGAGATTTTATTAGCAGTATTTATAAGAGTATAATAAAAATACTAACTTTAGTAATAATAAAGATAATAATAATAATAGCATTAATAAAGATAATAATAATGCTAATGTAGAGGAAGAAGATAATAATAATGCTAATGCAGAGGAAGAAGATAATAATAATATTAATAAAGAGGAAGATAATAATAATAATAAAAAAGAAGAAGAAGAAAAAGGGCTTAAGGCAGCCATCTAGTATAAAAAGCAACAGCCTAGTAAATGCAGCTGCTAGTAAGTGTATAGCAGATAGTATATTTTAAAGCTATTTATAATTAAAAAGAAAAACATTATAAATCTAATAGAAAATTAATTACTAACCACATATCCTTTACCTCTTTAAATAGCATTAAATTTTATATTAGCAGATTTAGCAAATCCTCCTAAATCTAACAGACTAATTAGGTAATAAATAGCATCCCCTATTTTTCTATAAAAAGGAAGCAATCCTAAATTGCCTTTTTAAAGTCTTCTGCCCTAACCGTCTATTAATTATAAATAATATAGTGCTCTATCTGCTATAAGGTTAAGTCATATGCTATTATTATAGTAGCTAGCTTGCAGAAGCTATTAGCTATTCTATTTAACCTCTCTGCCTTTTTCTTCTTCCTTACTATAACGCTATTTACCTAGAAGGCCACTAATAGCATTAATAAGACTTATAATAGACTAGCAGATGCTGCCTGCAGCAGCATTAATAGCCTTAGCCTTAATAGCAGCAGTATAAATAGCGGCAGTGTTAGTGATATTATTAGCCAGTTAGCATTATTATTATTACTAATATCTAGCAACGCCTTAAAATTACTAGTAACAGGCTAAGTTAAATCCTCTACCTTATTATTAAAATGCCTATAACTAATAGTACTTTTTAAAACTGTATTTTAGCTAGCTATAGTAAAGGCAACCTTATTACTTGCGTTAATAATATTCTCCCTAGCAGGCAAGTTATTTAAGAATATCTCCTGCTAATTATTAAGCAATATCCTATTACCTATAAGGAGGCTGTTTATAATAACCTAACGCCCTAGTAGGCTATACCGCCAGATAATAAGATCCTTATTCTGCTTGCTTATTAAAAGCTTCCTAGTCTTAGGATTATATATAGTGCTTAATATCTTTTTAGCTGCTGTAAATACCTTCTAGTACTTTTTTAAATATTAGTACTTATTTTCCATGCTCTTATACTCCTAGCCACGCCCTAGAAAGCGCTAAACTAGGCATAGAATAAGCATTTAAAGGCCTTATTATAAGTATACTTTTTTTATTAAATTTATATAGCCAGCCCGGCAAGCTTTAAAAAGCAGTAACAGGAAGTAGAGGGTATAATCATCTAACCACCTAACTAGGCCAGATAATAAGCTAACTTGCGACAACGCAATAGCTAATATTTAGCTTATAATAATATATATTATAGCGGTGTTATTATATAAAATACAGTATCTATTAACCAGGCCATAAGAAACGCGTTAAATAAAGTCAAATTTAGTCTAAAGGCAGTAAGTTAATAAGATCTAAATACAGTCTAGCCCTGTTGCCAGGGTTAAAGGGATACAAGATACTGTGACCTGCAAATTTTACTAGTCGGATGTATTAAAAGTAGGCGACTGACTGGAAAAGTAGGCGAGTTGAATCACAACCTTAGCAGGGGCAGCCAATGCCAGGGGCCGTCCCTTGTCCATCGTCCCATCGTCCAGACCCTCGATTCTTCACGAGATAGGTACAGAACTCGCTGCGAGCACCAACAAACGCACAAGCGTCCGTCGGCACACCTCTGCATGAGCCTGCGCGCGCAAGTCATGTCGACAATATAAACTGCGCCTCTGGTATGTTGATGAATAAATGGCTCAGCCCGGTCTCAGCCTTCTGAAAGGATCCTGAGCAAAGGAGGTTTCCCCGGTGGGAAGAACCGGGACAGACGATGCTGGCAGTAGCGGTCCAATGGATCTGTGGCCGCTTGTCTGTTGACAACACACATGATGGTTGCAGCAGCCACTGAGCGCTGCCCATCCCGCCCATCCAACAGATTGAGCAGCAGCAGCAGCAACAGCAACAGCAACAACATCAAAACGCGTCTAGTCTCAGTCCTGTCATTGGGAAACATCGCAGCCGGTGCTCGGGCCCGTCCCGTCCCATCCGCCCGCCTAGAGTAATTCGCTCTGCTTTGATAGTCGATCAGACATCACCACTGAAACGCAACCACAGCGACGACAACAACACCAGGAAATAAATTGTCACCACACATGGGCCGGCGATAAGTAGGACAGTCACACATTGGTCACGACGCCCTCAATTCTTCCAATCAACTCTGACGGCACATCCAACCTGTGACCAAGCACAGAAGAACAACACGTATCTTGGCCTGATCCAAGCACGTCCACGTACCTACGTGTACACCAAAGTCCATCAGGCCAAGGCGTCTCATGTCTCAATTCTCGCCTCCAACAGCCTCTGATGACTCTATCTCTATCTCGCTCTCTCCAAAAGAAGGGGAAAATAATAATAAAAAAAAATCAAGAGCCCTTCCCGCTGACCGGCCCCCAACGCCCTCTCTTCTGCAAATGGCCACCACACACACACCCCCAAAAGCCACAAGCACACTGGCGCATTGCAGCCGATCCCCAGCAGGATTCTCCCATCAGCCTCTACCGCCAGCCTCTCACAGCTCGACACGATAGACGTCCACCCCTGTCTTGTGCGGTTTCCATAGCAGGTGCATGGCCCTAAAACAAATCAATCAAAGCTCAATATTTATTTCAATTTTTTTTTGTTCGTGAATTTTTTTTTTTTTTTCTTTTTTTTTCTTTTTTTTTCCCTTCCTCTTTTCGCCCCCTTGCCGTCCCGCTCGAGGGCTTTGCGGCTTCTCAACCCGCCTTGAGCCTGATTGGGAACAAACCTGGTGTATTTCTCTGGCTCTTCTTCTCTTCAGTTTGTCACGATGTTTTCTCCGTCTCTCGCTCTAGTCATCAATGAGCTGTAAGACGTGCGCATTGACTATCGTCCAGCACAGAGTGTGGCTGATATGGTTCTCCTTTGCTTCAACGGCTCGCTTCTTCTTGCCCAGTCCAACTCGCCAATTCCATGCTCATCTCGTAGTACCATCTCCCTGTCAAGTCGCACGCATGACAAACCCCAATGCATGCATGAGCTCTCACTCCCTCACCTACTCAGGACATCCCATCTATCCAAAACCTCAACAACTTTTTCATCATCTCCTTACTAATTCGTTCGACTACTTGCCCTCTGGCCTCCTGCACAGGTGACCTCGCCTCCACGCCGTCCCACCACGCCTTTGCCTTACCGAGACGCACCTCCTACGACCGGAGCGGGTTGGCGAGATGTCTTGCTCTGCGAGTGCTTGGCTCGGGTCGAAGCCGACGAGATGCGGCTTGTTCAGACGGTGGGCTCCGAACTTGCAAGGGCTTGAGATACCTACCTACTACCTAGTTTACGGGTGTGTACTGTACATGTAGCGATAGAGGCAGGCTTTGATAACATTCTGATATCCTGGACCACCCCAGCAGGCAGCGAAAGACATCCTCCTTCAGCAGCATCACGAGCGCAAAAAGCATTCCGTAAACGTCGAATTACAGAGATCTGATCGTCCCTCTACCAATCTTTAAGCGAACGTCTACCCGATCAACCGCAAGGATGCAGAGATGAAATTCTCGCCACCTCACACGAATAGCCCTACTTGTACGTACATACGAAACATCAACTCGTCCTACCTCCCAAACTACATGTTGCCGCCCCAAGCACGCCCATAATGCGAAATACATCGCCATCCAACCACGAGCATCTCCTACATGCCTCTGTTCCAATTCTACCATTGAGTACCCACAGAACGTACCAAAGGGGGAAAAAAATCCTCAATTGCTCGCCAGGAATCCAATTACTAGCATCATCATCCCCAGCCTCTCCATCGTTGTGCTTCGTGCTCCGTATATACACTCCTCTCACCCCCCGTACATGTACCCTCACAAACCCTCAAGATCCCGCATCGTGCCTAATGCCTCCTCCCCCCAGAAACAACGCCCCTCACAAGACCTTTTTTTCTTTCTCCATACAGATCCCTACCTGGGCAGAGCAAATAGCCTCTCTCTGTTTCTTGTCACTCACCGCCTTGCTGCAGTCGCCGTTCAATTTGGGTTCGAGACAGAGAGAAAAAGAGAGAGAGTCCACACGCCCACCTTATGCGACGACCCTCACCAAACTAAGAAAATCGCAAACAGACAAAAAAAAAGACACCCGGTGAACAGAAAAGGACAGGCTGAAAGGGCTGAAAGAGGGAGCTGGCAAACGTGATACTAGAGAAGGGGAGAAGCCAGTGGCCGTTCCATCCCACGCGTGATGCTTTGTTGGGTATCAATCGCACAGGAAACCAAAGAAGAGGACCTCCTTGCGCACCCAAGTAATACATGCATCAAACCGAATGCAGCACACAGATGCTCAGAAGACCACTGCAGTAAGTGGAGAGCAAAGATACCCAACCAGTAAAGTCGTGATTCAGGAAACAAAGAGCCATCATGAGGACAATGTGAGGGAGGATACCGAAAAGAAATAGGGGAGCGAAAGAAAAAAAAAAAAAAAAAAAAAAAAAAAAAAAAAAAAAAAAAAAAAAAAAAAAAAAAAAAAAAAAAAAAAAAAAAAAGAAAGAAAGAGGTCATTGCTCAACTGTTGAGGCCGTGATTCCGCTTGACGCACGTAACAAGCGGTCAAGTATCCGGGTAGTGACAATTGCCTTGCAGTTGCTCCATATCATCATGAACCCATGACTTTGAATACACGCTATGAACTGAACTGAAAGCATGAACTGAACTGAAAGAACATACAATCCCAAGAAGCAAGAAAACATCAAGATAATGATAATTGTAAAACGCCGTATGCGAAAGAAATCGAGATGTTGCATCATGTTAGCCTCCCACCTGTTTTATGCAACACTTCTGCATCTTCGCCACCAACTTACACAGAATCACACCCACTTGTGCACCTCATTTCTTGTTTCTCAACTCGAATTTCTCTGCAGTTGACGGGAAAGGAAGTTCCTCATAGAGGCAGTGGCAGCAGCAGCAGCAGCATCCCTTGATTTCTGACATCTACATGCAATGCTCGTGTGTTGCATCTCCTCCAAGAACCCTCCTCCCCGTCCTTCACCTCTTCCCGAAACCGCCGCGTAAGGGCAGGCCGTCGCCCCCGAAGAACCGGGACCAAGGCAAATCGTCAGACAAAATGCTGCTTTTCTATTCTCCTCGCCTATTACCTCACAGTTGATTCTGTCATACTGCATCCTCCCTGGTCTTGAGGAGATGTCAACACAAACTTCTCCACCACGCATGCATGCAAGTAAATGTCCGTTCAAGGTCGTTCCCATCTGCTCGTCACCACGACATATATCAATCGGTATGCGTGATACTTGGAATATAATACTGGAGTAGTCGTATAAAACGCATCAATTAAACAACTACATGAAATATCCAGCAAAAATAACTCGGTGCAAAGAAGAAGAAATGACAAAAAGAAGACACGCCCCCCATCACCAACTTCCACCAAACCATATAACCCGCACATTGTGTCTCGCCATACTCGTACATTGTATGTATCTAATGCACGTTTGCGTTTTTCCTCTCTTCTCCTGAATACCCAAGAGCATCCTTCTTCTTTCGTCAATCAATATCCAAAAAAAGAAGAGAAGACGTGAGTGACCCATCACGTGTCCTCTTGATGATAATAATAGTTATAAGTGACAAAAGAAAACAAGGGTTATAGAGATGGAAAGGAAATAAAAGGATACCAGACAGGGGTTATATATGTCATATCAAACTGTTTGCAAGTCATGTACTTGTCATTTGTCGTCATCGTCGTCTGCTGTCCAAGGAGCTTCCAAGGGCAAAGGGTGTATATCCAAGCCCGCTCTGCCCGCCGGTCCGGCCGCTCCGTCGTTGTTATCGTTATTGCCGTGCGTATCGTCCCTGATGTTGAAAAAGAAGCATTCATGCTGACCCTAGTTGTAAAGAAATTATCCGTCTGAGTATATCGAAGTAGTCGGTGCGTTCCCGTGATAGACGCCTATCCCAAATCCTCCCCAGGAAGAAAAGCATGATCCCAAGTCCTTTTCGTTTTGTAGCAAGAATCTTCAGAAGCAACTTTGGCTCATGCTCCTTCCCCCTTCACTCGTCCATGTCGTCCTACTCTGGGATCGCGGGGCTTGCTGGCACTTGGTCGTCTTTCTTGCCGCCCCAACCCCAGCCGGAAATCCAGCTTGCTCGTTTATTGGCGTTGTTGTCCTTGACGGCATCCGGATTCTCCTGGACCAGTCTCAGCGGGCGGGGCTTGCTGCCGGTGAACGTTGTCTGCTTGTCGGAGTGGGATCGCGGCGGCGACTGCGACTGCGGCG
Organism: Trichoderma ghanense; assembly: GCF_004382785.1. NCBI lineage: Eukaryota > Fungi > Ascomycota > Sordariomycetes > Hypocreales > Hypocreaceae > Trichoderma > Trichoderma ghanense. The sequence goes on along the minus strand of NW_027395663.1, from coordinate 3,063,253 downwards.
TCGAGATCTCGCCAGAGTCGCCGCTCAAGCTTGACGTCTCGCTTCTCTCGCCTCTCGTGCCTGGGAAGTTTCCGGATGAAGGAGCATGGCTACCGCTAGGAATCCGTCCGGGAGTGCCAATCACGCCGGCGGTCGGGAAGAAAGCGGAAGAGTGCCTTTGGTTGATGGGTGGCGAGGCAGGGCTGTCCGGGCCCCTATACATCTGGCTGACCAGACTGGCCGCTCCAGGGAACTGATCGCTGACAGGCCGCGAACGTCTGTTTATCCGACCAAGGCCAATGGGGATGCTTGGCGCCTTCTCCGGATCGGTGTGATCCAGTTGAGCGCCGTTGGTTTGTATGATGGAAAAGGGTCGCGGTCTCGTTCTTCCAGTCATTATGGGCGCGGTCCTAGTGCGCTGCAGAGTGGGCTGTCCGTTGAGCTCTCCATTGACTTGTCCGTTGACCTGTGTGTTGACCTGTGTGTTGACCTGTGTGTTGACCTGTGTGTTGACCTGCGTGTTGATCTTTGGCTTCTCCACCGGCGGAGGTGGTGGGAGCTCCTTGTCCTTCTCGGGCAACGGCGGCTTCATGTCTGCCGACTGATCCAGGATCGTCTCGAAGTCTTGGTGCTGCAGCAGGCGCTCGATGATCTTGTTGATGTACAGCGTCAGGGCCTTGTTCTTCTCCTTGAGCGCCTTGACCTCGCTCTCGAGGCGGCGGTGATCAACGCTATACTCGCCCTCGGACTGCGTTGCATCCGACAGCTCATCAGCAAGGCTGGAGCCTCCTGTCTTGCCCTCGAGCGCGTTCAAGGCATCCTCGTTGACGGTTGGGCTCATGTAGCTAAAGTCGCTCTGGCCAAAGTCGCCCTTGAGAGTCTTCTCCTGGAGAAGCAGTTGGTAGCTCTCGTTGTCCTCCATGAGCCGCGCGTTCGACATGCGCGCCTCCATCAGCTGTCGCTCGACTTCGTGCAGTCTGCCTCCGCCCTGGTTCTCGGATTCCACCAGCTTGATCTGGGCTTCGGCGAGTTCCAGACGCAGCGACTCGATGAGCTTGTCCTTTTGCAGGATCAGCTTGGAGCTATTTCGCGAGTCGCTCCGCTGGAGGGAAGACGGAGGGGCAAAGCCGCTGCCGTCCAGCGAGGGTGAAGCGCTGGCGGCTGTAGAGGGCAATCAGGATTAGCGTGTGACCAAACAAGGCGTCACTCGATATCGACCAAGAGAGATGGCTTACATTGCCTTGACGGCCTGGGATCGTCTTCTAGACTCAGCTTCTGGGCCAAGCTCTCCTTCAGTCGCGCAATGACCATCTGCATCTCCTCCTCCTTATTCGCCATCTCCTCCTTTTCCTTGAGGATCGCGCTCCGCTCCGCCTCGTAGATTGTCTCCATCTCGCGAATCTTGCGACCGGCCTCTCTCTTTTCGTTCCGCAGCGTCTCGATCAGCTCGTCGTGCTCGTGGACCTTTTCCTCCAGCTTGGCCGACTCCTTGACCGCGTCGTCCAGCTTGGACTGCAGCACCTCGGCCTGTCGCCTGTACTGCTCCGACTGCTTCTCCTCCTTTTCCAGGCGCTGCTGGAGATCCTCCAGGGCCGCAGCCGCAGCCGCGCGGGCATCGGAGTCGGTGTTGCTCATGGCCGTGTCTCGTCGGGCAACGGCAGCGCGGGCAGAAACAGGGGCGCCGCGAACAGATCTCGTCCTCGAGTGGCCGTTGTTGGGCGTCGCCGAGCGCACTGAGTTGGCTCGCGTGTGAGTCGGGTTGGGAGGTGACGAGCCGGTTCCAGCGGCGGTTCCAGTGGGAGATTCCGAGTTCGCTCTGCCGACGGAGATGACGGGCGGCTTCTTTGCAACCGTGGTAGACATGGCGAATGAGGGACTGGGCCTGACTGAGGGATGGGGATGCTGCAAGCCGTGGGAGTGCCGTCGAGGTCGGTGAGCTACTCTAGGTGAAACGCACAAACGGGGCCGCCTGGCGCAGCGCCAAACAGGTCGGGGACTGTGGGATAATTGTAATATCTGATAGGTATGCTGCGAGAAGGCCGGTGGTGTAGAGGAAGAACTGGCGTCGATTAGGAGGGATCGCACGACGGCAGAACAATAACAGGCCAGGCCACGAGGGTTTCGTCCTGCTTGGCTGGGCTCCACCTCGAACGTGTCGGTGGGCAATCAAAAGGACGGGGTTTCACGAAAAAAAGAGGTACCTCCGTCAAGGGTTCAGCGTTGAGCGCGTGCGAGGTACCCGTACTGCAGGAGTACAAGGCCGTACAGTACCACAGTTCAGCGAGTTCGGGGGTTCGAGAGGAGCCAGAGTGAGAATGCGGTGACGAAACCGGGACGTGCAGATTCCTCTGTTGTTGGTGTTTCGTGCCCTGTTCCCTCTTCTGAGACTTTTCCTTGACTCTGTCATCGTTGCTTGACTCTACACTCACTCGTCTCCTTTTCTCCCTTATTCTCGCCCTCCACAGATCCATTTAGTCCTGCACTTTCGCAGTTCCCGAGTCCCTCATGCCTCTGCTTTAAACAGTGCATGACTCTGGTCGGGACGCCCTGCATCTTATGCCAGGACAGGTGCCTGATTGGGCGCTACAGGCGCTGGAGAGCCACCCGTCGCCCCTAGAGTCTCTCCACCCCCACTGCTGGACCGCTGGAATCTCAGTGTCTCCCCCCTCTCCTCTCCCCCTCTTGAGGGCAGTCTGATGCTCCCCCTTGAGCTTGTCGCCTCTCGGCTCCTCTGCGGACGCAACGCAACGCTCCGCTTCGCAATCTTCCTTTGCTTTGGGTTCACTGACCGCTTCTCTGCGCTCGAGAGAGAAACAGCGCAAATCTTTTTCTAGAAAGGAAATGGAAAGAAGAATTTCGGAACCCTTGACCAGAGCCCACTGCTTTGTCATCATGGGTTCGCTTCATATGGACCAATTACCATTACGCAAATGTTCATGACGAGTGACTCTTATCCTCCTGTTTGCTCCTGGATCTGTCCTGAGATGGAAGACGGTTTGGCTTTTGCACGGTGAGGCGCAACAGATTCTGGTCACTGTAGTGTACCGGCTACAACACTCAGTACAACGACGGCGGGAGAAGGGCTGTGGTTGCTATAATTGTAAACAGGGCTTTGCTGACTTGGTTGCTCAGCCTTTTCGTGGCGAAAGTCATGTGCTGGCGATCGATCCGTACCTGAAGATGATGCGCCTCAAGTCTTGCGGGCATGACGTTGATAACAAACTCTCTGTTCTTTGGCTAGCGGAGAGCTTGCGTACGTTGTTTGATAGTATGTCATCGCTCACCATGTGGACTCTGTTTCTATTCTTGAGATCAACAGCAAAGCCATGTTTGTTGGACTACTCCGTACAAGCCACAGAGATCTGCCGCTGTGCTTGTAAGAGGCTGTCATGAGCCACTGCTCTTCAGCTGTGTTGACGCAGTCGTGCCATTGATACCAACTCTTGTTTGTACATGCAACAGGACCTGAAACAGCAGATCTGGGATCTTCCTGTGACGAACAGTCCATCGCTACTCTTGGCGTATGCAACCCCCTATCGAGCGGTCAGCCTGGCCAATGGCATTTGCTACCAAGCATCCGTGAACGAAACATCAGTTCCATACACACCACGGCTATGCGCATGCCCTACGTTGGGTGTCATGGCTGAGAGATCCATGCCTACGATAGGAGATGCATAGTATGCTGGGGAGATGTAGCCAAGGAAGCAGAGAGCACCTGCATGGTTGACCAGTCATCTTCGGCGTCAACCAATCTATTCCAGTTGGCACTACACTTCAGGATTACCCAGTCACTCATTGGAACAGCAGCAGCTTATTCAACTTGACAGGGGGAACAGTCTTCATGGCTGTATTATTCCATTGAAAGAACTACCACTGGAAAATTTCTGGGCTTGTACCCAAAGGATTTGCCTTCCTGGTAGATGATGTTTCGCATCAAAGATTTTTCGCCTGACACAAAGAAGTGTCAAAGTGTAATGGTATCCATATTGCCCTTGAACCGTTTTACCCCCAACGCCGTTTTGAATGCACTAGATTTTGGCCGCTTAAGCCTGCTGGTCGCTGAGGATATCAGAGTCACCAGCATCCAGGATGGCGAGGGTGGAGCATCGGAAGAGCTTTCCGCAGGCAGTGCCCAGCTCGATCTGTATTTACGAATAGTGTAAGCCAATGTGAACCCTCCAAAGTCTGGTCAAAGACTTCTTCTCTGGGCAATTCCGCAAGAATTGGGTGTGATTCTCGGGTAGCAAGAGCAGCTTCTGTGAAGCTCGAAGTATTTCACTCGTCGGGAGTGTGCGGGAATGCCAAACTCACGTTGTTGCCAGCAAAGTGGTGGATGGGGGCCTTAGACAGCATGCTGTAGTACTCGAGCTCGCTCTTGCGGAGAGGAGGAGTGTTGCCAGCAATGATGATCAGCTTGGCCTTGCCGGATCGCAGAGACTTGAGAGTAGACTTGTATCCGAGGGTGACTGGCAGCATCATGTCAGCATTTCCGTGGCAGATGTCGCGAGGAAGCGTTTTTTTCGAAGAGCGGCTACGCACCCTTTCCGGACTTCATAACAAGCGCCAACTTGGAGTTGATGCTGTTGGCATCCTTCTTGCTCTTCTTGGTAGGGGCCATTTTTGCTGATTTGAGGCGCGAGCTGCGATCTGGCGACTGGATTGATGCGGTTGCTGAAGACACTCTCTCTAATCTCTGGAAAAGTTCGTGGATTTTTCGTTTTCTACTGAGATGCCACCAATTCTCGGGCGGGGCAGGGCTATCGCGCGCACGGCCAATGAGCGCAGACTTGCCTTTTTGGTAAGCCCTAAAGCACCGGAGTTTAAGCGGACCACATCGGAACATTGAGTCAGAAACACTTTTGCTTTGAAATCAACCAGGCGGTTTTTCTGAAGTGGCGCCCGGGTCTCCTTGCTGTTGGAACAATCTTCCCCCAAACATCATCAACACCCCAAGAAGCAACAGCCAAACACCGTCAAAATGGCTCGCCGTCCCGCCCGTTGCTACCGATACTGCAAGAACAAGGTAAGCTGCTGAGAGGCTCCCGGTTTGATGGTTCGAGCGAGGATTTTGTCGAAATGGGAGGATGCAATGCTGTGGAGTGACGCAAGAGGTGGATTATCAATGATGGGAGATGAAGGCATTCCGAATGGATTTGCTGCGTCGCGGCCCTCGCTCGTCTTTCAACGCCTCGATATTTCATATCATCATCATCACCAAAGCAATACTGACTCTCTTTGTCTTTGACAGCCGTATCCCAAGTCCCGGTTCAACCGTGGTGTCCCCGACCCCAAGATTCGCATCTTCGATCTGGGCCGAAAGCGCGCCAACGTCGACGACTTCCCTCTCTGCATCCACCTCGTCTCCAACGAGTATGAGCAGCTGAGCTCCGAGGCCCTCGAGGCCGCCCGTATTTGCGCCAACAAGTACCTCGTCAAGCACACCGGAAAGGAGGGTTTCCACCTGCGTGTCCGCGCCCACCCCTTCCACGTCGTCCGTATCAACAAGATGTTGTCTTGCGCTGGTGCCGATAGACTGCAGACCGGTATGCGTGGTGCCTGGGGCAAGCCCAACGGCACTGTCGCCCGTGTCAACATTGGTCAGATCATCATGAGCGTCCGCACTCGTGACTCTAGTACGTTGCGCCCTCGCTTTTGTCTCGCATTGTTCTTTCATCTTTGGCTACGACATCATGGCAAGATCCAGTTCGCTAACATCATCGCTTTTCAGACCGTGCTCTGGCTCTCGAGGCTCTGCGACGATCCCAGTACAAGTTCCCCGGCCGACAGAAGATCATCATCTCCAAGAACTGGGGCTTCACCCCTCTCCGCCGCGAGGACTACCTCGAGCGCAAGGCTGCCGGCCGTGTCAAGGTCGACGGTGCCTACGTTCAGTTCCTCAGCAACCACGGTTCCATTGAGCAGAACATTCGCCGCTTCCCCGAGGCTTTCTCCGGTGAGGCGTAAAAAGTTTCTGTTCATTATGGCATCTGGGTTTTAGGTTGGCGTAATTATGGCATGTCACATAAGAGATTCTCGGTTTGAGAATCATCAGTTAGGCAAATCAAACCATTGTGCGTTCAGCACTAGACATGCTATGTTTGCATATCGACTGTATTCATCTCTCTCATTTCGCTGAGCTCGCCATTATACCGGTCTGTGTCTCATCTGTAAGTGTACGAACTCATACCGCTAAGACGTGCTATACTCCAGTCCGAACAGCATCTTGGTGGTCATTGGATTACGTTTAGCTTCATAATCGACTCAGGTAGAATCACGAAAGAACACCAATGATATCACCATAGTGTGGATTAAACTCGGCGTGTTCGGGTAAGAGATGCTCTGCCGATCGCAGAACCATAACCTTTAGGTGTCGGAGACACAGCAAGCAGAGAATCTAAAAGTCAAGCTTACCATACACCACCATCATCAGCCGCCACGACGATGGCCGTCTCACCGAAATGCCGTCCTTAGGCAGGAACAGATAGCTAAGCAGACATCAACTCTCCTCGCCCTCTCCCGACAGCCGCAGCCAGCAAGCAGTGGCAGGCCACTGGGAGGTTATCTGATGAGACCACCTGACTTGCGTCAATGACACGCCTGGTCACAGACAATGATGCATGGCGCCGATGTCTAACGTTGCTGCTAAACAAGCGTTAGATTGCCTACATTAGCAGATTTCAACTGTCTCTCTTCTGTTTTTGTTGGGGGGTACGGCTGTGTTAGGACGAAAGAAGAGATCACGCAGTCGTTGGTTGGACAGCGAGGCACAAGCTTCGTCGTGATGAGACAGACGGGAAGTATAATAGATAATAGAGGGATGGCACACAACACAGATGAACTGGGCTGCCTGATCATGACGCAGGGACCAAGGTCTGGTTCCTTTTTGCGCTTGCCTGGGCTTTTCTGGTGCTTACTAGTATGAAAGGTAGTTGATTCCAAGTGCATGCAGGTTGTCGCAAGGGTCCAGATATCGATTCATCGATACAAAAGGACCCAGAGGCTCGGAGAGAATCGCTTCGCCCTGGGACGCTCGCATCTCCGCCGCAGGGCCGCCAACGCCGAAGTATGCACGAGTCGCAGAGAATGAGCGCATCGATGGCACCATACTCGTACAAAGGCAAAAAAGAGTGAGTGGCAGGACGGCATCTTGTGTGGCGGACATGCATCAGCATCCTGGTGGATTGCGGTGAATTGTCGGTGCAGCTACGATGTAATACTTGCCGGCTGAGGAAAACTTTTTCTTTACCCACGCCCGTCTTCATTGTTTCACCCGGCTGATTCTGACTCGCATCCATATACATACGTATTACTTGATATCTATTGTGTCTGAAGATATTAGATCGAATTACACACACGGTGGGCTTTCGATCGCAGCGGCGATTTGCAGCAAGTGACGCGTAAAGGTGACGCAGAAAAGGTGAGTCTCGCCGTAATACCGCAGAGCGGACAGCTGGGGGATTTGCGGCGCCAGCGCGCCAACGGAGCTGGAGGTGCGTTGTACTGGCCAAGTAGGTAGTACGGGCTGGTACTGGCATTGTCTCCCTCCATGGCGGTTTCAGCGCTAAAGCAGCTGCTGTAAGTGAGTGCTAGGGCGCTGCAAGTACCGCACGGTACAGCGCTCGCCACCCTGGCGGTACCTCGCAGTACCTCGAACGGCCCTATCCTGCCGTGGCTGCAGCAGCCAGCGCACTTGAAGCCGCGCTGTCTCGGGACATGGAACGCCTGAGCAGGCGGCCAATCGTACAGTCGGGCGCTGGAGTCGACGGCAGCAGTGGCTGATGTGACCACTGGCCTGACCAGCGGCACCCACTGACTGACGGCCAACCAAGCACGCGAGCACAGCATCCCCCCCCACCCTGTCCGTCAGGCCCGTTCTGATCCCCCCCCCCAGGCGGTCCAGTGCTGCTACTGCTGCTAGCTGGAGTTGTTGATGACGCTCGACCCGATAACAAAACAAAACCGGCCAGCCTCTCCTTTTCCCTCACTTCCTTCACAGCCTCTTTCTGCATCTTCTTTGCTGTGCTCGTCAGGACCAGCCCCGGTCCATTGGACGCGATATCGTCCCTCGTGCGAACCTATCAGCTTCTTCCCTTAAGCGCTCCACCGGCTCGGCGTTGCCAGAAGGGTTGCCGGGGCTGCTTCACCTCACCGATCAGTCTCCAGCTGCAGTTCCTCCCCCGTTCGCCTTATCGCGGGTCCTTTCCCCGATATTTGCAGGATAACCGAACGCTCGCAGCCCACATTGAGCATTTTTCTTCCTTTCCCTTTCTTTCTCTGTTCCTTGTGCATACGAATCCACAGTCATGGCGTTCCAGCAGCAGCCAAACCGCCCGACCACGCAGCGAGCTGCCCGCTCCGCCGTTGGCAGCCAGGGCGCCTCGAGGCTATCTGCACGGAACAGCCAGGACCACGAACCTGAAGAGGCGCAGACCTGGGTGCTCTTCTCGCCTCCCACCGATGTCACCACCACGTCCTATCTGACGGAAGACGAGCATGATCAATCGCTCGAGACCCCCGGCCGGTCACGTCTGAGTGATCTCGGCAGCCTCAACACAGTCGCGAGAACAGAGTCGGCGGCAGCGGCGGCACAGAATGACGAGGCGCAGTCCTCGGCGCTTTCTGCGGCTGCGGATGAGTCCCAGGCCGACGATGCTGAGCTGGACAGCCTCGACGGCCATCTCCCTGGCTTCAGGTCCCTTCCAAGGCCTAGCTTCGCGATGCCAGTCCTGCCAGCGCATGATGGCCTGGGCTCGTTCCACCTAGACCAACCGACGCTTGGGCTGGACGCCCAGGACCACATTTTCCAGTTCGAGAGGTTCAACCCCAGGCGAGTACGACGGAGGATGAACAGCTTTGATGAAGCTCAATTTGAGTTGGAGCAGGCGCATATTCAGGAGGCAGAGAAGAGGGAGCGGATTGAGGCCTGGCGGCTAGAGCATAGCCGCATCATCCTAGAAGAGGTCCAGCGCGAGGCACGGCGGTCGAGGATGATGCAGCAGAAACGGGTCGTTGCGCAGAAGCCTGCTCCCAAGGCGGAGGAAACCACCGATACAGAAGACATGACGTGGCATGAGGAAGACCCAGACACACACCCAGAAGACAAGGAAGACAGCGAAGGCTTCATCACGATGATCACCCGCAAGGTCCTGCGCGACCTCCTCGGTATAGATGAGAAGATACTATCAGCGATGCTTGGTGGCGACCTTTTGAACGACGAGGAGCTGTCGAGAACGCCGCGGCCGTCGGAGCAAGGGCGCGGGACTGGAGAAGCCGCGGCTCCGGAAACAGAGGAGTCGTGGCATATGCGCATCCTGGAAACGGTGTCGAGAGAACTCGGGTTGCTGGTCAACCATCTCTCGAAGCACCCCGGCGCCTTTTCGACGTATTCGCATGTTCATCAGGTGCCGCTGCCTTATGCAGGTCTGCCGGCCATACCAGAGACTGCCGACAGCCGCACCTCGGCCTCTGGACGCACCACGGGGGGCAAGCAGGGCGAGAGTTTGTTCCCCGAGTTTAGGCCCACCATGCGACATGCCTTGCGAGCCGCAGACAGGCCGTCGCCGAGGTCAACCGCACCCGATGTGCTCCTACACGACGTGTCGATGGCCGACACGTTTACGCAAGACGAGTGGGAGCAGGAGATGGATATCAAGCTGGTGTTCCGCTATCTGGTCTCGCGCTTCACGTCGCGACCCGAGCCGACGCTGGCGCCCGAGCTGACGACCCGTCCGGTCCCCGCGAAACCGCAAGACGCTGCCGCAAAGGCTGCCAGAGTAAGGCAGCACCACCCCCTCACCTCCCGGACTCGCCCTAATGAACGTCGAGCTTTCAAAGCAACTGCACCTAGCAGCCCCGTGGCTATGCGACACCACAGCAGCTGTGCCAGCCAGAGCACACGACGGTCCGCCCGGAGGAGCAGCGTCTCGTCCAGGCACTACTGGGACATTGGAGGGTCCATCGGCACGGGGTCCATGATTGCCGCCGCTCCCAACGCGCCGATGGGCAGCTGGGGCGAGGTCTGAGCACGAGAGAAGCGACGGCGCTTTTTTTTTTATACACACGGTTTCACCTCATATCCATCCACACATACTTTCCGCCTGATCTCTATACTAGTATATTTCCAGCATGGCTTACAGCAGCATCATTAGGCGAGCATTGGTTTTCATCACTTTCATTCAAGAGCAAGCATAATGGATTTCGTTGGCGAGTATGAGCTGATCCTTAGGGTGGGATATGCGGCAATTGGCGTTCTTTCTCTCTTCCTCTTTGTTTCTGCTTGGCTATATTAGACATGCTTTGGACAAATTCATCTTTGAGATAATCTCGGATCCTTTTTTTGGGAACGGGCGTATAACACTTCTACTGCCTATCCAAGGGCTCGCAAATATAAAGACGTTATAATCGCTTCCTGGAGTGCCCATTCGGATGCATCTGACATGATTCCTGACGTGCGGCTGAAGACAAGAGAAGAGAAGAGGGGTGGTGCGGTCGCATGGCGCGGGAATGGATGGGAAACGCCTGTTGGTGGCTCGACAGTCATGTCGCATTTAGTGTTCGTATGGCGTATGCATGCATGCAGGACGGGAAAGGGGTCCACTGGATGGACTCGTGGTGGTGGTGAGGCTAGCAGACTATGAGATACAGATTCATGGCTGAGGGCCGTGGTGGTTTGTTGGGAGATTCTTTTCAGGGCCATTAACAGAAGCATTTTTGTTCAAGTTGAATGCTGGAACTTTGGAGCCTACAAGAGTTGTTTTGCGGTCGTAAGTTGGGGATGCTTGATGCTGTTGGTCCTTGGTAGATGAGACGCTACCGGTAATAGAATGCATGGCTGATGGAAAGGGGGGGGGGCTCGATGCAATTGGTGGCTTTTGATGGCTTGAGATATCACTGATGTGGAGGGAGGCCTGCAGAGGACCTCATAGTGATAGGTTAACGTAATATTCATGCACCTTAGGTATACAACTCAGGATATTTGTATGGATATAGATGTAAGGGGTATACGTAGAGTAGAGCAATCTCTGCTCCGTACTGCTTGAGATTGACCCAAGAAGAACGAAGGATCGATTCATCTGAAGCAGCGCCACGCCGCAACTAAAAAACGGCTCTTTAGTTCTACAACCCCAGGCACGGGCCATGCCGCCAAAGAAAACGACTTGGTGGAATAAAAAGACCCATTCTTTTTCTTCTAGATCAATTAGCAGACCGTTTGAACGCGTTTCAAGGGAGACGAGACTATCGCCGTTGTCGCGTAAAGTGGAGGGCTTGAATGGAGGCGGGGTGCAAGGCAGGGTAAGGGAGGACTTTTGGGTCTATTGGTGTGCCTTCGATCGAGTTGTGTTTGGTTTGATTTGTTTTGGGGATGGGTTGTTTGTTTGTTTCTCGATATCTTGGCGTGTTCGGGGGTGATGTCGACGTTGAGACATCTGAAAATTGCTGGAGGCTTGGGTAGGACGAAGATGTGTGCCAGGGTTTTGGAGATGCCGTCCAGGTAATAAGCTGAATGAGCACCAAAGAGCTGCTACCGCAAGCTGCGAGATGTGACGTTCTCGTAAGAAGTCTTCACGGAGACACTCATCATATCAACTCTTCCATCACCGGCAATAGCTACGGTGTGTAGGTAGCATTGGGCATCACTGGATCTCGAACAAATCCCGGCAGATGCGGAGCCCGAGTGCGACTCTCTCGGTGATGGCTGCATCATCCCTGTCCCCGCGTCCCCTCAGAGTCACCGGCCCGGCTTTGTGTGGATGGACGGGCATGTCGCAGGCCATGCGGCGTTTTGCGGGAGTGGGTGCTGCTTTTGGCTGTCTCTCAGAGAGAGCACTGGAGTCGTAAGGCAATAATTGGATCGGGACAAGGGTTGGGTATGCTGCCTGCAAGCACCACCATCTCGAGCCAGATCCGGAAGCCGAAGCCATCGTCGAGCCTCTTTCTGTTCTTTCCAGGCTGCACTTTGAGGCACTTGTCCGCGAACCACGTCACCGCATCGCGTTGAATGAAGGCGTCCATCCCACTCTCACTGATGACATGCCCTGTCCGTCTGTCCAGTTTAGCGGCAGACAGGCGTGTTCGAGGGAGCCGAATTGTGGGGGGGGATGCATGGATCGAAGCTGGAGAGAATGGGAATGGCCCGCTGTTCCTCTTTCCTGCTGCCGCATCGCCTGGCGTGTCCACCCTCCCCTCCCATATGCCATCTTTGATCCCCCCATCACACGCATCCTCTCTCTCCATCTTCTGCTTCAGTCGCTGCTGCTGCTGCTGCTTCTCCCGGCGTCCGTCAACCTCGCGTCGCTCTCTCGACCTTGACTCAGCAATGCTCCGGCCTCCATAGAGCAGCAGCATAAATACCTGGCCGTCGCCCGCAGTCGATCCCTCTGTTTCTCGCTTCCAGGCTCCTCCCGCCCGCGACTCCAGGCGGCTCGATCCGACACCGACAATTGCTCTCAACTGCGCCGCCCCGCGGATTGGACTCGCCTTTCTCTTCACTCCCGCCATCGTATCGTGCCATGAACTGAGGCCGACCGACTTGCGACCCGTCTGGGCCTGCTCTTGCGAGGCTCAACCCGCGCTCAGCTTCAACTGGGCGCGTCACCCTCAAACCCGCCGACAACGACGAGCGAGCCCCGAGGTCCTGAGACTCCTGACCACCTCTTCGACATAGTTTGCAAGACTATCCTAAGCCGAACGCAACAACAACTTCACCCCAATGGCTTCCGCCCCGTTCGACAACCTCCAGTTCGGCGCCGACTTCTTCAACCTCTACCAGGGAAACACCGCCATCACGCCCACCGCCCTTCCTCAGCTCCCCAGCGGCGGATGCAACTTTGTAGACTTGACGCCCGGTGCCGGCGCCCCTCGATGCGGCTGCCGTCGCTTCTATTCACAGCCTGCCGGCGACAACCTCCTGGATCAGTCTGGAGGGTGGTGCATGTGCAACCACCATGCGTGCTACCACGATGAACGTCCTCAACAACAACAACAGCCGCCGGAGACGATTCTCCCTCCCACCGCGGCACAGGCCCTGGAGCGGCTACAGTCCATGCGGCTACGACAGACCATGAGCCCGGAACCGGACATCCTCCTTCGCCAGAGGGCACCGCCAGTCCCTGGGCCGGAGTTCCTCGGCTCCAATGATGTCGACCCCTTGTCCTTTCTCAACAAACCCCTCGACGGCCCATTGGAAACTCTATCAGCCGTTCCCACGCCCCGGCAGGCATCCAGCTCCATGCCGGATACACTGGCCTGGGACGGCGTCGTACGACCAAGCCAGCCGACAGCCTCCAATCCTTCATGGCCCTCTATTCCTCCTCAGTGTCTCATGTCTGAGGGCGGCTCTTCGAGCTCGTCCACGCGCGCCAGGTACCTCAGGCCCTTTGCAGGAAAAGGTTTGCAGACTCTCAGCAACGACGGTCCAACCAATACCCGAGCTGCTCTGCGCGGATCGCGTTCCGATCACAAAATGGCGAGCATCGAGGAGCCTGACGAGGAATCGACGCCACGGCCCAGCACCGCTACTACCCAGGTCGCAGAGGAACCCGAGACCTTACCTCTTGAGACGTTGAGGAATCTCACAGAAACCGTCGACGCCCACGCACAACGACTCGACAGGCTGGAGGATGCCTCAGTATACGGCAGCGCTTACGAAGAGTGCCAGGACAGATATGAGAACATGGACGCTCGTGTCATTGAGCTGGAGGGCAGGGTGGAGGACATTGAGAGGCGCATTCTTGACGACAGCTTCCTCGGCCGCCATAATGCTGAGGACGATGCTCCCACCCCTAGTACAGCCTCAGTCACCTCAAGTCGACAAAGCCACTCAGAGCAAGTACATGTGCAGCTCCGTTCGCTGCAGACTCAGGTCGACATACTTCGCTCCGCCATTCCTTGTCCGGAACATGCGTGGGAGGTCGAGGTCGTCTTCCTCCCCTTTCCTCTGAAGCGGATCTGGCGGCAAATCCACCAGTTCAACGTCGGCCCCATTGCCGACAGTGGAAGCGACTCATCCCCATCCCACAACACACAGATCGCTTCCAAATATAGAGACGCGTCCGGCATGTTGGAAAACTGGCGTGTTGAGCAGGGCCATGATTGGGAATGGCTGCTGCCTAGGGCCTGCAACGACCAGAGCGTAATCGACATGCGCCTGAGGAGTCGTGGGCTGATCAAGAAGATTAGAGTCACGGGGCCGGATGCAAGGAGCGTTAGCACTGCGATGCGCGGTGCCTTTGGAAATGTGCTCCGCGACATGCAGCTGTACGCCAGGCACCAAGCCCTAGGCCTCAAGGCCCCGGAGTCTATGGGACTCCAGTCTCCATGGATCCCTCTTCGCAAGATCCACAAGGACTCGCGCCTAAGGTTCTTGAGTCCTGAGGAGATGCTGACACCGGCACTATGGGACGTGCAGTTTCTGAACTCGGTCAGGATGGAGGCAGCGCAACCTAGATTGTTCGTTACCCATCCAGGCGCCTATATCCAGGACTCGAAAGCGTACGATTCTGGCTGGACCTGGCAGAAGTTGAAGAAGGAGGTCCCGCCGGTATGTGCCGACGTCACTGAGTCGCAACAAGTGCCCGACTCCGCTCGCCTTGAAAGAGAATGCTGGGCCTGGAACGACAATCTCGACGGTGGCCCCATCGTGCAGCCGCCCGGCAAAGAACGACGCCATAGGAGCGTCTCGATATCGCCCCAGGTGGAATACTTCCCTGCTTCCACGGCATGGTCCAGCAGCTTTACCGATGCTGCCCACCACCAGCCGACGATACTGAAGAGTCGAGAAGAGTCGGTGCCACCATTTATCAGGACCCCCTCGGCTCCCATCGCTTCCATGGCGCCTCAGACTGTGTACGGCGCATATCGCAAGCGAAGGCCCCCCTCCCGCAGACAGAGCCGACATTCCTCGCCGCTCGTCTACGCCGGCGTCAAGAAGAGCCAGTCGAGGCGCGACCCGCCCATCCACCACCCGATCAGTCCGAGGCCGACCGTGTCGCCGTCCCCGGCGCCGGATCGCCCTGAGCGGCGGGATCGGGCGCAAGGTCTTCGAGGAACAACGCCTGCTACACCGCACAGCATGTTTGCCCCCCGAGGTGTGCTGAGAGAGCTGGGTGATGGCGACATGGATGAAGGCGAGGCGATTGACGTCGACATCAGAGGATATACCCTCTACACGAACGCCCTTGTAACAGACAGCGAAGGGGATAGCGAGGTCACCCTATCCAGCCTCGTGTCCAGCACCGGCAGTTCTTCAGAGCCAGCTACACAAGACAATGATGAAGGTCACGAAGACGAGCACCTTTCGGACGCCGAGAATGTAGATCCCATGGCTGAGGACGACGACGGTGATACATTTGACATTCATCAAGATGGGCAGGGGATGCAATGACTGTGACTTCCCCCTCTTTACCCTTTCTTTTGGTGTACTGGTGTTCATGATTCCTCGAGACATGCTTTCTGTTGGATGAATTGGGCTTTTTGAGCGGATTTTGAGAATTAGCGAGGCGGATTCTAGCGATTGACGATGGGAGGATGTATTGGATCTATGAGTTTAAATGCCATGGGAGGACGCGGATATCGGGAAGAGTGCTTTCATTTGGATTGCCGCCCATGTTTTGAAAATGCATTTGGAACGTGGTGGATATGTGTGTTCTTGGCCGTTGTTTGTTTCGGCAAATTTCTTTTCCTTTCTTTTTTTTTCCATGGTTCAATGATTTGCATGGTGTTGGGAGTTTTTACTACATATATGGGACGGTCTGGATTGGATATATAGTATGGGTATGGTGCTCGGTGGAGGTTCAAAACGGCCGGTACTCTCTCTCTCTCTCTCTCTCTCTGTTATACCTACCAACCGACCATTCCTTCTGATACACTTGATGACTATATCCGGGATACACTGCCGAACACTCAGCATGTACTCATACTCCGAAATCAAATGAATACAAGCATGGACAAGCTCGCCCTTGAATTGTGATGACTTACCGTGTCAGTGTATCATCCGAATCAAATTGTCCCTCCCCAAAGGTGCCCTCAACCCGTCATATGGGAAGGAATGTGGCATATGATAATTCGCACGAGACACACAAAATGGTACCACACCACAGCAGTTCACACACAAGGAACGGATTCTGAGTGTATTTCGATTTTATTTCAACTGCATACCCAAAGGATCAGCGATCCAAAATGAAATACATGGTATATAACGTCTTCGCGCAAAGGCAAATCTATCTCAAAAGCAGAGTAGAGCTGGAATCTATGATTGTGATCAAGGGACTGCAGATGATGTATCATGCGGATACCGTCATAGTAGGTGCATGTGTAGGAGAGGTAGGTATGTACTGTGTGTGTAAGGGATCGCAAGCAGCGAGGTTGGGTATCAATAGGTCCCCCTAGAAAGAAGTATGAAAACCGCCCCCAACAACTCCTCTCCAATCATAAGACAATAGAAAATGCAGAGCAGTGAAACGAGGGAATTCGTCAATTCGTTGGCAAGAGCCGTCACGAGTCCAGACGGGCGCTCGTCGGAACGAAGCACCCGTCGACTTCGATAGGCAGAGGAAAACCAGCAGAAAGCGAAATGCAGTAAAGGGGGACCACGACGCGCAAATTCGCAAAGCAACGCCGGTGCGCTCTCCCGCACGTCTAAGCGCCCGTGTAAACCGAGTCAGACTCGTCTTCTGCTTGGGTCCATCATCCGCGATGTAATTTAGGCTCAAAAGCCCTGCGACCGTTGCACATGATTCGTTCCTTCTTGGGTAGCAACAACCAGCCTTTCACTGGGTACACATCCCAGCTGTGGCGAAATTGTCCAGAAAGGTTCCCAGCAAAAAGGGCAAACGAACAAGGCAGAGAAAAAGGGTCTCTGCGCCGATGCATGTGCGCCCAAACGGCGCGCCTAGTACCAGGTGCCCTTGGGATCAACCTCATACAGCAGGCGGCAACTCCTCGCCGGACAAAGCGTCTGGCGCTCGAGGTTCTTGAATTTTGGTCCGGCGGGCCCTGTCACGTAGTGGTACTGGCCAAAAAGACGCCACTGTCGAGGATCGGCGAGAGTGTAGACCTCATCGCCCCAACGGCCCTGGAAGTGCAGCCACGTAGTCGGAGCATCCGGATTAGACGCAGCGGGAGTGAAGCTGTGTGTGTCGTGCAGGAGCCCCTTCTCTGCGATGCCGTCCTCATGCTCGATGGTGTCCTTGGGGTCTTCGCGCGTGTAGTCGTAAAAGTAGGCATAGTTGTTCAAGGCGGGATCCCATAACGGGCCCTTGTCCGTAACATCCTTGAGCAACTTGAAGGGCAAGACGTAGGGGTGCATGCCGGGCAGGGCATACATGGCGTGAGAACCGACGGCGGAGTAGATGACGGGTCTGTCGCCGCGCTTCTCAACCGCCTCCCAAGCGTATGCTTGACCACCCTCGTGCTCGGAGAAGAAGATACCACGGGGCACCCCGTTCTGAAAGCGCACCATGCAGTGCTCCCAGTCGCCAACGTGATTGCCAAATCGCAAGCCAAGCACGGTCTGTCCTAGGTTGTAGCTGTAAAAGAAGAACCAAAAGGCATCAATGATGCCCGACCCTTTATCAACCAGGACAAGAGTAGCCGGCGCTTTCGAATAACCATCGGGATCGGGCTTGTGACCGCGGGGAACAATGCGCTGCTGCTCTTTGCCAGGAGCGGGTGTAGGAGCATACGCGGGTACGTTTTTGTTTCGGGGATCTGAGATGCGATGCACGGGGTGCTTCTTGTCCACGTCGAACCAGGTATCGGGTTCGCTGTGCACCTTCTTGCCACTTCCCAAGGAAGGCGGTGTTGAAGCATCAGGGTCGTCAAAGGGAATCGGCAGGTTGTCATGGCTGTGCAGCCACTTGGGTCGAGATTCGACATCCTCAACGCTGTGAAGGGTGACCATGCGCTTTTCGTACTTGTTGAGGGCCTGCAAGTTGTGCAGCGATACCTTTTCCGTCAGGTTCACTCGCTTGTGGTCGACCGTGACAATCATGTGTTCAATGTGCTCGCGAATGTCCGAAGGCCAGAACTGCTCGCCAGAGTAGAGGTGCACCAGCGGCGCATGCTTGAGAACATATTGGGGGACTTCCCTGAGGATCTTGCGCCGCTCCTGTGGGTTTCTCTTCTTGTCCGACCTCTTGCTCCGTCGACTCTCTTCTGGCGCATTCAGTTCAGCATCCTCCTCCCAGGTCCGATCCATGCGCTTGCGCAATTCAAGCCTCAACTCATCCTCGGGTTCATCCTCGAGGGGTGGGAGCACTGCAGGGTCCCTTCGCAGGTGGTGCAGACCGCAGAGACTAAACCACCGGCAGGCCTGGCGGTCCCAAAAGTAAGGACTGCTGCTGACCCAGAGTCGATCGCGAGCACGACTCTCGGGATTTCTATCTGTGGGATCGAGGATAACGGGGAGGTAGGTAGCCGCGAAAATGATGATTGCCAGCGGCACCGTCAGGATCATGAACCGGCGCACCCAGTACATGGCGGCTTCGGGGTCCGGAACGACCGGCAAGAGTAAGACGAGGTAGCAGCGGCAGATGAGCCTCGATGAAGGTTGATATAAGTAGTCGTAAGGCGGACAGTATATCAGATGAAGTCGCCGGAGGTCGAATGTGCTCAGCTGGAGCGTTGGAGGCGGCCAAGATGTAGATTGTTGACGGATATGGTAAGGCTTCGTATTAATGATGACGTCGAATATCTGTATGTAGAATGAAAGAGATAGAGATATCGTGCAGCAAAACCTGCAAGATCGCGAACATCAACAGAGAACGAGCGATAGATGTCGACAGGCCAGCGAACCGGAAGAGGCGGGCGGTCCGGGGGAGGCTTGCGGCTCGAAGCGGATCCAAGACTCGAGACAAGGACGAGGATTGCAAAGGGACTGTTATAAGAGCATCACGAAGGGGGCGAAAAGCACTGATCACGGCGCCCCTGGCGACATGCTTGAGCGATTCACAAGCGAAATAAGAAGACGAGGATGTGGGGAACAAGAAGAAAAAAAAGAGGAGGGACAATAGGGAAGAAGGAGTAAGAAGAGGAACAAGAGACAAGAAAAAGTTTGAGGTGGGAAGCGTAGCCATCGAGACGCAGCGTAAAGTTGGTCGTGGTTCTTTGTGGCGGAGGGTGTGTGGTGCTAAGGTAAGGCAAGGCCGGGAATGTCGCGGTACTTGGCAGGTACTCGTACAGCGTACATGCTTTCGGGCGGCAGGCGGCTGCTCCACTGCCGGCACCGGCCAGGCAGCTCGCAGAAAGTACCGGTACTTCAAAGCTGGGGGACCCAACCGCTGGGCTGGCACTTGTTGTTGCCACGCGGCACCGTGGTTGGTCGCTGGCGCTCGATTTTGTGGGCGACAACGGCGCTGATTGGGCCGGCATTGCTCGGGCGCTGGACGGTACCTCGCAGCGCGCCTGACCGCCGAGGGCCTGCGTTCTTGTACCTTCAGGCTGTGAGTACGAGTACGAGCGCCCGCTGGAACTCTGGGTTTCAAGAGCCGTGGTTGAACCTGGTACAGTACCTGTAGCTGTACTTGTACATGTCGTGCGTCCGTTGGGAAGGAAGGAGTGTCCGGCTGAGCCGCCCTGACAGGAAGCCAAGACCAGCCCGCCGCACCTGCCCCCCTTCTCCTCCTATCATCTCGCTGTGTCATTCGCCAGACCCTCACGCAGCGGTGCCATGTGTTCTTGCCAGCAGCTCCTTCCCTCTGGGCCCTCCTTCCTTGCAGATGCCAGTAGCGGTACAACTTGGAAGTAAGCACTTCAAGCGCAGCAGGTAGCGGTACATTGACCTGCAGGAAAGATGCCTGAGACGAATCACTGCCGGCGACTCGAGAATCCTGCTTCAACGGTCCGTGAAGATGGTCCCCATTTGGTTTCGTGAAGAGAACCGACAGCCGCGTCTCAGCAGCCTATCGTCCCAGATAAGGTGCTGCATTGTGAGACAGCTCGAAGTGCTAATGGACTTGCTAAAGTAAGGTAGGGTGTTGGGATTACGAACTCGGCAAGTGTGCCATCTCGTAATCCTCTAGTCATACCCGCTACCCTAGATGTCGATGCAATCAATCAATTATAGACCCGCCATTCTTGTATCTACCTAAATACCTAAACTGTCAAGTCCCTCTCGGATGTCCAATTGAATTGTTACATGTATTCCAAACCCCGTCGGAGGTCAATCCCTCCAGCTCAGACTCGTTCGTATCCCCCCGTCAAACATGTTGCCCCGAAGAGACCCAAACTCGACGTCATCATGCCCTATTCGGCGCGCTCAGCATGAATTAGGCCGGCCGCCAATCTATATACAGTAACAGAGACCAGGCAGTTTCAACACGACAAGATATACAGCACCAACGAGACAGCAAGACCACCAGAGCAAATGATGCATTCTCATGGGTATCGTGCTCTTTGAGGCATTTCCCACTGCAGCCCACTTCCACCACGGAGCAGCCACACGAATCCATCGTGAAAAAGAGGCGTCCCTTGAACAATGGACGCTAGATCACTTGGAACCAAGTCCAAGCCGGCTTTTTCACAAGACGGACGCCACTTTATAGTCCCGACACTGTCAAATGTTTTGCATGCCCAACGACTTCGTACTGCCGGCTTATCTCATATGCAAGCAGCAACTACTAGGTAGTCTAGTGGTTACGTAAAGACGGCCAGCTTACTGTACTGCTATTCTCGTCCATGTCAGAGTCGGAGTCGAAGCAATTGCCCCTCGTATTCCATCACCAGAGTATCGAAATCGTCCGTCGTACGAATCAGCCTCCGTGAATTCAGACATCAAGCCAACAAGACACCACTGATCAGGTTCTGTGAAACGACCGACTGCCTACTCCGTAGAGTTGTTTCGTACTCGTAGACTCCTAGTCCACACCATAGGTAGGTAGTGGGACGGTCTCCTTCGGATGGTATCTACAAGTCTCGGTACGTGACATGGAAACGGCTTGCATTGAATTGGATTCTGGTTGTCCCTGGTGATCATCATTACCCAATGGCAGCCATTATCGCGAATGGGATTTGCCTCAATATGCAGGTAGTCCATACTCAAACCCTTCTTCTTCAGTTACCACACTCTTCCGCGTATCGAGCTGCCAGACATTAGTCGCAGATCTGGCCCCGGCCAATAGCAGTACATGGTTCAAGCATGCGGCAGTTGAAGGTCATCTGGACCATCGCGGACAATAGCAGTGCCATCCATGCCGATCGCTAGCCTCATCTGCTAGATTCGCCTCGTGAACCCTGAAAGAACCCTTCAGCCGCCTAGGGCCAAGGGGTCGTCCCGTCGTTGCTGCGTCTGGAAGCCGACCTTCAAGTTAGACGGCGCGGTCATATGCGGCGAACCACTTCCCTCGAGGCCACCACATGGCATCGCCCACTGGCCAGCATCAGCCTATCATGACTTGACTGCTGGAGAGGGTAGTGATGCAAGGCTACCTTTGCTGTGCTGCCAAGCAATAGCTGCAGTGATCCTCACACATGACTCTTCGTAGCAATTATTCGTAAGCGAACACGCTCTGTGCCAAGTTGGTGGCATGGACAATGTCGCTACGTTTCACTTGCAGTGCTAGCCGTGCATCAAACCCCACATTGCCCTTGGCTAATGATTTTCGTTGAACTGCTTCTGTGGCCATTGGAGAAGTATCGTGGAAGGAAACGGCATCCCAACTTGCTACTGCAGATCCAACAACTGGACTAGGAGACCTTGAATGCGGTCAAGACCAGCCTCTCCACCATCACTCGAGTCCCATCTCAGCCAATAGTGGCTTCAGGCATCCGTGGAAATGTGAGCTCGCAAGTTCCCCTCGATCCAGGCTGCGAGAGGCTGTAGGCATTCGTCGGCATCAGAATCTAGTCGAGCATCATCACATCGCCGTCGTTGTCGTCTTCGTCCCCTTCGTCGTCGTCGTCGTCGTCATTGTCTTCACCGGAAGAAGCGCGCCGCCTTTCAGGTCCGTCGCTGTCCTCGGAGATGTCAATGACGCTACCATCTTCATCCTCGTCCTCTTGAATGCCAAACAGCTCGTCCCAATGGCTTGGCGTTGGTGTCGACAGCGCATTCGAGTCCAGAGCTGAGCCGTTGCCCCTATCCGCTGCCGCTGTGCCTCCCCTCGCAGCGGATGCCCTCCTTCGTCGACCTCCCCGACGGCCCTGGCTTCGCCTCGTATATCGACGCTCTCCTCTCTCGTTCTGACCGGCCCCGATACTTTGGTCAACACCAAGACTGGGCTTCTTTCTGCGAGGTTTGAAGTCTGGCCCTTTTCTGTCATCAAAGTCCTTTCCAGGCCCATCCAACGCATAAACCGTAACCTCATCTGGGTCCCCCCTCTTCTTCTTCAAGGCGATGAGATTTTCCAGGAAGCGTAGCTGTTGCGCCCTTTCGCCGGTCCGATCCTTTCCGGGGGGGATGCGAATGTTCCACTCCTGGCGAATAGCTGCCAGAGAGTCCTCTCGAGCCACCTTGGGTTTTAGAATCTTTTCGGTCGTCAAGAGGCGTGAGGAGCTGGCTCCAAGTATATCCACACCGCCGGGAAGATGGCGAAGAGCTGGCAACTGGGCCGCATCTTTGGCTTCACGGTCAGCCAGAATCGCTTCAGTCCCAATAACCTCTGCCCACTGGCCTTCGAATACCCGGCCCCTGTAGGATATAATCGGATTATGAGAGTGAAGTTCGAGGATCTGGATCTCTTCCGGGGGCTCGTCGGCTCGTTCCATGTCCTCTGCTGTCGCCTCTGTCACTGCTCTCGCAGTTTCCACTTCTTTTTCTTTTCCCTTGCCCTTGTCCCTTTTACCGTGGTTCGTCGGTTTCGTAGCATTGTTCCGGCCAGCATCTCCTATAGCTCTTAATCGAGGGTCTATGTTGGCGTCCTCTGCATTTTCCTCCTGCTCTTCCCCTGGAGCATCACGTTCTGGCCCAGGGTTCTCCTCGTCATCGTCATCGTTGCATTGATCGTTGCCGTCTCCTTTGCCATTGGCGTCTTGCGGTCCGAAAGCTTGATCATTAGACTTGGCATCGAGCTTCAAGTGATCCGCGTACTGGTCTGACCAGTTCTTGTAGTAGCCACCGCGGCTATGATGGTGGGCTTTTGCTGGACGCTCTTTGAACTCTGGGTATGATAGTTCCACTGTCAAATAGTAAGTCTAGGCGGGGCAGAAGTTAGCTTTCCAGAGCGCGACTCTCCAACCACTGTACGCAGGCGCAGACATCTCGGGAACCTTACCTCTGTCTCGGTGGCAGAGTATTCGTACTCCCACTCGTCCTGGTCATCTTGCGACACTTGCTGCAAGACCGTGTCGACGTTCAAAGCGCCGGGTTCGTCTCCCAGCCACGGCGATGGGGTCGTTGTCGCTGCCCGTTTCGCTGCCACTGAAGCTGCATCTGAGGTTGCCATGGCAGCTAGCTGCAGAGCCTAAAGGGCCCCGAGATAGCTGGGCAATGCGCCGGGACTGCGACGTTGTGATGAATACCGTCGAGCAAGAGGGTTTCCCTTTCAGAGCACCAGACAGCACATCGGCCGCGCAAGATGGCAAGATGCGCTGCACCACGAAGCCAGCCTCCGCCCCGAATGCTGTGCACCGAGATTATGAAAGGAAAAGAATCTCGAAGTTGCGCTTGAACTTGGGAAGCTCTTGACTTGTGCCGATGCCACCCACCGCGTCTCTTTTCGGCCTAGTCCCGTAGCCGGTGACTCGGTTCCAGTTGCAGCCCCGCTATCGCTCTTTTGACTGCCGTTATCAGGCCCACGATAAGAATTTCGCATCGCGGCCAGGTTAAACTGCATAGCGGTTGAACTATTTCGACTCACACTCTTGTTTGACTCACAACCCGCCTCAAGACTTTTTTTTTTTGACTGAAAAGCCCGTCAATCGGAGAAGCACTGCCACTTCTCTTTTGAACCATACATACAGCGCGAAATCAGCATCCACGGGCTGCTTCCTCAACTCTTTGCAACCGCAACCTCAACTCACAGGAACGCTGAACCCCGCGGGCTGTTTGCAAGGCAGCAGCAGCAGCAGCAGCAGGCAAGATGCCCACGGTTCACCTCTTGGACTACGTGGCCGGCAATATCCGCAGTCTGGTCAATGCCATTGAGAAGCTGGGCTACGAGGTCGACTGGATTCGGTCTCCCGAAGATGTGCCCAAGGCAGAGGTTCGAGTGACCGAAACGGGGGTTCCTCAAGGGGTTTTGAATCACTTACTCATTGCTTTCATGACAGAAACTCATTCTTCCCGGCGTCGGCCACTTTGGCCACTGCCTCACTCAGCTCTCACAGGCAAACTACCTGCCCGCGATAAAAAAGCACATTGAAGAGGGCAAGCCGTTCATGGGGATCTGCGTCGGCCTCCAGGCCCTCTTTGAGGGATCAGAGGAAGACCCAGAGGTTCCCGGTCTCGGCGTGATACCCTCGTCTCTCACACGCTTTGAGGACCAGGACAAGTCGGTACCGCACATCGGGTGGAACGACGCCAACACGGGAGGAAAGGTCATGTATGACCTGAGACCGGACTCCAAATACTACTACGTCCACACCTACAAGTCTCCCTACAGCAAAGGCGAGCTCGAAGCCAAGGGCTGGACAGTCGCGACGGGCACCTACGGGAAGGAGACATTCATCGGCGCCATCGCAAAGGGCAACATTTACGCCACCCAGTTCCACCCAGAAAAGTCGGGCGTCGCCGGTCTTCGCACGATCCGGGCCTTCTTGACCGGCTCCGGAGCGCAAAACCTCGGTGCCGACCTCCCCTCCGGCATGGCGGCCCCAAGAGAACCCAAGGACGGCCTCACCCGCCGCGTCATCGCCTGCCTTGACGTCCGGACCAACGACCAGGGCGACCTCGTCGTCACAAAGGGCGACCAGTACGACGTCCGCGAAAAGGGCGCCGACCGCAACGTCCGCAACCTGGGCAAGCCCGTCGAGATGGCCAAAAAGTACTACGAGTCCGGCGCGGACGAGGTCACCTTCCTCAACATCACGTCCTTCCGCGACTGCCCGCTCGCCGACCTGCCCATGCTCGAGGTCCTCCGGCAGACGTCCCTGACCGTCTTCGTGCCCCTGACCATCGGCGGCGGCATCCGCGACACCGTCGACACCGACGGCACAAAGGTCTCGGCCCTCGACATCGCCACCATGTACTTCAAGTCCGGCGCCGACAAGGTCTCCATCGGCTCCGACGCCGTCCTCGCCGCGGAGGAGTACTACTCCCTCGGCAAGAAGCTCTTCGGCAACACCGCCATCGAGCAGATCTCGCGCGCCTACGGCCGCCAGGCCGTCGTCGTCAGCGTCGACCCCAAGCGCGTCTACGTCCCCAAGCTCGACGCCACCCGCCACGCCATCATCAAGACGGAGTTCCCGGGCCCCAAGGGCGAGGCCTTTTGCTGGTACGCCTGCACAATCAAGGGCGGCCGCGAGACGCGCGACATGGACGTCGTCGAGCTCGTCCAGGCCGTCGAGGCCATGGGCGCCGGCGAGATTTTGCTCAACTGCATCGACAGGGACGGCACCAACAGCGGCTTCGACCTCGAGCTCATCCGCCAGGTCAAGGCCGCCGTCAAGATCCCCGTCATTGCGTCCAGCGGCGCGGGCAACCCGGCGCACTTTGAGGAGGTCTTTGACAAGACTACCACGGATGCTGCGCTGGGTGCGGGCATGTTCCACAGGGGAGAGTACACGGTGAAGCAGGTCAAGGATTATCTTCAGGAAAAGGGGCTGCTGGTAAGGCAGTTTGAGGGCGACTTGTGATTGGGGGAAATATGAATGAGGGTACGATGGAGGATTTAACATAGAAACTAAAAGATTTAAGCCGATAGTATAGAGTAATTGGAAAAGACATGACTGATAAATTTACACTCTGTGTCCACTACGAGGAAGATTGTGAGGAGAACAAAGATCGATCCATTCTCGAAGCTATATACATGTTTGGCAGCTACCCGATGGCTGTTGGCATAAACAGGTCCGGAGTACTCCGTCACAGTTCTATCCCGGTGAGCCGTGACTCCAGATGAAAAATGTCGAGACGCCTTGGGTCCAAAGGGGCAGTTTGCCATTGTCAAAAGCACGAACAAACGAAAAAAAAAAAAAAAGAACAGCACCACCGGAAAACTCCTGGGAGGCGATGCAGGGCTCGAGATGATCCATGAAAGTGTTTGCCAACGCCTCATACTGTTTGTTGCAAAGAAAAGGAATGGGCAGTCCAAAGGTAGCAACCTGGTTCGCGTTTGGGGTGTTTCGCAGCAAAGATCGCACAGAAAAGCAAAAGCCGAGAGAAGCAGTGAAGAAAAGAAAAGCTTAGAGTTCCATGCCCATGAAAACCCACTGCTTGCTAGTCACGTCCAAGTCCTTGGCCCAGTGATCCAGCGTGGCCATGTCGAAGCCAACCCACTGAAGGCTCTTGACCAAATCACGAGCGTCATCCGCAGGAAGTCGGCGATCAAGGCAAGCAACGATCTGACTGCAGGCCAAGGGACCGTCGGCAAGCTCGATGAGCGCCATAAGACTAGAGAGATATAGTTAGTATGAATGATTCTCTTCTGTCAAAAGGTCCGGAGGGATGCAAAGACTTACGCCTTTTTCAAGTCTCTTCCTAGCACGCCTTCAGTGTCGAAGAAGACGAAGAGGGACTTCTCCCTCCCGTCGTCTGCCACAAAGGCGCGGAAGCTTGATCCGCCGGCGTAGTCCCAAACCTCCATCCAAGCGTCGATCCGCGAGCCTGCCGGAGTTGCGTCCGGGCTCTGGTTGAATGGATCCGCGAGGTGGTTGTCTGGTGGCGGCGATTGCAAATAAGCACCTGTCAAGCCGGAGCCATGGATAGACAGGTTCCTCTCACCAAGGAACACGGTCTTCATGGTCTCACAGAAGAATCTCTCACATTCTTCCCTGATCATGAGTGCTGCCCCCCCTCGTCGCTCCAGGCGGCGGCCTGGAATGTCGCGCTTCTTCTGCTTAGGAAGAAGCGCGAGCTCGTTGGACGAGGTCAATGCGGCGAGGGGGGGACTTGACGGAGGAGAAGGCAGGCCTGAGGAAGGAACCTCAGGAATACCACTCCGCCCCTGAACAGAGCGTTAGCATCATGGCCTTGCTGTATCCAGAGCCATCGGGTGGGAGAATCCAAGACTTACCTGTGACCCCCGTAGTGCAGTAGTGGAGGCCCTTGAGGTTGGCGGCCGAGTCGACAATGTAGCAGGAGGCAAGGACGTTGACACGGGCAGTCAGGTCCTCGCCATAATTACTACTGTAATTTAAATTGTGGTTACTCATTGGCGACATTGTTGCGGGATTCCACGGTGATTGCTTGGGAAATAGGTGTGTTTTTGGACGAAGTGATCGAGATACCGAGCCGTGGGCTAGGTCGACTGAGGGTGGCGAGTTTTGGAGGTGCTGGTGCAGGAAGCAGCGGATCGTTCAGTTGAGAGCTGGTTGAAGTTGTTAAATTGCGTTGCTTTGATTTGGGACTCTCGAGCGGTGGTGACCGGGTTCGAATCGGCGATTCTAGTAGTCGTTGTGTGCTGGCGGTGCTGGTGAAGCTGGTGAAGCTGGCTGTTTTCTGCTGGCGGAAATCGGGCGGGAGAAAAAAGGGAAAAGAGGAGCACGGGAGAAATGCGGAAGTGGTGTGCACTTTAACCAGCAGCTTGCCTTGCTTGCGTGCTCTGCTGACTACGCCGCCCGGGCCCAGCGCCTGTGTGTCCAGTGCGTTATTGGCACGGTTCGATGCTTCCAGGCTGTTCGGCAGGGCGGGTTGGCAGGCCGCTTACAGCGCTCCAGCGGCGCGCTCGGGGGGTTGCAGGTGGCCTGTAGCCGGTCGCGGCGGAGTCGAAAGGTCCAGAAGGACGCTCTGGGTGCCAATCAGCCGGATTGCCAAGCCCACATGCTGGGTCGCTGATTCACGTCGTGGGGGGGTGTCTGTGCACACTGTCTTGGAGCGCACAGCCTGCGTGTGGCTGTACAGTGCGACCGTCTCGCGATGTTTGTTTGCCGTCTGCGGCCCCCGAGATTCCGTGGTTGAATGGGCTGTTGGATGACGAAATCCTCTCTTGGCAAGACCGTGTTGCATTGTACTGTATGCTGTTGGTCAGCCATTGATGCTGCGTACCAGATTCAGGCTTTTTGGGTATGACAGACAGTATGTGCAAAGAGATTGATTGTGAATAGCGTCAAGATTGGTAAAGGCGCTTGTACATCGCTTCAAGCGGCTGAACAAACTTAGATGTACTTTGTACCCCTGGCCAGGCATTAAAAGACCTTGTCCAGCTCCAGCCGTCTGACCGAGGGACAGGGTGAAGTATATCAGGAAAAGGGGCAATGGCCAGGACACCCATTGATCCTGATGATGAATCCGTACTGGCCCTTGCGCTTTTATGAAACCCGTGGCTGATGCCGTATGCTAGAGGTATCAGGATGGCACTGATAAGGTAGCTTTAGGTACCTCCTACTCAACTACCGTACCTACTATCACGTACGACCTACAAAGCAAAGCTCGTGATTGTCTGTGCACTTCATCTCGAGTCACAGACGCCAGAGGCACTTTATCTTCCCGAAGCTGTCGTTTGAGTCGTTTGAACCTCGTCTCCAGACAAGTATGGACTTGTTTGCTGAGAGAACGAACATGACAGTGAGACACCGTGGGACACAATAACCGCTTCTCTTCCCGAAGCCAGCCCAAAGATACGTTAACGGGGAGAGGAAGCTTAAGGCGACAAAAGAGAATTATTCGCAGCTACAGACACCACGGCCGTCTGCATTGCACGTCTTCATGTATGCTATAACCGCTACTTACATCCTAGGTAGATGGGCCCTGTATCCATCTCGCTACCCAAACAACTTATCGGGTATAGATTTTAATAAACCCTCCGAGGCCCAGTCATCGCAAGGCATATATAATAAACAAATGTGCCAAAACCCTTTGCTCTGGCATATGCGCCCTGACTAGACCGTAAACAAATACAATGCGAAAAGTGAAGAGGAATGGAAAACCAAAGCAATCGACCAGAAAGAAGGAAACAGCACACCCCCGACTCCTCCATCTGCTCAACCATGTCTCGCACTAAGACTTGCAAAGGCATCTGGGCTGTGCCGCCCGTTCGTCCAAGCCATGTCCATGCCCAGATTCATGCTCTCTCGACTGATCTTACGATCCGTCGCAAAGGGATCTGGAGACACTGCCGCAGGGCCACTCTTGACGAACGGGTTGTTGGTTCCGGCAACTGGCTGTGACGGGCTCAGAGGTGACTGCGCCGGAGCCGCCGCAGGCTGCATGGTCTGCATGGGCATGGGTCTATCCTCCGGGATGGTTGGCGGTTGTGCGTGCGGGTTGGTGTCGGAGACCATGGGGCGGGCTGATTGCGGCTGGCCATAGAGCGCGAGGATAGACGCCTTATCCTGACGTTGAGGCTGGTAATACTGGTGCTGTTGCTGTTGCTGCGGTTGCTGCCCATAGAACTGCGGTTGCTGCTGGAGCACTTGCTGGGGGTACTGCACGCCATTGTTCAGAAAGGGATTCGTTCCGGTCAAGTGAGGTTGAAGCGGCGTCGGGGTCTGGAACATTGTAGGCTGAGACTGTTCAGGAATCTGGGTGAGAGAAGGCGATGATATCCTCGTCGGCGATCGAGTGAAGGGATTGTTCGCATATGTCGCCGGCTGGTTGGTGTTGAGGGAGAGGCTTTGCTGCGGTGCCTGCTGCTGGAACGGAGAGGAAGACGGAGCCTGCGAGAGGAACGGGTTGTAGCCCGTCTGCTGAGGTGCCAGAGGCTGCGCGGCGGGTTGAGGGTACGTCATGCTGTTCTGGAAGCTCAAGCCCTGGTATTGTTGAGGAATCGGGGGAGTGGCCTGCGCCTGGTGGTACATTGAGAACTGATGGGGCGACGTAACGATTCCTCCTGTATGATGGGGAAAGAGAGGTTGAGCTGCCGGAGATAGGCTCATGTTCTGGAATGCCTGCGTGACAAGACTGGCCTGGTGAGCGGGATTCCCGTAGGGATTCGTCGAGTGGATGAATGGGTTGTTGGTCTGAAGCGTCCCGGTGGACTGAGCCGTCTGGGGCTGGGCAGGCGGGAACATGTCGAAGGGGTTCGTAGACGCTGCCGATGCCGTAATTGGTCGTCCTGGCGCCGCTTCCTTCTGCGGCATGCTCAGACCTAGGTTGAGACCCCCGGTATTCGAGCTTACCGGCGTGAGCGACCTCGAGGTGCGCAGCGTCCGCTCGGCTGTTGGCGCCGGTCCCGGCGATCTGTCGCCTTCGCCGAGACGGACGAGCGCCTCTACAGCACGCTCCAGATTGCCGTTGACTCCCTTCAGAATAGCCGTATTTCGCTGGTCATCCTGGAAGCCCATGTCTCGTAGTCGCGCAAGCTTCTTGTCTGTGTCGTCCTGGCCGTAGTCCACGGTGGCTCCAAACACCTTGGACTGCTTGTTCGCGTGGTTCGTTTGGTTTGCATGGTTCGGCGAGGAATTGGAGTTGGCGAGCTCCTGCGCAGCGGCTGCTTTGGCCTCCTTCTTCGCCCGTGATGACAATGGGAATATCGACGACGCCGACCGGAATCCGAACTTGGAGTTCTTGGGCGGGAGTGGTGGCGGCGTGCCTTCATCCAGCTGCGGTCTCTTCAGCTTCCCAGCCTGGCCAGGGACATTGTTGATGTATTTCTGCCTGATAAATCTCTCCATTGCCGAGTCTGCCTCGTCCACGTCGATGGGGATCGACGGCTTCTTGTTCTCGGGGTTATATATCTTGTTGGAAGCGGAGTTGCCGACCTTTCGCATGTTCTATAGCCAAATCAGATGAGCTTCGAGCACGTCTAATATTCATGAAAGGGGATGGCGCTCGCTCACGTCGACTTGTTCGTTCGTCCACGCATCCATACTCAGCGACTTGACCTTGGATATGTGCGTGCCCAGCTTTCGATGTATCGCGGCACAGCGCATGCACAGAAAGACGCCCAACTGCAATTGCACGGGTTAGCATGTACCATCTCGGGTCGCAGCGGGGATGACCGGCACAAAGGGTCGTCGAGGAAAGGATATCGTACACTCCATGATGCCCAGCCTGTCACACGGGTCGCGGTTAGCAAACGGTTGCACGACGAGCGCGAGCAGAATCGGAAGTGCATGGTGCATACCTGGGTTCCGCGCGTGACAGTCGGCGCACTGGTCATTGCCTGGCACCGAATGTACCAGCTCCTGCAGAATCGCCTCGTTACGCGCCTGCTGGCGCTTGCTCAGGGTGCCCGTCATGACGCTGTCGTGGCTCTCGGGCGAAGTGTTGCTTGTCGACCAAGGCGAGCGGAGCGGGAGCAAATGCGCGCGTAAAAAGGTTCAGGCGCTGGCACGACCGGGGTGCTCGTCTATATCCAGGTACCGTAGGCACAAGTATCCAAGCGATTGGAGACCCAACCGGGCCTGTTCGATTTTCTACGCCTGGGCTCCAGCTGTGTGTAAGATGAGGTTTGGCAATCAGACCAGGGTCATGGCGACGGACACGGGCGAGGGGCCGTGCGGCAGAGGGACGAAACCGAGGATATCGCAGCTGGCAGACGACGGAGAAGAAACAGCAAGACACGAAAGAAAACAACGAACAGCCCAAGCAGACCACAGAAGAAAAAAAAAAAAAGAGACGAGGCGAAGGCGAAGGAAGTGGTGCTAGCGAGACAAGCGATTCATGGGTGTTGCGATTCGGTTTGTGACTTATCCACTGGGGAAAAGGAGAAGCATCGAATCAGTACCCGACGTTCGCCATTATAGCCCGCAGCTGCCACAAGACCAGCGACAGCGCCACAGCGCATTGTGGGGAGGGGCTAATTACAGGTGTTTCCAGAGGCGCTCCAGCTGGCCCAGGCCCTGCAGACGCCCGTGCTCAGGGCCTGGCTCAGCGCTTCAGCGGCGTCGATGGATTCTGGCAGCGTCGGGTCTCCTGCGTCCCGTATTTCAGCGCCAAATGGGTCGGGTGCAAATGGAACCTGAGAGATTGAGACACCAGTCGCAGTGGGGTTAATCGATAAGGCTGCAGCTTCCACACCACAGTTCTGGAGGCGAGGAACGTGGACGCCGTGTGCGGATGAATCAAAGTTGAGGCCAGGAGGAGCAATACGACGAGATGTGATGCGATGCGATGCCCTCGGTCTGATGGGAGCAAGGGAGAGACGGCTGGCCATCTCACGAACGGCTTGGCGAGGTAGTGACGATGTTCTGGCTGCAGCGGCTGCCTCGCGGTAACACTGGAGTGCTGCATTGCCCATGCGTTAGCAGACGTAGCACAGCAGGTTTTGGACACATCAATCCGTGCTGTCGTTTGATTCACCAGCACAACGGCGGCCTGTTGATGACCTCACTGCACCGGAGTCTTTTTAACTTGGCCTTGAGTTGGGGATCATGCTCGATATCGAATAACCGGAAAGCCCTGGCCGCAAGGCTCACTGGTTCATCTTGCATCCGATCTCCCTCGGATTGCATCGCATCCTCTGGCTCTCGGAACTCCCTCCACTGCCAGCCACCGGGATAAACCGAGACCGACTACCGACATGCTTAGTAGTTATCGCTATTACTACGCAGATTAATGAACTCTATCTCTCAGACTTGGCTCGTCCGCCATCCCTCCCGTGTCCCCAATCCGAGGCTCCGGGCTTGCCGGACCACCGACCTCCTCTAGTCGGCACGGAGTACAGGTTAAGCAACGTCCGTGGATGAAGTCGGTCTCACTTTGCCTCCTGGAGTCTGGGCCTCGGTCCCCTTGGCCGTGGTGGTTGGTGCCACTGACGCAGGGGACAACCGTAAGCCAGCTGCCAGACGTTACAGCTGCCCTATTACTCGATCGATTACAAAGGAGAGAAATAGAGGACTGGTGAATTCCCCGACGATTCCCACACGGGGAATTTGTCAACAGCTGGCCGAGGCGTCGGATGTAGCCGCAACGCTGGCCGTACCTTGCTCCATCGCCCAGTCCGCCGTTTGCCTGGTCCGGTTTTGTGCTGTCACCGTCCGAGCCCAGCCGCCGACAGCGCCAGACGCAGGCCTGGCCTTGGGGGCATTTATATAAGGGAGGAATGCCCGGCAGTTGGACCACGATGCTGACCACCGCGCCAACTGCTCCTCCATGCACGACCTAGTCTGCATGGTCTGTATGACCTGGATGTCACCGTCGTGCACAAGAGCTTACTGAGCTGCGCCGCAGTCAGCTGGCGGGGGCGGGATTTGGACCCTGGACCTCAGCCACCCTGCACCGAATCCTCACCTGTGCTCCCAAGACTAACACAACCCGCTGCTAATAAAAGACCCCCAGCCACAGCCCCCGTGCGGCTGGTACCTCCCGCTCGTACCGGGCGCTCAGGCAGCTACAGTACCTACCTGGGCCAACCACGCCGAGCCCGACAGCTGATTTAACGTGGTCTGTCCATCTCCATCGCCAGCATCAGCTCCATCTCGCTCATTCCTCACCTCCTAAAAGCCGCTCCTCAGCCACACGCAATCTCACCTCCTTACTCCAGCTCGCTCGCTTCACCTGCGCGTGTGCTTCCACCGACGATTCCGACGGCAAACCTCCAGCATACGATGGACTTGGAGCTCTAAACTACGAAGCCTGTTTCGCGACCTTCTGCTACACAACCGACGCCTCGAGGCTTCGCCGGACACATTGAGGAGCAATGGCGGGCATAGAGAGACTCGAGGTCCACAGCAGGGTATGTCCTTTCGAAACTCAAACTCTCCTTTCCTCAGATACCACAGGCAGGAAACAAATGGCTTACTGGCATCATGCAGTCCTACATTGTCCGATGGGTCAAGGTCGAGGAGGGGAACACCCTCTCCTGGAGCGTACAACCACACAAAAAGTCCATGTTAGCAGACCTTCCTCCCATGCGAGCCAATGTGCTCCGCTGTGGCCTGACTGACCGTGTGATCCTCTAGTAACTTCGGCATTGTCAAACACCCAGGCAGCGGAGCCACGGGTCTCTCTTCTTCGGCCGGCGACGATATACACTCTCATACCCCTCAGACCCAGGAAGTTGCCGAGGGCAAAGCGAGCCGTTTCGCCAAGAAAGATGTCACGGCGCAAGAGTTGCTTTCTAGCAAGGGCTTTATATCGATAAAATGGTTCGGGAAGTGCGAGGCGGATAAGGTGTCCATGGGAGCGTACGATGTGCCCCCTGGGCAGACGGGCATGTACGGCCTGGTCTTCGACAACACCTTCTCCAAGCAGACTTCGAAGACGGCCACCTTTGTCGTTCTGACGTACCCGACCGGGGCCGCTCCGCAGAGCGCCAACCACCTCCCGAACTTGCAGATGCCGAATGCTAGCCAGACCAGCTTGGGCGTGCACGGCAGCCCGCCCCATGAGGCGGATCCCGCTGCCTCTGTGGATAGCTTCCATAGCCACCCGAGCAAAGGCCACGCGCGTACCGTGTCCGAAGCAACCATGCCAGCCAACTACCACGTCGGAACGCTCTCGAAGAGACGACGGAAGAAGGGACAGGGCTATGCTCGCCGCTTCTTTTCCCTCGATTACTCCACCTGCACCCTGTCCTACTACTACAATCGGAACTCTTCTGCTCTGCGCGGAGCCATTCCCTTGAGCTTGGCTGCCATCGCTGCCGATGAGAGAAGGAGGGAAATTAGCATCGACTCCGGAGCTGAAGTGTGGCATCTCAAGGCGCCCAACGACAAGGAATTCCAGGATTGGGCTCGGGCTCTAGAGAAAGCGAGCAAACTGGCCCGAGGTCTGGAGAGCCAGCCGCAGCAGCCGAAGCTTGGCCTGCAGGTCGATCATCGCACTCTGAACCCAGACAACAACAACAACAACAACACCACCACCGCTGCCAGTCACCAAGCGGGTCGGGACGAAGAGGTTGAATGGCAACAGGTCGAGACTTTGGTTAGCCGTGTTGTTGGAACTCGTGATGCACTGCGTCGTCTGACCAAGGAGGTTGCGGCGTTACCGAGACCGACGTCCTCGTCGTCACATCACCTCAATCCTTCGGGAAGTGCCATCGACGACAATGGCGATGGGGCGGAGAGAAAGTCGTTTTGGAAACGCAAGTCTAGCTCTTCAGTAGTGACCCCTCCAGGAGCGCGCCCGGACTCGGCGACAGTCGAAGACCACCATTTTGATCCGGATAGGCGCAAGTCAAAGGGCACAACACAAGAAGAAAAGTCTCTGCAGGACCATTGCGCGGCTTTGCTGGCTGACCTCGATTCCGTTGTCAGCGAGTTCACCGTTCTGATTAACAACAGCAAGCGCCGCCGATTGCCGGTCCCCAAGTCCGCCGAGGCCGCATCCCGCCTGAGTCTGGACACGATTTCGACCGGAGAAGAGTTCTTTGACGCGGAAGATGCCACGAGGGTTGTCAAGATTGATGCCAGCGACGATGAGGAGCCACACGAGT
This sequence comes from Trichoderma ghanense, assembly GCF_004382785.1. Classification (NCBI taxonomy): domain Eukaryota; kingdom Fungi; phylum Ascomycota; class Sordariomycetes; order Hypocreales; family Hypocreaceae; genus Trichoderma; species Trichoderma ghanense. The sequence continues at coordinate 3,027,926 of NW_027395663.1, read as the reverse complement.
CGGAGGAGGTCGATGATGCCTCGTCGCACGACAACTCGTCCATCTCGTCTGTCGAAGAGGAGGAGGTGCGGAGCGGCGGCGCAAACGCTCTGTTCCCTGTCAAACCGAAGAACCTTGCCCCCTTGCCTCTCGACGTCACTCCCAACCGCAGGACCGGCATACCGCCCGCGACGGTGCTCCCCCCCAGTTTGATTGCGTTTGTCCGGAAGAACGTTGGCAAAGATCTTAGCACCATCAGCATGCCCGTTTCCGCGAACGAGCCGATCTCTCTCTTGCAGAAGATTGCAGAACAGCTGGAATACGCGCAGCTCCTGGATCAGGCTGCCAAGCGCGGATCGGTAGCCGAGCGACTGCTGTATGTAACCGCCTTTGCCGTCTCACAGTTTAGCAGTGGTCGTGCCAAGGAGCGAGCCATCCGCAAGCCGTTTAACCCCCTGCTCGGAGAGACGTTTGAACTGGTGCGCGCGAACAAGGAAATCCCTGGCGGCTTCCGCTTGCTCGTGGAGAAGGTTCAGCACCGACCTGTCAAACTGGCCATGCAGGCCGACTCGGCCAGCTGGTCGCTCTCGCAATCTGCCGCCCCGGGTCAGAAGTTTTGGGGCAAAAGTGCCGAGATTACGACTGATGGACGCGTGAGAGTCGTGCTTCGCCTGGCGGACGGAACCGACGAGCTCTACTCGTGGAACATTGCCACGATGTTCCTGCGAAACGTGGTCATGGGCGAGAAGTACGTGGAGCCGGTCGGGACGATGAACGTAGTCAACGATTCGACCGGCCACAAGGCAGCGGTCGAGTTCAAGAGCAAGGGCATGTTTGGCGGGAGGGCCGAGGATGTCAGCGTGGAGACGTTTGGGCCGGACGGCGGCAACCTGGGCACCGGGCTGGTCGGTACCTGGACTAGCGGCCTCAAGACGGCCGGGCTTGGGAAGTCTGGCGGCGAAGAGATTTGGCGTGTCGGCAGCATGGTGGACAACCCCACGCAGACGTACGGCATGACGGCGTTTGCAGCCTCGCTCAACGAAATCACGGAGATTGAGAAGGGCAGGCTGCCGCCAACCGACTGCAGACTGCGTCAAGATCAGCGACTCGCCGAGCAGGGTAACCTGGACGAAGCCGAGGTCTGGAAGGTCAAGCTGGAGGAAGCACAGCGTGCTCGGCGTCGTGCCACGGAGGAGCGAGGCGAGGAGCACAAGCCACGGTGGTTCGTCAAGGCGGAGGAGTCTCCGGAGGGCGAGGAGGTGTGGCGGATCAAGACGGGCAAGGATAGCTACTGGGAAGAGCGCGCGCGCGGCACTTGGACTGGCGTTGAGGATATTTTCAACGTGCCCGAGGAGTAGAGCTTTCCCGGGCACTGTTATTGCGTCTTTGGGTACGAGGCAAACGATAGAACGGGTTGAAGCCATTTAAAAAAGCCACGGGAGCATATTTGCCCTTTCACTCTCTGCTGAGAATTGGACCTAGAATCGGGAACAAGATGAGAATCAATACAAAGTATTACGACCTCCAGTGGCTGCATGCGTGTGACTGCGTCTACTGTATGTACTGAGAACTGCGATCCATTACGAAGACGATCCGTTGTTGATGCGGCGGCAGGGGAGAAACTGTCAGGTTCTTGGCAGATCGCAATCTGCATCTTGGGAAGATTGACCGTGGAACAAAAAAGGAGATGCTTCACCTTGGGGGCTCCTTTATCTCCCACTTTTGTCATACGGTGAGCTCTCGCGGTCACTGTAAGTACGAAGCAAGGTGAGCAAAGGGAAGGGCAAGGTGGATTGTATTCTGGCTCCATCTGTTTCATCTTGGATTGCAGTTCCGAACAGGGCGAGTTCCCGGGAGCTGTGCCATTCGGCGAAGGAGGGGAGGCGAGAGTGACGAGCATGGCAAGATCGTCGCGACGATGCAAATTTCCGCGTCTCGAGACGGTACAGTATGTAGATACGCATGGAGGTACCTGTCTATGTGCATTGAATACATGTAGTTCTCAAGTGACAAGGAGAAGAAGTGTGGACGGCCAGGGATGGAAGGGGGAAAAAAGCTTAGCGGCATTAACTCTGACCAACAAGCTTCAAAGTTCCTCACGTCAAACGGGGATTTCCTTGTTGTTTTTGGGTTGGGTTGAGCTGAAGATGGCGATGGCCCCTGAAGATCGAAAGTTGGGGTGGGTGTGCTTGGATCGGTGCGGTCAGGGGAGTTGCTTGTTGCGTGGTTGCTTGAAACGGGGATACTGTGCCTGTGTATGTTGTATGTACACGACGAGAGGGACTGAGGGTTATCTTTGGTGATTGCGTGGAGTTTGGGTGGTGGACGAAAGAGGGATGCCGAGGCGGGTTGTTGGAGATGCTCCGATAGGGTTGCACTTGTATGTGGAGTGATGCCTGTTGAATGTGGAAATGTGACTTGTGTGTGTGTTTTTGGGCCGAGATGATGCAGTGTATCACGACTTTTCCGGATAGATTGTCTGCCTTTCACACCTGGGTTGATTGCCTCAATGCCTCTATGAACTGCACTCTCCAGCATCAGTGATGATACCAACTCACGTCCACTCTCTCCAGACAGGACAAGGACAGACAGACACAGACAGTGCATGCGACTCCAAGATCCAAGCCGTACGGCTTCTCGAAGCCAAGACGGTGGAGAGTTGGACTCGGGGCTTGCGTGCAAAGAGGGGCGTGTGCAGGGGTGGTGCGGGAACAAATAACCTTGGAACGGCCTTGTTCGGAGCATCCACACACGACGACCGAGTTTCAGCCTGTTGGCCCCGTTCCGCTTTTATTCTGGAGAGGCTCTCCGTACAGTATCCAAGAGGCAATGAGTACAACCGTCAAGAGATGATTTCGAGGTTTGGCTGTGATTGCGAGCCGTCCTGTATCACGGCAGTATGGCTGTAGCTATTATTGCCGGCCTGGGTTTCAGATGGCATTCTCACGATAACAAGCTGAAAGGCAAAGGCAAAGGCACCGCAAGGACTATTGTTAGAAACGAAAACCACCAAGTTCAGGCGTGTGGATCAATGACGATCGGTATATGTCACCACACGCAGCGCGTTCCTTGGCTTGTGCCTGGCCGCGACAAAGCGATGCAGCCCTCTTCTCTCGTGTTAGCCGAACGCTCGTCTGGCTCAAGGCGCCCATTGGCTGCCGGTCCGGGGGCAGTAATACGAGCAGCAGCGGGCAACGCATCACGAATAGACTTTTTTTGCATGGCGCCGGGGAGAACAAATCGCATGTTGTTAGTTTGGTGGTGGTGGTGGTGCCTGGGGGGGCTGCAGCAGGATCAATTGAGTTTTTGTCTTTGCCTGCAGCTTTCACTCCTCTTGAGGCTCTCTCTTCTGTGATGAGCTGCAGCGGAGCTGAGCTGATCAACGCAACGCCGTCACCTGAGCAGGGCAAAGCAAAAAGAAAAAAAAGGGAGCGGGCAGTGCCTCACACACTGTCTGCCCATCCCAACCTCGTCCCTCGTCCTCACAGCCTCGCTCTCGCCGTCGGTTTGCCTCCCTCCCTCTTCCGTCTCCCTCTCCCTACATGGCAGAGACAACAAAACCTGAATGCACCGTACACTGTACTCGTACCCTCTACATAGATCACCAATGGTCCGCCAGCTGGCCGTTTCGTAGTGGCGCCAATCAGTGGACCGGCCACTTCGTCTCCCAGTTTCGCGGTGGGTTCGTGTGCGACGCTCTCGCGCCCAGCCATTGGAACAGCCGTGGCCCGTCTGGCGGCTTCGCGCTCGCAGCTGTGCCTTCAATGGCTCAGACGGGGATCGAAATCAAAATGCCATTGGGAGGCCAGTCACGGGCCCGCTTAATGGACCGTCCACAGGGTCGCGCAAGGATGAGGGAAAAGGGCAATCCAAATCTCGCCGTTGTTTGGTGTTTGTAATGTATCGATGCTATGCTATGCTATGCTACATCTCAGCTGTTGACCGGGCTCGACTGTTATGGAGCACCAGTAGCCTTTTTTATTAAAACACCCTCCATTCCAGCTGCCCTTTCCTGCCCTTCTTCTTCCTCCTCCCTCTTCTTTCCCATCCGTCATCTCGTTCCCGCCCAGAGGCTTGTTTTTCTTCCGACCAACTTTCTTTCTTCACTCGTTTCCAACAAGCTCTCTCTCGTTATCGCAGCATCGCCGCTGCTTCTTCTTCTTCTTCTTTCTCTCCTTCTCCATCGTCTTCTCGTTAGCCAGCCAATCCGTGGTACTACTATAATATCCTCGACTCGACTCGGCCTCGTGTGATTCAGCGCCCTTCCACTCTTTGCAGAGGCTCATCCTTCTATCCATACCGTTTGCCTGTGCTCGTCCGCAGCGCCAGTTTATCCACAGCGTTTCCATCCATCAGCGAATCGGTGACACCATGAAGGGACTCGCTCTTCTCTCAGCCGTTGCCGGCCTCGGCGCCGTCATGGCCACTCCCACGCCTTCCAAGAGCGATCCCCCTTCCAAGAGGGCCTCGCTGCCTGCCGTCTCGGCCTCTGGAAATGGTCAGTTTGAACAGACGAGGGCTGCCATCAGCATCCCTTGGACCAGATGATGATGATGATGGAATGAAACCGACTAACACGTCTGAACCTGCAGCATTCTGGGCCGATGGCAAGCGCTTCTATCTGCGCGGCATAGACTACCAGCCTGGTGGTGCTGCTGCCAACGAGGATCCCCTCGCTGACCCCAAGACTTGCCTCCGGGACATCAAGAACTTCAAGGACCTCGGAGTCAACACTATCCGTGTTTACGCCGTCGACAACTCAAAGAGCCACGATGAGTGCATGAATGCTCTCGCCGACGCCGGCATCTACCTGGTTCTGGACGTCAACAACCCGGGCTACTCCATCAACCGCAAGACCCCCGAGCCGTCCTACAACACCATGTACCTTCAGAGCGTCTTTGCCACCGTCGAGATGTTTGCCAAGTATGACAACACGCTGGCCTTCTTCTCCGGCAACGAGGTCATCAATGACGAGCCCGGAACGGATAAGTCTGCTCCCTACGTCAAGGCCGTCACTCGCGACATGAAGAACTACATGAACGAGCGAGGACTGCGCAAGGTCCCCGTTGGATACTCGGCCGCCGACGTCTCGTCCAACCGCATGCAGACCGCCATGTACATGAACTGCGGCAGCGACGACATGCGATCCGACTTCTTCGCCTTTAACGACTACTCCTGGTGCAACAGCGACTTCAAGACGTCCGGCTGGGACCAAAAGGTTAAGAATTTCACCGACTACGGCATTCCCATTTTGTAAGTGGCACCAGACCCGTTGCATTTTTGACAACCTGCTCATGCGTCTTTACCTAGCCTGTCCGAGTGGGGTTGCATCAAGAACCGTCCTCGCAAGTTCGAGGAACTGTCTGCCCTCATGAGCTCCCAGATGACGGGCGTCTACTCTGGCGGCATCATGTACGAATACTCCAAGGAAGACAACGACTATGGAATTGTCACTATCGATGGTGACTCCATCTCCAAGTCGGACGAGTACAACCTCTTCAAGAGCGCCCTGGCCAAGAACCCGACTCCCACCGGTTCTGGCGGTGCCGCCAGCTCCAGCCACGCTGCCAAGTGCCCGCCCAAGGACCCCAGCTGGAACGTCGACCCCAGCCTGGTTCCCGAGATGCCCTCGGCTGCCAACAAGTACATGAAGAAGGGTGCCGGCGACGGTCCCGGCCTCGGCGGCGACGGCTCTCAGAACGCTGCCGACAGCGGTACTGCCACGGCTAGCGTCACCGGAGGCACGGCTTCTCCCACCGGCACATCTGGCTCCCAGGAGACCGAGTCCGACAGCGCTGCCGGCTCTATCGCGCACGGCCCCCTGGACACGACGCCTTTTGTCGTGTCTGGCTTGGCCCTCTTCTTCACCATGTTTGGCACTCTTCTGCTCTAAGTGATGAAAGTCTCTTGTTGATTTGGAAGGATTTTCGTTCTCCTCTTTTTTGATAATGGAGTGGCCATGTCGACTCTGCGATAGACGGGCAGGCCCTGGTGTACGGTATGAATGGAATGCGGTTGGCCGTAATGTAAAGGCCGGCGAGTCTGGCTCTGCAAGGACTAGACGGGGACGGGAGAAATGATAATTTTACAGTCTAGGCTTTGGGGCCATTGTTTATAGGTGCACTGCCTCCTTTTTTTTATCTTCTTCAACATGGAATTTTTGGTCAATTCCGTCGTGGAAGTGAAGTTGCTTGTGTATGCTTCCCTTGGACGAGTGCCGTAATAATCATGAGCTTCCCCGGATTCGGGCGATTGGCCGCTGCCCCACTATTGCAGCTGTGCCTCGGCTTCGTTGAGTCCATGTAAGCAACGGCAACACGAGGTAAGCCGCGATGCTTTCAACAACTGCATCTTCATACCTCTTTCTGCACCTTTCTGACTTTCATTTTCATTGTAATCTCCTCCATCTACGGCCGTCCCTTTTTTTCATTATCCTGCCACGATTGACCCATCTGCTGGCCCATTCACCCACCCAACTCCCCAACACCAGCAATCAATCTGCAGCTACCTAGACTAGGACCAGACCAACCCTCATCACCATGGCGCCACCATCCTCATCCTCACCACCACCCCCTTCATCCTCCTCCTCCGCCTCTACCCCAGACGAAACCCCCCTCCCCTCCTACGCAGCCTACAAGTTCTTCACCGTCTCCTCCCCCGCGCCCTACGTCGCGCACGTGCAGATCCAGCGGCCGGACAAGCTCAACGCCTTCTCCGAGGCCATGTGGCTCGAATTCGGGCGCGTCTTTGCGCAGCTGAGCGGGGACGCGGATGTGCGCGCCGTGGTGCTTTCGGGGGCGGGGGAGAGGGCGTTCACGGCGGGGCTGGACGTTCAGGCTGCGGCCAAGGATGGGACTCTGACGGGGGATGGGGGGAAGAAGGTGGATGCGGCGAGGAGGGCGAAGGGGTTGAGGGGCCAGATTGAGGAGTTTCAGGGGAGTATCGGGGCGATGGAGAGGTGTGAGAAGCGTGAGTTTTTTTTTACTTTGTCTTTTCTTTTCTTGTCTTGCCCTTGACTTGTTTTGTCTTGCTGTTTGTTTGCTTTGTTTTGCTTGACGAGAAAGAAGGGGAATGAGGAGGTTTGATATACTTGATTTTCTATCTGGAGAGACGAGAGTAACCTGACCTGTCTAACCTCTCTACAGCCGTCATTTGCGCCATGCATGGCATCTCCCTTGGCCTCGCCATCGACATTGCCTGCTGCGCCGACATCCGCATCTGCGCGTCCAACACGCGCTTCGCCGTCAAGGAGGTGGACATTGGGCTCGCGGCGGACATTGGCACGCTCGCGCGGCTGCCCAAGCTCGTCGGGTCGACGTCGTGGGTGAAGGACGTCTGCCTGACGGCGCGCGACTTCTCGGCGCAGGAGGCGCTCTCGGTCGGCTTCGTGAGCCAGGTGCACGAGGGCAAGGAGGCGACGGTGCGGGCGGCGGTCGGGCTGGCGGCGGCGCTGGCGGAAAAGAGCCCCGTGGCGGTGCAGGGGACCAAGGAGCTGCTCAACCACGCGCGGGATCACGGCGTGGCGGAGAACTTGCGGTACACGCAGCTGTGGAATTCGGTGGCGCTGCAGGGGGAGGATTTCCCGGCGGCGATATTGAGTGTTTTGAAGAAGCAGAGGCCGACGTTTGCGAAGCTGTGATGCGTTTGGTCGGCGGATGGGGAAACGTTCGGGATCATTGTGTGTGTGTGTGGAATTGTAGATTAACTAGCCGGTAGTGCACAGTACTGTCGTCAGGGTAAATGCATTCGGCGTTCCGTCGCGTGTGATTTACTCGGAGCCGGACTCGTCCACGGGAGGAAGGTTCTCTTTGAGGCGCTGTGAAGAAACTCGCAAGTCAGCATGTGATTTGTGACTGAAGCAGACATCACTCGACGAGAAAAGAAGGAAGGAGGGAGGTATGGGTTCGCGAACGTACGTCCTCGAGCTTCTGCTTGAGAAGCTGCACCATGTTCTCCTTGACGACGACGCGCTCCTCGTCTAGGTCCTCGATGATGAAGTCGTGGTTGACGCTGTCGATGTTGACGATGATGGATTTGATGGAGGGATCGCATTCGATCAGGACGCCTGCGCGAGAAGCAAAAAGTCAGCTGTGGCAACGGATCAAGGAGAAAAAGGAAGTATAACAAAGTTACCTCTGATGGCACGCGGCATGTTTGGGCTTTTGCTGGAGCTGAGTCAAGTCGTGCAGGGAAGAGGTTGAACGAATTAGTGGTAAAGAATGAAGGCAAGGCTGCGATTTAGAGTGATGATGTCGGACGGTAAAATGGTAAAAGCCGCGCCTGCACGAGGTTTCTAGTTCGATTTTTGGTAGCGGGTCTTTGATGGGGGGGCTTACGGGCGCTGAGGAGGGCTGGGGGGGCTCCAGTCCGTCAGTTTGGCGCCCGGATGGCGGGGCGGGTGGACCTGGAGGGATCCGGGCAGTCTCCGGCGGCCAGAATTGCTGGCAGACGTCTATGTTGGGAGGACCGCATGCTATGTATGCTTTTAAACTGCACGCGAAGATATTAGTAGTTGTTGCTTCATGTGATTGAACACGGGGAAACTGAAGTAACATGGGCATGAGCCTGATGGGTGAAGCAATCGTCGAAGTTCTTGTCTCTGCTGTTGATGCTCCCCGCATTTCCAGGCCGACCAGTAAGACACCACCACAACTTGCCTGCTAACTAGGTACTATACCTAGGTAGGTATTCGTGCCTTGTTCGTACGTACCTTCGGGTTGTTCGTATTAATTGCCCTACCGATTGAATCAAAATCCGAGCAATAGACACGTAATCCTGCCCGTTCCTCTTTGTCTCTCCGACACCACCACTACGGATAATTGGGGCCGCAGACTGGAGCATGAAGCCACCCTCCCTCAGCAATGATCTGCTCATGGCATTTCCCTCACATGTACATACGAGTACCTACATCTTCTGGGCAAAGCGATTGCAACGCTGGACGGCCCGCGGATGGATTGGGAGCTCCGGGAGGTTCTGCGAATGACGTCTTGCCGAGAGTCCATTCCGAGTACGAAGTCGTCAACTCATAAGGATTCCATCACGTTTTCTGGGCTGTGATGGGTTCGCCTTGTCTTTTATTTTTCTTACATTCTGCGCCTTTGTTCTTTTACCTGACTTGCTCTGCCTGATGCCTCGATACCCGGCGCATTCCTGAGTGCCTTGTCTTTGTTTCGTTCGTTCTACTTCGGCTCTCTGTAGAGGAGATGCCATGACGATCTTGAGCGGCATCACTTGCGACGCCATTTAAACGGCCACTTTGATCAATCTTGCACGAAAAGCTCAAAGCACCAGCCCCCTCAGCAATCTCCTCCCACATCTCGACGACATCGTCCTCAACATCATGAATTCGGGCCAGCCAACGTCCACCCGCCCGCTAACCTACGTCATCATCCCACTCCTCGCCCTCTTCGTCATCTGCTCGGCAGGCCTCTTCTTCCACGTCCGCCGCCGCCGCCGCCGCCTCCTGATGGCCGCCGCCGGCGACAGCTCCATCTGGGGCCGCGGCCGGTGGGTGACGCGGGACGGCGCCCTCGTCTTCGTCCCGCGGCACAGCAGGCGGAGTCCCTGGGGCGGACTTCACTCTCAGGAGGGCCTCAACGAGCTGGGGGAGGCGCCACCGCCGTACTATAAGTTCAAGGTGGTTCCCGGGGAGGAGGGCGGTGCAGTTGGGGCGGCGGCGACGACGGGGTTGAGGGATATGGAGGAGGGGAGGAGGCCGCCTGAGTATGTTGCCGAGCCGGAGGCGGCTGTGGTGGCGGATACAAGGAGGATGGGGATTTGATGGTCTTTGTGGGAGGGGGGAGTGTCTCATTTGCGGAAAGTGGACGTACGGGTGTTGCGTAGGAGGGCGAAGCATTACGGGCAATACTTGGAAATACTTGATTCTTTGATCTTTGGGTTCTTGTTGAGCGGATGGCGTTATGGGCGAACGGACGATACCAGTATCTAGCAATCATTTCAAGTACTTGTTGATATCGATATGTGTTCGTTCTCTACCCTTATAGACAACGGGCGAGCCAGCTTCGGGCAGAACTTCCGTCATATGTTTGCTCATGTCCCTCATCCGAGACATGAGCCCCCTCAGAAGAAGGAGGTACTGTGATAGCGGAGCTGGCAGCCGGATGCTTGACTTGAAAGACAGGTGTCTTGGAAATGGCAACTCTTTGTGATATCTGATGTGTTAACAGCGGTAAGATGTTCCGCCTTGATCAATTTCGTCTTATCAACGGCGCGATGCAAAGTGTTGAATGGAGGGAGCATCTTGTGCAACTGGATGCCCAACAGCCACACACCATTCTTCATACATGTATTCAGGCATGGGGATACACGGGCATCATACGAGTTGAAATGCTATCCATTCTTGTACGGGGAATGGACCAGAAGCGTTGCCACCGCCCAATCTCTCATTCCGCCCCGACTCATGCTTCACAACCCCTCGTGTCGGAACGAGAGACTCGCACAGAGCATCTGTTCGTTGCCGAAGGCGCATGTCCACGAGAAGCACAAACGAGCACTTTGTACCGCGGAGTGGCACCAAGTCAATGCACTTGTCCATCTTTGTCTACCACGAAATTGTCTCTGTTTCCTGGGTATGTTGGGAGGGGACCTTTGCGACTTTTGTCGACGAGCATATGGGGTGACACTTGAGTGAACTGCGAGGGAGGAAGATGGGGGCGAGATTTGGGTACGAGAATTTCGTAGCAGCGGTCAGGTGGTTGTTTGAGATGAAGATGTATCTTTTGATGCATGATTTAGACGGAACTGGTTCAAGTCAGGGACTTTGTAGGTAGAGGTTTAACGATGCTGGCTGGTGGACTTGTAGCTCGTTGGGACATCATTTCCAGAACGAATCGGTAATCAACTGGCAAGAATGATTGCCAGGAGAATTCCCATTGATCGCTTGGAGCTCGATTGAGAACAACTGAAGGCATTTGGGTAGAGCAGCGGGAGGACTCACTTACGTTGGGGCGATCCATGTCTGTAAGACGGCAGTCCGAGTCACGGCATGCTCCCCGGTTTCCCATCACCATGGAATAAGCTCTCGTTCGCACCAGAGACTTTCTTTGGTAAAACAGTCCACGGCCTTTCTGTGCTTTGGGAACGTCTTACTGAGAAGTTGGCCCCTACGAAACATTCGACTGCTGGCTCATCCGCGCATACGTCGCCTTGGGACGGATTGATGGGATCGTACCCAGCATTGGCATCACGAAATGCTGAAGAGGTCGGACTTCGGCTCAGCCCTATCGGTCTACTTGAAACGCAAACGAAGGCCTAGGCGAGAGCGGTCGACGCAATGTGCGCAATCGGCAAGGGACGACGACTGGCGAGGCACGAGGATGGAGGTTTGGAAGCGCACAATCGCACGGGTGCGAGTCCAGATCGGCTCTCCGTGCATGCAACAGTTGAGCTGCGTCCAGCACAAGCAGTCGAGCCCATGCACATCACCCCGAAATGCCCGCTTTCAGCCCTCGCGGCTCTGCTTCTGGTTCCTGTCCCAGCCAAACGTGCGATAGTACGAGTATGTGATCGCAGTACCTGAAGCGATGCCTGCTCGTTACATATGTACATGCACCCTGCCAGCCGTGACGATTCTAATCCAGCCACTGGCGGGTCTTGGTTGGGTTCGTTGTCCGGGGCGGGTCGGGAGCTGTCTGGTTCCCATGTGCCAGCCCAGGGGGGGTGGCATCACCTATGACCAAATGGCTGGCGGCTGCGGTGCGGCGCGGCTTGGGGGGAGGATGAAGGTCCAGGTCACGCTGCTGTCGGGATGAGGGAAAGGGTAAGGTACGCAGTACGGAGGGGGTACGCGGGAGGGACTTGGCGAGCGTTGTGTCGAACCGTGACGTGCAAGCACTAGAGCATGCAGATGAGGGAAATACGCTGGACCTGAGGCCGGAGTTGAAGAGCAAAGCATGTACGGAGTAATACTGTATGACCGTGTTGGGCGTCAACGGCCTTCCGGGTTGTGTTGAACAGGTGCTGATGCTGATGCTGGTCATGGGCAGCCGCCAGCTCCCGATTCACCCTCCCGCCTCCTTTTCCCTGGCCAGAGGTACACGCACACGTACACGCGAGTAATCGTGTGGTAGCGCAAGCTCGTGCAACGGCGCTGTATCACCAGCCTCGTCCTTTTTCTCTTTGCTCTCTCATGTTGTCTGCGTCTCCAGTCTGGTGTTTGAGCTCTACCTACTGCGCCACCAACTAAAAAACCAGGTCGGGCGCAAGGGGGTGGAAACCAGAGAAAATCAGAATCAAGCCTTGAAAAGAAGGAGAAGAAGCAAGAGAGGGAAAAAAAAAAGAAGTGGCTGGTTTGGATGGTGCAAATCTGGCCCAATCCAACCCCATCATTGCCCTGATCTCTGCCCGTCCAAGATACGGTAGCGCACATGCTGAGGTACCGCCCAGGTACGCGCAAGTCCCCGGTACCGCGCACAGGCTCCGCGCGCCCTGAAGCCTCGGGCCCTCTGGGCTCTCCAGGCCCTGCTGGGACCGGCTTAGTGCTCAGCTAGCACACCCGTCCAGCGGCACCACCCACCCCTGCCCGCGCCGCCCAGGCGCCATTGGGCCAGACTCCAGCACATCGGCAGCGCCAACTCATCAAGCAGAGGCCCCAGCCCGCTTCGGGACAATAACAACCAGGCGGGAGGGCCTCACTCCATCGAATCCATCTCACTCTCCTCCTCACTCCAACCTTCTGCATCGCATCGCATCGCTTCGCCCACTTGCGCTCCTCGCCTCTCTTCCGCTGCCGCGTCTCGTCCAGGGACGACAAACAAGGGGAAAGAAAAGAAGACGAGCGGCGCTTCTTTGGAAGCCTCACGGACCACCGCCAGACGCTGCCAGGTTCCCTCTCGCTCCCCCACATCGCCGCCTCGCATTTGCATCTTGACCTCACCGACTGCCAACCGCTGCTCTGCTCGCCAGCGTCCAATCCTTCTCAGCTGTACATACTCGGCGCCTCCATCGTCGCTCCGCACATCATCATACCTTTACATACTTGTGCCGCATTTTTCTGTACCTACAGCCTCCAGCCTCCAGCAGACAGCCCACAGGCCCTGCAGCAAATCCCCTGACTCTGCAGTGCTCTCCCTGTTGAATGTCGTTTTGCGCGCGACGGCCTCTTTACCGCTCTGGGTCCTTCTCCCCTTCGGTGCCTGAGCTTCGCCACTTGGTACGGCTTTGATTGCTCTGCCCTCCCTCGAGTCCGCCCTTCTCCTCTTTGGTTCCTGTAAGTCTCTGACGTCCAATTCCCCCCCCCTGCGTCGGGCCCGTCTTGAGTGCTCGAGCGGGATCTCGTCTCTGCTTCAGCTACATTCACGATCCCTTTTTATTTTTTTTTTTCCATCATTTGCTTTCTTTTACTGACGCCGGTCGCAAGGCGCTTCCCCCTTCTTCGCCGTAGCGTTGGGCCTTGTTCCGGATGTCTGCATAAACGCTCTGTCTTAGTCTCTTACTCGACCCCCGACGACTCTGTTCCCCCTTCTCCGAATCGCGAGGAGTTGGACCCTTGAGAGACACTTGCTGGCTGCATTTCCGCCACTCGTTGCGCAACGACAGTTCAGGGCAAGGATACCGATTGCCTCGCGCCAAAGATGAGCACCGTCAGCAGGAAAAGCCTTCCATTGCCTGCGCCGACCGAGACCGACGAGACGACCACGCCCTCGGAGCTGACCGCCGACCTTTCCAAGCTTGGCGATGAGAAGTCGGGCTACTCGCTGCGCGACGACGGCACTCCAGTCACCATCCGCACACGCGGCCATAGAAGCCATCGCTCCCAGACGTCGCTGCTGATCGAATACTTCGAAGGCAGCAGAACGGGCAGCTCCACCAGTCGCAAGCCGAGTGTGCGAGTGCGGCTCACTCCCTCTAGCTCCAAAAAAGGGAGAAGAGACCACAATATCCAAGTGACGGAGACGAAGACTTCCCGCAAAGGTTCGCTGACTCGCCGGATCCCCCTGGAGGATGAGATCCCCTCTCGCGAGCTTGAGATACCCGGAGTCGATGACGGCCATAGCATGACGTCGTATGCCTCGGCCACTGAAGAATCTACCGTCTCGCGGAATCCCATCGACATTGAGATTTCCCAAGGCCAGCAACCGCAGCAGCGGCGGCGCCGCCCTGCCAGCCCACTGATCCCGACGAGCGAGAAAGAGTCTTCTTACCCACCCGGAAATGGATCTGAAATATCTGCCATCCCCACGGACAGCTTCTTGGATGGCTCCGGCCCTGGAGGGGATCTCGGTTCAGGAGAGCGCCCTGAAGAGACTTTGGAGGAGACACGGGCCAGCAAATCTCGAACCAAGGAACGATCCTCTAAATCCTCGTCAGACAAGCCCAAGGAAAAGGGAGAGCGGAAGCGGCGATCCAAGAGTCGCGCGAGTAGCATCAGCGAGCTCCCGCCTGACGATACATACACCTCATCGCGGCGTCGCTCCAGCCGAAGTCGCAACCCGGAGGCTCATGTATCGCACGTTTCTGCCGCTGACTCGAGTGTCTTGTCGTCCAACCTGGCGCCGAGCCATCGCTCCATGGACACCCGGTCGATGCGCTCTGGGGCCTCCAAGTCCTCCATCAACAACCCCAAGCTGCTCGAGACAGTCGAAGACGCCATTAGACGACTGATTCTGCCTGAATTGAGTGCTCTCAAGCGAGAGCAGAGCAAGCGTGAAGGCCGACGCGCCTCCTTCACCTCTACAGGCACGTCTGGCTCAAGAGAAGACGTCGTTCTGGACCGCAGGCGGTCTGCAAGCCAGCGACCTGATTCGACGAGAGACAAGGAAGCTCTCAAGGAGAACGCCAAGCCCAAGGAGAGACGGAACCGCGAGGCTCGCCACGACTACGACGACTTGTCGGTGCACAGCCCCAGCCGGGACTCCATCGGGGCGGACTACAGCATCCACGATGACGGCGACACGCCAAAGAGAAGCGGTAAGCTGGCCAAGGCTGCACTCGCCGCCGCGACCGGTGCGGCAGCTGCTCAAGCGCTGTCCAACGCGACAGACGATCAATCAGAAGTTGGCGAGAAGAGGCATCGCGAGAGGCGCAGGAGAAGGACAGAGTCCCGGGTGAGAAGCCAGAGTCTAGGTCGTGAACGATACGCGGAAGAATACGACGATGACGAAGAGCCTCCGCCAGCGCCGCCAATGCCGCTCATGAGCGAGATTAACCCCTCGGAGATGACACGAACCTCCATCTTGTCTGCAGAGTCTGACGGACCTCATTCAGCCACTGAAGAAATTGCTCCGTTGGCCGACCAGCAGAGGGAGATGCCCTCGCCCTCGTCCACACCAACTCCTTCCAGGACACCTACCGACGTTCACCAAGCACTGGGCAGAAGCCACGCCAACGTGTCGCACGGTGACTTGACTGCCCTGCCACGCGGTAAAAAGGAGTATAACCAGAACATTGAGTATGAAACCGACGAGTATGGCAACAAGATTCCAATCGGCCCATATGACAGCTACGACGGAAACCCTCGCGATCTTGACCAGGGCGATTATCCAGATGACGGATATGAAGATGCCTATTACAGCACGCAGGACGTGCCACCTCCTCTGAAATATGTTCCGTATCAGGCGGGCGCACGTGGCCTGAGCCCGATTCCTAGCGTGTCTGGCTTCACAGAAGCTGATGGCGAGACGCCAAACAGGAACTCCCGGGGCGACGTCTATTCGTCCATCAAGTCTCGTAACTCGATGCAGTCCATTGACTCCGTCGCTAGTGGCTTGAAGAGCAGAGAAGTCGACCCTGCCTCGGCTGAGACTTCTCAAGTCGGGCAGACGGCGGCGGGCAAGCCGGTTCATGGCATTGCCGCCAACCCCAACATCATTCACCCTGCCATTGCAGCCGAGTCTGTCGTCGCCTCTCTCTATGGGTCGATGCTGGACCAGTCTGTCTTGACTGGCGTGTACAGCGGCGCCGGAGACTCCAACCTCTCGTACGATGAGCGTTCCAAGCTCCAAAGCAGCCGAGGCGCCAGCCCAGACAAGCACGCCGGCATGGAAAATCACGATTACGAAGATGATCGACAGCCAACTCCTGGCCAATCCCATGATTACATGGAGTACGAGCTTGATGAGAATGGTCGCAAGGTAGCTCGCACCAAGTATCGCCAGTCCCCCACCTCCTCCGAAGCTGCCATCACTGCTGGCGCCGTTGGTGCTGCCGCTGCCGCCCTCAAGGCGGCTCAGGAAAGGAAGCAGGCCACTGTTGAAGATGCCGCCGAAGGCGACTTTGAGCCAGCCGGAGTGTTCCGCAACAAGTCATTCAAGGAGCGGGCCATGGAGGGCTGGAAGCCGCGCAACACTCCCACTCATAGCTTGGACAGGCTAGACTACGAGGCCGCTCCTCGTATGGAGGCGAGCAGTGTTCCTGACCATCATGAGCCCATGCCTGAGATTGGCTACATTGACGACGACCTGGTAACCAACCCGTCGATCCTGCAAGATGAGCCCACCCCCGGCCAGTGGTCTGGCAAGGCCACTCCTACAGAGTATGGACAGGTCATTCCCAGGTCCCAGTCTGACGAGGACATGCGAGATGCTCATCTCGACGACGAGGCTGCCCTCAGCAAGCAGCCAAGCCAGGAGGACGAGTGGCGGAGGACGTCAGCCGAGCGGAAGCGCGACACTCTGCTTACCAACCCGTACGAGGATGCCAGCCCGGTTGTGAACCCCGCGCTCAACGACAACCTCCTGGCCTCTCGTGGTCTCGGTTTCAGCACCGGCAGCCCCGGATACAAGTATGATGAGGGATACATGTCCAACGGACCCAACCGAACGCCAGAGGTCGAGCCCAAGGGCAAGGCAGTCCGTATGCCTGGTCCATCAAACTACATGGGCGGGCAAGACCCCTTCAACGGGCAGGACCGTACTCTCAGCGGCATGTCTCAAGGCATGGCTTCTCCGTTTTACGATGCCTCCACGGGTGGCGGCATTGAGCGTATCGAAAACAAGGACATTGTTGCCTTGATGCAGCACGTAAGTTGATGAGAAACCCTCTCCCCCCAAACCAAGATGATTGGCTAACGATGTCCTCTTCAGCTCATGGTTCGCGATGCGCAGCGAAGCGCCCGCGATACGGAGATTGTAGCGCTGCTCATGAATGCCGCGATTGAGATGCGCAACTCCTTCCGGGATCTGAAGGAGCTGGTTCAGGACACTGGAGAAGATGTCATCTTTGCCAACTCCGAAAACACCGAGAAGCTTCAAAAGGCCATCAACGGGCCTCGACCCTACCCAGGCCCTCGGTCTGTGCAAAGCAACTCGGTCGCTGGCACCACCGCGGACGACATCACGGTGAAGAAGAAGGCCCTGTGGAAGCGAGCGCTTCAAGGCCTCAGTGCCAAGGGGACTAGTGATCTCACTCGCATCGAGGACATGTTGATGCAGCTCCTGGGAGAGGTGGACGTTCTCAAGACGCAGACGGCGCCGCCCATGTCGGCCAGGGTCTCTACCAGCGGAGCAGGGCAGTCGTTTGACAATCTCCAGCCAGAGGGGCAGTACGAGCACGACAAGGGCTATGAGCCCGAGGGCAACTCAACCGCCAGCCACGGCAGCCAGTCCCAAGGGCAGCGCCATTTCTCAGACCATCGCATCGACACGGTGCCTGAGCACGAGGATGAGTACGAGTACGACCACCCTACGCCAACGGCAGAGCGCACCCAGGTGATTTCTCCGCTGAGTACCGCGGACCGTGATGCTCACCGCGGCGGGTCGCGCCCGCCAGAGGACGCGCCGCAAGTCTCTGGCCAGGGCTACGACCACCCGCACAGCGCCGACAACACGCCTCGCAGCGACAAGGGCAGGAAGGGCAAGTCGGGCAGCTCCAGCTGGTTCCCCAAGATCTCGCGTTGGTCTGGGACGACGGCATCGAGCGTGGGCAAGGCGCTGCGCGGCAACGCCAAAAAGGACGCCAAGGACGACGTGCTGCAGTCTCGGTCGGCGTCGAGCATGGCTTCGCGCGATGACCTCTACCCTCTTGACGCGTATGGCGACGACAGGCTCCACAATGGGTTTCTCGAGGGGGGCCGCCTGGCACCGCCGCACGAGATCCTCGAATCGTCAGCGCCCATTGTGCCGACGATTGCGACGCCGGAGGATCCAAAGTACAAGGCTCACCGCAACTCGATCAACCTGATGCACCCTCAGCCGAAACAAGGGCAGACGGAGCGATTCCGAAACGCACTGGAGTACTCTGCTCAGGACTTTGACGCACCCGCAACGCCCAGGACTGCAGACTGGGGTGGCTCTATGAACAGCCTCAACCGCCTCAACGGTGCTGCATCCGGGCGGTACGGCAACGAGGGCGGCGATTACTGGCCGGCAGCCCCTCCTCAGCAGCAGCAGCAAAACACTGGCCCGGCTCGGCCGCCCAAGGAGCCCCTGAACGACTCGTCGGAGCAGACGCCGCCTCGGACCACGCGAGTCTCGGCACTGCAGAAGGGCAGCCCCCAGGGTCCCCACGGCTACGAAAGCGGCTATGCAAGCGGCACTGGCACGCATCCCAGCCAGTACAACAGCATGAGCCCCAAGCCGGAGAACAAGAATCTGAACGCCGCCCTTGGCGTGCCATCGCGCAGGCCTAGCGGTCCCAGGGCAATGACACCCAAGAGCCCAGAGGAAGACGCGGCCCGAGAGGACAGGCGAAGGAAGAGAGGTAAGTTGCGATGAGACTCTGTCGCTCCTGTGACTCAGCTTACTGACCCGTTGATTGCAGACACCTTTGGCAGCCTGAACAGCCACGTGAGCCAGGCCAGCCAAGAAACGGATACGTTCTAGGCGAAATCGTGCCGTTGCTTTGGACCCCGACCTGTTGCTACACGAGTTGACGACGTACATGAAAGAAGAGATGGACGAGCCTGATCCTTCATTTCTTGCTTCCCCTGTTTTAACACATGGCTTTACTACACAATACCCCGTACAAAACACATGGTTTTTCTTTTTCTTTCTTTTTTTGTTTTTTTTTTTTTTTTTTTTTTTTTTTTTTTTTTTTTAAGAAGGGGAGCCTCCAATTAGAAAATGGGATGAAAAAAGGGGTTAAGAGAGAGAGAGAGAGAGAGAGAGAGAGAAGTGGACGGGGGAGTTAACCAATGCCTGGCCCGTACGGTGTCCAGGGTGGAATGCAAGGAGGCCGGAGAGGGCTGAACATGCAGGGCAACTTGCGAGGATACTACATAATGCTATGAATTGCTTCGGGGAAGCCGGGGGCAGGGATATATGGGACGCGAGGAGGCAATGGATTTTGAAGGAATTTTGCTTTGCGAGACTATATTCTGCGTTGAGCGGCCTTGGCAGCTCCGTTTGTTTGCTTTTATCTTTCGAGCCTCCCCTTTTGTATTTTGAGTTTTTCTCATTCTTACGACGACATGACATGAACATTTGATTCGAGAGCAGAGCAAAAGCTTTCGGCGGTTTTTGATGATGTGATGATGTATTCACAACATTGAGGCAGCTGGAGGTGAAGGACGATGTGATGAGAAGTCGATGAGACTATTTGATGCGTTTGGTGGCATGGAAACTCGCTTGTCAAGCTGTGTTCATTGCTTTCATTGTGTGTGATGCGCGTGTGTGATACCTTGCGCTGTCTGGTCCATACAAGTCAAGACACGTCGTGAGACGCTGTGAGACTCGGTGTATGCATGTCTCCGAGATGCAGCACCAGATGCCGTCTTGATCTCATCTTTCTTATGATGGGGGATAATGCTGGAAATGGTTACTGTTTTGTGTGTATTAGTGTACGGAGTATCGTCTTACGTTTGACGAACGAGAGACGAGGCGGGAAGGATGACTGTGTTGGGCGGATCGTGGAGGAGGGTATTATGTAGAGTAAGGTGCAGGCCATCGGTCTCCCCCCACTTCTGCACGGGTGGGTTTTGTCTTACGGAGGAGATGTGGCTTATCTAAGGGACCGGGTGACTTCATCTGAAGAATCCCAGTTACTCTCTCTTCACAACTTGAAAGCGTGTGATTTGGTTTATTCTCTCCTTCTCTTGTACGTTTCCTTCATTTTGGGACTTCAAGACGTTGCATTTCTCCGTCAGTGGCTGCTGCCAAGTATCTTATGTGGAAGACCTGACGAAAGAGGAGACGAGAACCCGAAGCCGGACTCTTGAACCACACAAACTCCACCACCAGCAGACGCTCAATCCCTCTTCGCTCCTCTACTCGTCTCACTCGCTCCATTCATACTGCTTTCCGAGCAGGAGAGAGGAGAATAGCAGATTGGGGCGGATATTCGGTCGCCCCAAATGGAAGAGGCCACGGCTTCCCCCGCGACCGTGGTGGTACAGCAGCAGCAGCAGCATGAAGAGAAGAAGAAGAAGTCGGCGACATCGGCCAAGCGCGACTACAAGGGCTTCGTCGCAGGCGTCTTCAGCGGCATCGCGAAACTGACTGGTAAATCAACACAACTCCCCATAACTTCATACTCACTCATTCATTCCTCCCCCCCACCCCTTTCCTTATCAACTGTAATAATCTCATAAAGATTGTTTCTGACAAAAGTGAATCAAACAAGTCGGCCACCCCTTCGACACAGTCAAGGTCCGCCTCCAAACGACCCAGTCCAGCCGCTTCGCAGGCCCCCTCCAGTGCGTCCTGCAGACGGTCCGCCACGAAGGCGTCACGGGCCTGTACAAGGGCGCGACGCCGCCGCTGGTCGGATGGATGTTTATGGACTCTGTGATGCTGGGGTCGCTCAACGTCTACAGGAGGGTGCTGGCCGAGCACGTCTTTGGGGTTGAGTCGTGGGCGCCGGGGCTTGGTCCGGGAGGAAGCTTCTTCTCTCCTTCTTCTTCTTCTTCTTCTTCTTCTTCTTCTTCTTCTTCTTCTTCATCATCATCATCATCACGATCTTCATCTTCATTGTCGAAATCTTCCGCAGAAGCGACAACATATCTGCCGCCCCTGGGCCACGGCCTGGCGGGCATCATGGCCGGCGCAACAGTGAGCTTCATCGCCGCCCCCGTCGAGCACGTCAAGGCCCGCCTGCAGATCCAGTACGCGACCCTCAAGACGGAGCGCCTGTACTCGGGGCCCCTGGACTGCGTCCGCAAGATCTACGCGCACCACGGCCTCCGCGGCATCTACCACGGGCTGTCGGCGACGCTGCTCTTCCGCGGCTTCTTCTTCTTCTGGTGGGGCAGCTACGACGTGCTCTCGCGGATGCTGCGCAAGCATACGAGCCTCAGCGCTCCCGCGGTGAATTTCTGGGCCGGAGGGCTCAGCGCGCAGGTGTTTTGGCTGACGAGCTACCCGAGCGACCTCGTCAAGCAGCGCATCATGACGGATCCGCTGGGGGGCGGGCTGCGGGACGGGGAGAGGCAGTTTGCGAGGTGGAGGGATGCGGCGGCGGCGGTGTATAGGGAGGGCGGGTGGAGGGCGTATTGGAGGGGGTTTTTGCCCTGCTTTTTGAGGGCGTTTCCGGCGAATGCGATGGCGTTGGTTGCTTTTGAGGGGGTTATGAGGACGCTGCCTTGAGGATTGATGTTTGACTTGATGATGGTCGCACCGGGAATGAATGAGATGCTTGGATATATACAGATATAGCGATTACATAGACACGGCAGTTTGACAGCGCATCAGGGATTGGCAATGTCGAGAGTCTCTGGTCATGGTGGGCCAACATGCGATGGCTCATATCACAAATAGAACGTCATGGTGCAAAGACAAGATCATAATGTAGGCAAGTCCACTCAAAGATGGCTGGATTTCAAGTGACTAGAAAGGCTCCAGCAAGTCCCCCCTTTTCAGAAGATACCACACGCTGTCGACGACTTCTTTGACGAAGCCGCACGTGATTATATATCAAAAGGGGGTTCCAAGTCGCTGTAAGCTTTCCAAGGACCATCCTTTATTGTTTTCCCAAACAATGGCTCCCCTTTTCGTTCCCTGACTTTTTTTTTCTTCTTAAGCTTTCGTGAAAGAAGGCAGTTTACTCGTCATCCTCATCGGCGTCATCGTTGACGACGTTGAAGAACTTGAGCTCGTACACACCGCGGGAGGTGGAGACGACACGGAGCCAGTCACGGAGCTGCTGCTTCTTGAGGAACTTCTTGGTCCTGTTGAAAAAAAGTCAGCAGGAGTTCCCTACAAACAGGACTTATGAGGGGGAGGAGGGAAAGAATCGTACAGGTACTTGAGGTAGCGGCCAGACAGCTCGTTGTGGGCAATGACCTCGATCTTGCCGTCGCCAGACTGCTGGATGACGACGTTGTCGCCCAGGTTGTTGGTGCGGCCGTCGACCTTGATGCGGTCCTGGAGGAACTTCTCAAAGGCGGAGACGTCGAAGATCTTGTCGCTGGCAGGCTGGGAAGCGTTGATGACGAACTGCAGGGAAATGCTATGTTAGCCATGACCATCTTCCTCCTGTTTTCCACTTCAAGCAGCCATTTTTTCAATCAAGTTTTCCTCCTCTTCCCTCTTTTCTCTCGAGTCTCCATCTGCGCGCTTCGTCCTCACTCTTGCTCTGCTTGTCTTGTTGTAGGGATATGGGGGAAACAGAAAAACTCACCTTCTTGGTCTGCTTCTGGGCCTTGCCCGCCTTCTTCTAAATTCATGACATTTCACATCAGCCTACTGCACTTTCTCTCTTCCAAGATCAGCAACACAACATTGCGCCCCCCTTCCTCTCTCCCTTTCCTCCCCATCCCATCTCATCCCATTGCCCCTCTCTTTCAAGAAGGAACAAGAACAGAAAAGAGATAACAAAGAGAGAGAGAGAAGGCACAAGTCATGCGCCTACAGCAAAGCCAGAAGTAGAAATGCCATATTTTGTCGTTTTTCCCTTCTTTCGCTCTTCTGTCTTTCTTTTTCTTTATTTCAAGAGGTAGAACATACTGTAGTAGGAGCCATTGTTGATGATTGGTGGGGGGGGATGGTTGTCTGTCTGAGTGGACGAAAGGTGAAGAACGCAAAGAGGTCGAATCCTGCGTCTTTGGGGTGGATTGATGTTCTTCGAGGTTTGGTGTTTAGCCTCTTTTTTTTTTCTCGTGGATTTTTTTCTGGGCTCCAGTGGGCTCGTCGGCAGAATTAGGGCTGGTGCGGATCATTGTGTGCCGAGGCTCCGACCACTTCGTGGTTGGGTCCGCCAATGTCACGTGATACCGTCAACCTCCTCCATGAAGGTGTTCAGCCTTCCTGCTCGACACCTCATATGCTATGATGAATTGGTTGCCGTTCGTTCTCGCAGTAAGATCATGTAGCTTACAGTTGGTTCTCGCGGTAAGATCATGCAACTTGCACAATAAGCTAAATCGTCCATTCATTCCAAATCAATGCTTTATTTTGACTTTAACCGAACATAACTATCATAAACCAGCCTAATGGCCAGGACGTAACTATGAAGAAGAATAGATGATCCATACACGCGTGATTCGTCAAGTCGTTTGCCTAAATGAGATCCCATTTTCCATCGCTGCCGCTGCTGCCACGTAAACAATTTCTTCTCAAGTCAGTTGAACAGTCTCTTGAAAACTCCCCTGAGTCCCCCAGACCTCTTCTCCTGCTCCTTCGCCTCCTTCATTCGCCTGCGTTCATGACGGGCTCGCCGAGCAGCATCGTCACCCTCTTCAAGCGGCCCCGACTGCCTAGGGGGGTCTTCGATGCGGCTCCTGCGAGGCCTGTCGTAGGTGCCCTCAGACATTCGACGATCACGAGTCCGGGGAACGTCCCGCTCGCGCGTCCTCGGCCGCATCTCCTCAGGAAAAGAAGGATCGCGTGTTGGCACGTACGTGAACCTGTCTTGAGGTGGCGGTGAAGAGGATTTGCGAACGACGCCTTCGGCATTTCTCATTTCAAAGAATCGCTTCTCGGGAGAAGATTGCCGTGGGTAGTCATCTCGAGAGTAACCAGTGTTGCTTGAACGTTGACGGAACGAGCGACTGCGATGACGCTTGATTTCCTCTGGTGGCAAGTCGAAGCCCACCTCTTTGCCCTTGCGCTCTGGAGCGGCAGGGACATCGGCAGAGACCAGGGCCGGGGCAAGGGCCGGGGCCGGTACTGGCGGTGGTTCTAGGCTTTCCTCAGCTGGCTGAAAGACCTCCGGCTCGGGCTCAGGTGCCAAGCTCTTTCCGTAGGCTTCACGGCGCTCGCGGCGACGCTCGCGACGGTCTTGTCGGTCACGCCGGTCATATTTCTCAGGGCGACCGTACGCCTCCTCTGGCACCTCGCGGCCGTTGACCGGTTGGGGGTGTTCAAAGGGCTCGGGTCGCTGGGTGTGTTCGGGACGCTCGTGGCGGTCACGGCGGTCGGAGCGATCAATGCCACGATTATCTCGCTCTTCTCGGAAATCGTAGTGCTCACGCCTTTCACGACGCTGATAGTGTCGTTCAGGCTGACCATACCGCTCGTGTCCTTGGTACCACTCGTACCCGCTCTCGTTCACCTGCACCTCTTGCTTCTCGAGCCGCTCAGCCTCCCGGGCAGCACGGCGTTGAGCTTTGCGTTGCTCGTGGGCTTCCTGCTCCTCTGGAGTTCTGTACCTCCGGCTGGAAGAGACAGGAACTTCGCCCACTACGCCGCTGTGGCGTCGTCGAGGAGTTCGAGGTGGCGTATCGAGCTTGGATGACCCAGATCCGGGTCGGGAACCACCGCTGTCAGGAATAGAACGGCGGTAGTTTGACCCCTGAGATTCGTGTGAGCGACGCTTGCTGTCTCTGTTCTCTCTGTACTCTCTGTACTCTCTGCTCTCGTCCTCGCCCCGGTTCCTGCTGGAATGGGAAGAGTGATGAGAGTGACGGTACTTGCGGCGCCGTTCACGATCACGTTCACGATCCCGGTCACGATCCCGGTCACTGCTCGACGAGATGTGCTCCTTAGATCTATCCTCTGCGAAAATGTCAGCAATGGATTTACGAAGATCCTCCTCCTCAAAATCACTATTACTCCTGCGTGTAGTCGGGACGGCTAGAGACTGATGTTCCTCCAAATCCAACATCATCTGATGGCCTAGATGAGGGAGGTCCCCGCCGTTGCGGAGGCCGGTCAGCGAAAGACGGGCGTCAGGCCTCGATGCCTCTGCAATGGTGTTGGGGACCACGGCAGCTGCGACTGCGTCTTCAGCTTCGTGAAGTGCTATCTTCTGCTTGTGACGCAGCATTCGAGCCCTCCGCCTGTCAATCGTCGCCCTGTCGGGAACCACAACGGCGGGTGTCGGCGCTCTGAACTCATCATCCAATAACACGGAAAGAGACAGCGGAGGCGGAGTATCTTGAACCATTCCTTCAAATTCAAAAGGAGAGACCAAGGGGCCTTGGGAGGCCATGTGCGGCCACCTCGGGGAGTAGCGACCTTCGGCGGCGGTGACGGCGGCGGTACGAGCAGGATATCGTAAAGGGGGCACAAAATTGCTTGTTGTTGCGGCGGCGGCGGCGGCTTCAATGGGGATCGCGTTTCGATCCGATTCACGGGATGGCATCATCTCTCTCTTCCTCCCAGCCCTCGCCTGGAATCCATCGTCGGATTGAGCGACCACTCTCCTATCTGCAGTAAATCGCGGTCCATCGAATGCCTCCCTGTCGATGCTGCGGCTCAATCCGGGCGTGGTGAATGCGCTTATTCGTCCGCCTTCTTCTTTCCGGACCCGAACAGCTGGGTGCGTAGCCACATGAACGGTGCCAGTAGCCAGACCGTGAGCGCTTCCAGAAGACTCGACTTGGGCTACATCCTGTAAGTTTTTGTTTTTCTCAATAGGCTTCGCCCGTTTCGTGATCTCTTTACTTGCCTGTTCGAAATCTATCGTTGTCACTGCCTTCGAGGTTGATGTCTCTCCGCTGGCTGGTTGCTTTGACGAGGTATCCTTGGCAGTTTCCGCGGTGTCCTTCTTCGCATCGACGGACACCTCGGGCGTTGAAGGCTCGGCCGGTTTGGCGGCAGTTGTGGGTTCAGCTTCTCGAGCTGCAACGGCCTCCTCAACGGGCTTCGCAACCTCAACGGGGAGGGCAATCTCTCTTTCTGTTTCTTCTTGTTTAGGTGATTTGTCTTCCACGTCAATCTTAGTCACCTCAGGTTTGGCCGCTTCGGGAGCAACAGGCTCCGGAGCGGCTCCCTTGTGCCCACCTTCTTCAACTGCGGCCGAGATGTCGCGTTTGGAGTCATCAGTTTCGTGGTGAATGACCCCGGCAGTCGCTACAGCGGCCGTGGCGGCCGCAGCAGCCGCAGCAGCTCCAGCAAGCAGAGCACCATTGTCTGACTCCTCCGGCAGAGTTGGCGCCAAGGTCTTCTCGGCATCCTCTTTGTTGTCGTGAGAAGGCAGCGGCTCAGAGACGGCCTCCACATCAGGTTTGGAGGAAACAACAGGCTCCTCAACTGCCGGTGTCTCAGCCTTTGCAGGCTCGTCTCCCTTGAGGGCTACCGTCTCCTCCTCTCCCAAGGACCGACCCTGAGTCTCCGAAAGGTCTTCCGAATGCAACGCCAGAACGCCGTCGTCCTTCGACTCCTCACCCGATGTGGAGTCGCCAATCCGTCCCGAAATTTCAACAGGGGTATCATGTAATGAATGCTGCTCCTCACCTTTCCTGACCCTCTCTACCACGTTGTTCTCGACTGCAATAGGACCCACAGTGTCCTTGTGTTCCTCTTCCTCAGCGTGCTTGGGCGCCTCCACCTCAGCAATCACAGGCTGCACAACTTCCTCCACTGGCTCTGGCACGAGTGCCTTCTCGCTCTCCACCGCAGCGGGCGCGGGTTCAGCTTCGACTGTTGTGTGATCCTCCTCCGGAACGACGGGAGTAACCTCAGCGGGGGCCTCTTCAGCCACGGGGGCTGGAGAATGCGACACCTCAGACTGTGTCTCTACCTCAGCAGGAGAGTGCTCCTCAACTTCAGCTGGAACTGCGACGGGTGCTTCAACAACCGATGGGGTCTCAATCTCCTCAGGAGCTTCTGCAGTGACCTCATCGACATGGGAGGGCTTGGAGTCCTCAGTTACCTCGGAGGCGGCTTCGTGGACGGCCTCGACATCAGCAGGCTCCTCAACCTCAGCTGGGGCAACAACTTCGGGCACTTCATCCACATGCTTCTCTTCCTCGTGCACGGGTTCGGAGACAGTGGATTCAGTCGGCTGGTGCTCGTGAGAGGGCTCCTGCTCAGCAGCGACCTCGGACTCGGTAGCGACTTCAGACTCGGCGACGACCTCAGCGTAGGTAGCAACTTCAGGAGCGGCAACAACCTCGGGCTGAGGAGCGACCTCAGACTCAGCAGCAGCCTCGGACTCAGTAACTACCTCGGATTCAGTAGCAGGCTCAGACTCAGCGACGACCTCAGCATAGGTGGCAGCTTCAGGTTCGGCCGGTGCAACGTGTTCCTCAGTGGTAATCTCGCTTTCCGTGGTTTCAGGCTTCTCCTGAGTCACGTCGGATGCGGCCTCGGCTTCCTCCAACTTCTCTGCAGGAGTCTCGACCTCAGAATGGGTAGCTGGAGCACCCTCTGACTCGTCCTTGGAGACCTCGGACTCGTTGACGTGAGCAACCTCTGGCTCGTCCTTGGAGACCTCAGACTCGTTGACCTGAGCAACCTCTGACTCGTCCTTGGAGACCTCGGACTCGTTGACGTGAGCAACCTCTGACTCGTCCTTCGAGACCTCAGACTGTTCAACAGCGGGCTCTTCGTGAGAAACTACCTCTGACTCAGCATGCGTCTCTGCAGGCTCCTGAACATCCGATTCGGGTTCAGCCTCCTCAACCTTGGCCTCAGCCGGAGCGGCTTCCTCTACGTGAGCGACTTCAGACTCGGTAGCGGCCTCGACCTTGTGGTCGTCAGAGCCATCGACAAGAGCTTCAGTTTCCTGAGCTTCGACGTGCTCGTCGTGAGTCTCTTCTGCAGCGGCTTCCTTGTCGTGAGTGTGCTCAGCCTCCTCGGTTTCGTGAGCAGGCTTGGCTTCCTCGCTGTGGGCCTCATTGACAGGCTCATGAGACTCAGTCACGTTATCCTCGTGAGCCTCCTCAACGGCCTCCGTCTCCTTAGTAGCTTCGACGTGGGCGTCGTCGGCCTTAACCTCAACCTCGGTGGCGGGTTCATGTTCGGTGGCAGACTCTTCAGGCTTCTCAGAGCTCTCAGGCTTGTCGTCTTCATCAGCAGCCGGCTTCTCTTCAGCTTCGGTAGTCTCCTCTTGGGCAGCGGTCACCGGTTCGTCAACGGCGGACTTGGCATCAGACTCAGGCTCGATTGTCGATTCAGGAGCCTCTGCAGCTTCAATAGTCTCCTCTTGGGCAGCGCTCACAAGTTCGTCAACGGCGGACTTGGCATCGGACTCAGGCTCGATTGTCGATTCAGCAGCCACTTCAGCTTCATGTTGAGTCTGGGCTTCTTCCTCGTGGTGCTCGGGCTCGGCGGTCTCTGCTGCTTTCTCCTCGGGAGCAGGAACCTCCTCTTTGGCGGACTCCTTGGCGGCTTCTTCCGAGGCCTCGGTGGCGTTCACATCATGCTCTTCCGGCTTTTTGACAGACTCTTCTGGGGCAGCTTCAGTAGAATGTTCTTCGGCGACATGAGACGTCTCTTCAGGGGCAGTCTCCGTGACAGGCTCGGCAGCCGGCTCTTCCTTGGTCTCGGCTTCGGCGGTGTTCTCTTCAGCCTCGACCTTCTCCTCGGAGGGCTTTTCTTCGGAGTGTTTCTCTTCTTCAGAATGCTGTTCTTGCTCAACGGGCTTGTCTTCCTCAGCAGGCGCCACTTCAGCGTGCTGCTCCTCAGAGTGCTGCTCCTCAGAGTGTTGTTCTTCAGCAGGCTTCGCTTCTTCCGAGTGGTGGGCTTCTTCGTGGGGCTTCTCTTCTTCAGCTGACTTGTCCTCATGAGCAGGAGCGACCTCCTCAGTAGGCTTGAGCTCTTCGGAGTGATGAGTTTCCTCGACAGGCTTCTCCTCCTGAGCAGGGTTGGCCTCTTCGGTGGTCGTCTCTTCTTCGGCAGGCTTCTGTTCTTCCGAGTGATGCTCTTCGGCAGGCTTCACCTCATCAGTAGGTCGAGCCTCTTCGGAGTGTTCGTGCTCCTCAGTAGGCTTCTCTTCCTCAACGGGCGCGGCCTCTTCGGAGGGCTTGTCCTCTTCGGTAGGCTTGTCGTCGGAGGTGTTGGCTTCCTCGACATGCTTGTCCTCTTCCGCAGGATGCTCTTCGGCCTGGACCTCTGCATGGTTTTCCTCCGCCTTGTCTGCCTCAGCCGACTCGGGAACGTGGACGTCCTCCTTGTGCTCTTCAGGTGCATGTGACTGTGATTCTTCAGCCTGCTCATGCTCGGCCGGGTTCAAGGGCTCCTCAGTCGAAGCTTCAGCCTCAACAGGTGCCGGGGTATCTTCCGTGGGGGTAGTCTCTTCAACTGGTCTCCCCTCGTGAGCTTCCGCGGCATCGCGAGACTCTTCAGCAGGGGCATTGTCGTGAACAGCGGGCGCCGACTCTGGCTCCTTTGCAGACTCCTCAGCTTCCTGGGGAAGCTGCTCGTGCTCGTGGTTGTGCTCGTGCTCCTCAACCTTGGCGGTCTGCTCCTGCTCCTGCTCCTGCTCCTTAGCGGCTTCCACCTCTGGTTCCGCGTGTTCGGGCTCTGCAGTGACAGCAGCTGAATCCTCGGTCGGCTTCACCTCTTCCTCTGCAGCATTGGCCTCTTCCTGGTGAGCTTCCGACTCTGCCTCCGGCTTCACTTCTTCGGAAACGGGAGCAGCGTCGTGTGAGTGCTCGGGCCCAGCCGCGCTGTCGTCCTTAGGCGCTTCGACAGCAGTCTCAGGCTCGTGGGCTGCGGTCTCGGCCTCGGCGTTCTCCTCAGCAAGCGGCGTAGCCTCGTCCTCGCCTCTTCCCTCGTCTGTGGCCGGCGGCGAGGGAGGCTGGGCGGGGTCGAGAGCGCCATCAGAGGTCACGTCTGTCTCGGAGTTCTTTGGGCTGCTCTTCTTCTTCTTCTTTTTCTTCTTCTTGTTCTTCTTCACCTCGTCTTCGGCTACCACATTTGACTCCTCGGGAGGAGGGGTAACTGTGGTGTCTTGCTCCGCTGGCTCGGCGGTTTCTGCGCCCTCCGCCTTGATCTCAGCTGCGGCGATGCTGTCGGTGGAGTCTATAGGCGAGGTTATCTGGCTCTCGCTCTTGTTGTTCTTCTTCTTCTTCTTTTTCTTCTTGTTCTTGGAAGAAGTGGGCTCGGCCGCGACCTCTCCTTCTACCTCGGCATCTTCAGGCTGGTCTTCGGCCGCAGCCGACTCTTGAGGGGCGTCATTCTCTGCCGCAAATATCAGCACTGGAAGCCTTGAAAAGCAACGCACTCCCGAGAATTGTCGCCAGCATACCTTTGTTGTCTAATGACACCTTGGACCCCACCTCGGAGTCATTCTTCTCGAAGTACTGCACATTGGAAAAGTCAGAGAACTGCACATTGGACAAGTCTATGTTTGTCCTGACGGGACAGTATTCGACTTCTTGGGCGGTAGTCATACTTCCTTTGCCCTGTCGACCTCTGAGACCGCAAACTCTTCGGGCTGAGCGAGTTGGGGCACGGCGTTATTATCGACCTCCATACAAGCTGCACTGTAATCAGAAATGTCCGACAGATGCAGATGAAGAGCGCCAATGAGGAAAACGGCCGCTCTCTTGGGCCTTGGCGCTTGAGGACACGGATGTCTGTGGCTGCTTGAAAACGAATGTAGCAGCCTATCGGGTACGAATGATGACGGGATTCAGAGTGTAGTTTGTTATGTACGATGCAGGAGGTTTTTTTTTTTTTTTTCCCTCTCTGAAACCTGCGAACAGGTGGGAAGTCAGTAAAGTCTTTGAGATGACACCACTTGGAGCCTTGTTTTCCTCGAGCTGCATGGGCCCATCCAAAAAAAGCACGCCCCATGTCAAAATCACACCCATGGCCGTCCACAAGCGAACCAGAGAGGATTGACGATGCGGAGCCCACAGGCCAGGAAGACGCACAATTCCGGACCAGAAACCCCTCTCCACGCAACAGAGATCAGTGGTCCACACGCGGGCTCGATAGCAGTCATGAGAGGGTCCCAATTGGCAGGAGGAAGCCATCCTCGCCCGCCGCGCCGCTCCGCGATTGGACTCAGCAAGGCGGCCGCATCTGCGGGTTGAGACATGACTTGAAGCGCACGGGCTGACAGGACAGTGGTGGTGGTACTTGGTAGCTGCCCGACGCAACGAGAATGGAACATGCATGGTGAACCAACGAAAAGTGGGAGCGAGCGTGGCCGGGCAAATCACAGAGGGCAGCCAAGAGCAATCATGAGCAGGCGGCCAGATGAGCTGGCTAGCAGTGGGCCAAGTGGCTCCAGCTTGTGAGCGATATCAACAAGCGCCCACCGTGCAGCTCCTAGCGCCTGAGAATGCGTCCGCGAAAGGCTGGATGGACATCTGTGATGCATGCCGTGACTGGCTTCGCTCTCCGGGCGTGCTACGTGGCTCGCCTCTCGGTGCCCCGCGGTTTGTTCCCATGCAGCTCAATCCCCGGGATCTATCGGCATTGGACGTTTGCTGCGTCAATTATCTGGGAAGATGATTGCTGGGTGGCCGACTAATATCCTGTCGAATATCTCTCTCTTCTCTTTGGCGAGGCTGGTAATGACTTGCTTCAGAGGGCATGACTTGCAGAGGGTACCCCTGGACGTGGTTTTCTTCAAAAGAGAAAGATACAGCAAGGAAACAGAAGAAAATTCGCACCACTTACTAGCCGTCAAGCCACCCCGAAGCCACTCGTGTGCGTTGCCCGTCTCGGAGAGGCTGGTTGCCTTCTGGCCAACCGGTGCGGCGGCAATGGAGCCACAGCCGACACTTGACAGGGATTGTTTCCGTGGGAGAAAATTCTCAGAGCTATGGCCAGGTTTGCCAGGGTCCGTCGAGATGGCTGCTGCGAGTGAAGAATATCAGCCGACTGTCATAGCTGGCGAAAGAAAGAGCACGCACACACAGTGTAGAGTTCGAGGTAGGGAAAATTCTGATCCTACTGTACCGTCGAAACAGCTGTTGCCACTGGCTTCATGCGCGGAAAAGGGGACCTCGGGCTTTTCTCCTCTTCCTCTTTGCTCTCAACTCTTTGTTCTCGTTCCCTGTCGTGTCTCAGTCAGAGCTGCGCTATCATGCAAGGCGTGCTAATAACGGCAATGTGAAAAAATTTAGTGGCTTTTCTGCAGTTAGGCGGTGTGGTTGATGGTGGTTGACTCGGAGGGGAGCTGGAGGAGGGAAGGGAAAGAGTGGGGGAAGCACTTGAGCGCCAATCCTCGAGGCAGCTCGGCAACCACACGTGAGATGCTGATGCTTCACCGCGTAGTTTTTTTTTTTTTTTTTTTTTTTTTTCTGGATGGTCCCTTTTTCAACACACGCCTCTCGCGTCTATTCGATTTTTGGTGGTCTTATTTCCCTCTCTTTGGTCTTCCAGTACTTTCCTTGCTTTTTCTTCCCTCTCTTGGCGCTGCAGTGACATAATGGCCGGGATCGTAGCTCACATGAGGGACCAAATTTCCATCAGGCAGTCACCCAAGCTCTGCTTCGTCGGCGATACGACCAAGGCTATTAATCATACAATCATACGTGTGACAGCACCAAAGAGCGCCATCCATTCACACATCCATCAAGGTAGGTTGGCAGCCTCACTCTGTCACAGATCATGCAGTTTACACCCACCAGCCACCTCTTTATCATGCTTGCCTGCTGTTTGCCTTGGTTTCCGTACGAGTAACTCCGGACTTACACCTCCATCACACCTGTAATGCTTCACTGCTCCAAGACTGCCACCACCACCCAACCACCCGCACTTATCGTAATTGCATGCAGAAGCCATTTCCAGCCTCCATGTAAGCCTAGGCCCATTGCAGCACCCAACCTCTCTCTGCCCGCAGACCTGCCGACCAACCCCTCATGTCAATACCCTTCACATGCGCAAATCTTGGAACAGGTAGGTCGGCCGTAGTCATGGCTTTGTGTCCAAATCCGCGCATACGAGTAAGTTCTGTGCATACGATACATCCGTCGTACATGCATCTGCTTTTAGTGTGTAGCACTGCGTGACGTGAGCAAGTTCCGAGGAGGTTAAGAACAACAGGTATGGTGAGAAGAGAAGAAGACCAAACAAGAGGCGGCTGGCAAGGCCATCAAGTAGACGTTCCCCGATGATAGGTGTGTCCATCAAGGTTCGATCCCCTGTGCGTTCAGTCTGACACAGAGGGAGAAACGGAAGGAAACGGGAAGGAAACGGGAAGGAAACGGACGTCTACGTCTAATCCTAGATGCCCTGTATCATGTACAACAAAACATGCGGAGCTGGTTGCGCGTACGACTTGCCAGTTGGCCGTCCGTCAACTTCAGGCCTACTTCGCCACCAAAATCTCAGTGGTATTAGTCGTACCGCCATGTGCCGGGGGTAATAACAGAGACAGATCTTTTACGCATTGGTTCCATCTGAGTGCCACTCTCCATCACTGCCTTCAGCCGCGGTGATTCACTGCAGAATGGCGTGTTGCCGTGTTGATAGCGGCAGATTCCCGTCCTCGCTCTTCACTGCGGCCAGCCGGTCGGCACGTACAGAAGGGGTACAAACGACCATGAAAGAACTAAACCATTCATTTCAGCTTCTCAGCCGTCCCCCAAATAAACACACAACTCTGCAATTTTGGTATCTTGTCGTGTCATACGCTACAGATCCTCTTGTATAAGCCCCTCATTATCGTACCATCCATCATCAAGTGTTGTATCGTGGCAACCTCATCAAGCAGAAACAAAAGGGGAGAAAGGAGATACGAGTCGCCGCCCATTCACCACGTCATCGTCGCGTCCGAATCACCTCTCTAGGATGCCTTGGCCGCGTTGTCCGTTGCGCTCGGGGCGTAAGCAGCCTGAGCTCGGTTCTTCTTGATAACCTCCTTGACTCGTTCCTCAGCCTCGTCCCAGTCGTCGGTGTCGAGGCGAACCAGATCGATACCGTAGGTGTTGGCAATGCTGCTGAGGGCATCGTAGCTCTTCTTGTCGTAAACGAAGCTGATACTGACACCAACACGGCCGAAACGTCCGGTTCGGCCGATACGGTGGAGGTATGTCTCGGCGTCCGGCTCAGAGTCACCGCGACCCTTCATCGGGATATCGTAGTTGATGACCATGGAGACGGTCGACACGTCAATACCACGGGCGAGAACGTTGGTGGTGATGAGAACCTTGTTCTCGCCTTGTCGGAACTTGGCCAGCAGCTCATCTCTTTCGTTACCGTCAAAGGCAGCGTGCAGGGCGGATACTTTGTGTCCGTCAGCCACCATGCGCCTTTGGATCTCGTTGGCGCTTTCACGGGTCTATTTGAAATGTTAATAAAG
The DNA here is from genome assembly GCF_004382785.1 of Trichoderma ghanense. NCBI lineage: Eukaryota > Fungi > Ascomycota > Sordariomycetes > Hypocreales > Hypocreaceae > Trichoderma > Trichoderma ghanense. The sequence continues at coordinate 2,993,684 of NW_027395663.1, read as the reverse complement.
CCCTATCGAGATTCGAGTCCGACGTTTAATAAGCAACGTACCTTGACGAAGATGACCGACTGCCCAATGGTCATGAGGCCGTAGAGCTTGCAGAGAACGTCGTACTTGATGTTGTCGTCGGCACAGTCAATGAACATTTGTGAAATGCCCTTGACCGTAAGCTCGTTGCGCTGGAGCTTGAGTGAGTGGGCATTTGGCGCAAACTTCTGCGCATAGGCGCCAACTTTGTCGGGGAAAGTGGCCGAGAAGAGAAGGATCTGGATGGACTTGGGCAGCATGCTACATCCGCAGTTAGCCATCTTGTCGTTCTTTACAGCTCAGCTCTGAGGAAGCTTACTTCTTGACTCTCAAGCACTGGTCGCCCATTCCCTGTTGATCCAACATGTTGTCCGCCTCGTCCAAGACGAGGACCTTGAGTTGAGAGACATCCAACTGTCTGCGTCGGATGATGTCCATCACGGTACCTGGTGTTCCAACGATAACTGCCGAGCGGACTGGCTGATCGCGAGGGAGGGCGCCTGGAATGGCGGCGGCAACCTTGAGCGGCTTGATAAAGCGACCAATAGCATTGATGACGCCTTCAATCTGACGAGCCAGCTCACGGCTGGGGGCCAGTGCAAGGGCTTGTGGCTGGTCGGGGTTGCTGAAGTCGACACGCGACAGAATGGCAGTAACAAACGCCGCCGTCTTTCCGGTTCCCGATTGCGATTGAGCCATCATATTCCTCGGAGGGTCGCTGAGCATCAGGGGAAGAGACTTTCCCTGGACTTTCGAAGGTTTCAGGAACTTGAGAGCCAGGAGGCCTTTGAGCAGGTCCTCGGAACTATGCACGCCAGTCAGTTAGCGAGATTGTCATCAACGGTCTACATCCAGTCGATGCTTACAGTCCCATATCCTCCCATCGCGTGGCTGAGTGGAAGGGTGTCGCCTCGTTGTTCTGGAGATCGCTGAGGGAAACCTCGACATCCCATTCGGGCTCCTGCAGACCAGAGCCACCCAGCTCCTCTATGGCACCGTCGTTCTGTGCCTCGGCGACGGGAGCTTCAGCTTCAGGCTGCTTCTCGGCCGGAGCCGCCTCGTCAGGCTTCGTGATGCGACTGGCGAGATCAGACATTTTGGAGACGTGTGATTGCTTGGTAGGTAGATTATCGGATTCGTAAGTCGGTAGGAGCAGTCAAGTGCACAGAATAAGCAAAGACGCTGAAGACAGTCTGCCTGCAACTGTCTGCAACTGCTTTATATGGTGATGAGAGAAAGTGAAAACGAAGAAAAAACCGTGCCTTGACGCGCCAGGTGTGCTGTCAAAGATAGAGTTCAAGGCTCCAGAGATGAAAGCCGATATCTTTCAGTTCAACGAAGGACAAGAGTTTTGGTGGGGTTAGTTGGAGGGGTGGTCCGCAGCTTGAGCTAGCCTGAAGGCATCACTAGCAGGGATGCCGTGGCTATGCCGGAGATTTGCCGGACTGCGCCATAGCTCGTCAGCCACTGATTGTCAAGGTAGCAAGGAGATAAGGGACGTCCGTCCTAATCAATCGTGCCTCGTTCAAGCTCAACTATCTCCATTCTTCCGGTGGATGTTTCGAGAGAATACGGTCAATTTCCCAAGCTGATTCTCTTTGAATCAAACCTAGCATAACGTACCACATGCCGCAATACAGATCATTATTATAACAGGTAGCCTTCGCAAACGGGCGCAAACATGGCGGCTCCTCCGCCGCGAGGTCTCTCCCTCTACGACAACCTACACGATCCCAACGATCCCTCCCCCTCAGCGACAATCTCCTCCGCGCCTGTGACCTACAAACAAGGCGGATCAGCAGTCGACGACCAAGCAGTCAAGAAGCCACTCAATCCCGCCCTTCAATTCCAACCCATTCGGCGTCCGCAAGTGAAGCAGCCCAAATCCAAGACGACATTCCCAAAGGCCATCCCCAGAACCGCACCCGCCGCAGCCCCGGCGACTACCCCAGCAGACGCCGGAGCTGCGCAACCAATACCCCATCAGAGCACGCTTGCCGACTGGGCAGCAACGGAGGAAGATGAGTGGATGTACGGGACGGGCGAGAAGCGCCAGCGCGGCGGTCGCAAGAAGAAGAAGAAGCGACAGGAGCAGTTCGAGACGGATTGGGACGAGGTGTACGACCCGACGAGACCGACAAACGTGGACGAGTTCCTCAGGAGCGACGAGAAAGTAGAGGAGGTGAGAGAGTGGAAGGCATTGTTATACCGGCATCGCAAGAAGCACGAAGAAAGCGACATGTCAGACTCGGAACAGGAGACAGCACCACCTCCGAGTAAGCTCACTTCCTCTTCCATGACTGGGAAGAAGTCTCACAAGACTAATCTTTACCACAGATCAGTTCGCTCCGCCAGCTTCATACTCGTTTGCGCCACCTCCCAGATCTCCTCCAGCCGCTCCGGCCCCGGATGAAACCGCAGACGATGCCTATGCCCGTCGTCTAGCCCTCTCAGGCCAACAACATCCACCACCACCACCACCTCCTCCTCCTCCTCCTCCTCCTCAAACCTCCGAATCCCAGGCTCCTCCTCCTCCTCCACCGTCCTCAGGACCCAGCACAATATCCAGAGCCCCCATCCGCTACACCCAACCCCCTCAACCACCCAACAATGACGACGCAGACGAAGACAACAACGCAGGCTACTCCCCACCCCCAACCTTCAACCAAACCAACCAAGACACCACCACCTCTGAAGACTCCCTCCAAGAACAACAACGCACCAACCGCCCCGGCCAAGCCGGCTTCGCCCACCGCCTCATGACAAAGTACGGCTGGCAAAAGGGCGCCGCGCTCGGCGCCAACGAATCAGGCATCCTCAACCCCTTGCGCGTGCAGGTCGAGAAGCGCCGCAAGAGGGCCGACGCCGACGGCGGCGGCTGGGCCGAGCCCGCCAACAAGGCCAAGATCATCGGCGGCACCCGGCGCAAGGACGACGCGAGCAGGTTCGGCCCCATGAGCGAGGTCATTGTCCTGCGGCACATGCTCGACAACATGCCCGACCTCGAGGCCGAGATCGAGGATGGTCTGGGGCAGGAAATTGGTGGGGAGTGCGGCGAGAAGGTGAGCTTTACAGGAGAAAAAAAAATGTCTTATTCGTTCGGGATAGCTGTGCTAATGAGTTTGTGTACTGCAGTATGGACGAGTCGAGAGACTGTACATTGACGTGGAGACTCGCCAGGTCTTCATCAAATTCACAGACCAAGTGTCCGCCTTGCGAGTAAGCCTCATATCCTCAGGACGAACGAAGCAGAACAGCGCAAGTCATCAGCCCCTTACTCACAATGGCGACAGGCAGTCAATGAGCTGGACGGCCGTGTCTTCAATGGCAACAACATCATCCCAAAGTTTTACGATACCGAAAAGTTTGAAAAGGGCATTTACGTAGATACAACAAGTTAGGGCAGCGTAACATTATAGCACTTGGGCATCGTGGACGGCTACGCTTTCTCGCCATAGGTAGGCATGCAGCAGGGTATCACCAGATAGGCACGGTCATTGGTTGAACAAGAGGCAAAAAGTGGTATAAAATACCCCAAGTCTAACATACACCAACACCGATAAAGAAAGTCTAAAAGGTGCAAATCGTGATAGAATGATCACCAATAACCGTACACACGTAAAGTCCTGTTTTCCATCTCCAGCTCGACAGCGCTAGCCAACTCGTCACCGGCATACACCCATGACGCAACACACAGCAGATGGTTGCCTGAATTTATCCACCAGCACTGTTGCGGACGCGAAGCCGTCACTCAGCCGTGCATTATGTCGAGCGTGTCGATAGGAAAAAGGGGGAGCGTGGCGACATTGTGAAGTACATTTCCATTATTAAGTCTAGCGTTAGTGCCGCGAACACACAAAAGGGGGGCGGTCACAGCCAAGGCGTGGGAGAGGTTGACGAAACCACGATGTGTTGGCTAAAAAGAAAACAGAAAACAGCTGGGAGAACAGAGATTGACGCCAAATTCCGACCCATCGTCCCTCCGAAAGGTTTTTACCACAGCTGGGCCATACCAGCGAGAACGGACGCGCCGAGGAGCATGTTGTTGACGCTGAGGGCAGCGACGGCGCTGTCAGTGTTGTTACCGCTGCTGCCGTTTCCGCTAGAAGTGCTGGAGTCACCATCGCTACCTCCCTCATTGGCGGCCTTGACGTTGCTCTTGCAGGACTCCTGACCCTGAATAATCTTCTTAGACTTAGCATTGTTGAAGAAGCCGCAAAAAGCAGAAATGTCGGTGGTAGAGTAGACAGTGACACCGCCCTTGACATCCTTGAGGCTGGGAAGCTCGACGCTGTAAAGAAGATGCATTGTTAGCAATAGGCAAAGAAAAAGCCAAGTCCGAAGGGTGGACAGCTACTCACGAGTCAAAGTTGCCGCGGAGGATAACACCACCGGCAACAGTCTCCAGCTTGGGGAAACCCTCGACGGCATCCAGAGCAGTGTTGTTCTGGATGGTTAGGTCACCAACGGACGTCAGCAGAGGGAAAGAGACGTTGGTGAGTTTGTTGTTGTTGATGAAGGTGACACTGTCGCCGATTGTGGTGACGTTCTTGGCGCTGAAGGTCTTGAGCGACGGGTTGGTATCAAACTTGAGAGACTGGCTGATGGTCTTGAGGCTGGGGACGAGGAAGCTCTTGACGTTAGAAAGCTGGATCTCGGCAGCAGACTGAAGCTTGGTCATGTTGATCTCCATGTTGTTTCCGTTGCTGGAAACACTCAGAAGCTTGGTGATGTTGACCAGGTCGGAGTTGAAGGCCGTCAGCTTGTTGTTGTTGGTAATGGTCAGGGTGTCGACACTGTTAATGTTGAGACCGCTCAGATCACTGAGGAAGGTATCGGTGACCTGGATGGACGAGGCCTTGGTAACACCAGAAGTGCCAAAAACCAGGGAGTTGAGCTGAGGCAGCTTGACCATGTTGAGCTCGTTCAAGGTCTTGAGCGCCTGCATGTTAACGGAGCTCAGGAGCTCCAGGCTGTCAAGCTGGAACTTGCCGGTGATGGCGGTGATTGAAGTACTCTGGATGGAAATGAGCTGGGTGGCGTTGTTGACGATCAAGTCACCCTTGATCTGCTTGGGTCCGTTGAGGATCAGGTCACCGGCAACCGACTCATCGACGACAATGTTGGCATTGACGGTCTCGCAGGAGATGACGGGGTTGGGCGTGGTGACCTTGATGTCCTTGGAGCAGGAATCGGCAGCTGTAGTCGGGTCAGCAGGTTGTCATCGCCTTAGGCATGGTGAGAAGGGCCTTACCAGAGACCAGACCGGCAGCACCAGCGGCCAAGACGGCCGAGAAAAGCTTGGAGGAATGCATTCTGATCTGGACAAGAAACGTCAGCAACAGTATGTCAAAAACGCGTCAAACGTAAGCGAAAATGTGAAGGCGACTGTGTGCTGCGATCCTGGGCTCGGTGCTCTGCTTGCTTCAATAAGGGGGGAATCTGACTGTGGCGTTTAAACTATAGTATGCAGCTGGTCCAAAAGGCACGAGTCGAGGCAAAAAAAAATGTTGACGGATTCAGATCTCGGTCGCTCAAAAGATGGCCCAGGTGTGTCAAGATCCCCCCTCGGGTCTGCGACTGGCGAGTCCGGGAAGGAATGGCGTCGATTGTAGCTCGAGAGTGAGAGCGCGTTTTGAGACTGAAAGAGCAGAGAAGAGGGAGAGCGCAGTGCCAACCAGAGGACCAGCAGCAAGCTTGCTTTAGGCGGGCGCAAATCGAAGCTGGAGGCTGGAGCCGGCGATGCAGATTCGTGCGTGGGAAGCAGCAGAGCAAGAGCAGTTGAAAGTTTGCAGCGTGCCCAGGTGAAGCGGAGGGCGAGGGAGAAGCGGCGAGGCAAGGTGCGCACGCCACAAGCGAAACCAGGAGAACTCACACACCTTGTAGCTGAGTCGATCTTCTTCCTTGACGCGAGAAAAAATATGGAAACGTTCCTTGGGTAACGGGCTAGAGATGTCTCGAAATGATGGTGGTCAAAATAGTGGCTATTGGCTGGCCGCGAGTCTGGAGTTGGACGGAATGGATGAAGGGGGGGGGGGAGAGGAAAATAAAGAAGCTATAGCGCAAACTTGCTTTGGCCTGATAACGAGTGGCAGGAAGTGAAGAAGGAGGACGACGACGACGACGACGAGACGACGGCAACAGTAAACGAGAGGAGGAGGGCAGAATGCGAGGAAGAAGGACGGGAGGAGAGAAAAGGGAAGAAGAATCCTGTTCCTGGGACGAAACCAGGCGGCACCCCCTGCTGCGCGACAGCTGCCGCGTGCACCAATCGCAGGCCGCAGGCAGGGCCGGCCAGGGGGACGCAGGCCCCAAGGCTCCCCTGGGAATGGAGCTCTAGGGGGTGTGGGTGGGACGGGCGACCGCTGCAAAGGGCACGCCGCCCCACCGGGCCTCGACTCGATAATTTGCCCTTTGATGAGGCCTGTGCCGTGACATGCGGCGAGGATAATTATTGCTGTGTCTCTCGGTTTGATGAGGCACGAAAACAACCAAACAATTGACGGAGACGAGGTGGCAGAGCGATGGCTCAACGTGGCGCACGACTTGTCTGGGGAAAGGCGTACGCAAACAGGTAGCTGAGAGGGCCGTGCCTGATATTGCCGTCCTCGTGCTTGTCCGTCTTTCGCTCTGTCTGTCCCTTACGGTAGCTGTACTCCGTGCACGGGCGTGCGCGGCATACGGAGCTTGGAGCAGTGCATCACGATTCCCATTTGTGCTCAGCTTTTAGTAGCCTGACGAGGCGATGCAGATACCTGGTAGTCCAGTAGTATATCCCACGAGAAGAATCCTCTGCTTCGGACTCAATTGCTTCAGGTTCTCTCACAATTGCTCCGTCCGAGTACCTCTACATAGGTAGTATAGCACCCCCGTTGACTCGCAGCGTCGCTCCCCTGCATGCCTCCGAGCTGCGCGCAGCTTCACTAAACAGGTCGGGCAGGTCCAAGTGATTGATGTCAATTACAATCCAAGCACAGAAACGGACTCGTTGCCCTGCCCTTTCCGCCAGGTACTACGGATACCGGTGCCTGTACGGGGAACTCCACGGCCGTGGATGCGATACCAGCTCCGCGTGCTAATGTAGGTACGGCGTTCCCGCATGCGTCCAAGTACTGGCGGCGACTCCCAAAGTACCCGGAACCTCGAACAATGACGCCCCGGCAATAATAAGATTCTCACCTCGGGAGGCCTGGCTGAGCCGTCTTGGCCTTGACCGTGGAATCGAACAATCGTGGGCCAGCTGTACTTGCAATTTGGCGGTACGATACCTAAGGTAAGGTAGGCGTCGGTACCTGTACTTTCTTTTTTTTCTTTTTTTTTCTGTGACCTCGTGTTGCAGCGTCAAACTCACACCATCACAATCCAAACATCCGCTGCACGAACTTTGCATCACAACGGCATCACGCCGGCATTCACACTGTCCAGCGCATCGCTGATCCCGTCCTGCGCGTTGATGCCGTCAATCCCATCACAACGACGTCGCCATGCAGATCGTATCGCGCGCGCCACTCCAACCTCGCGTCCGAGCTAGACAGCTAGAGCAAGCCACTAGCAGAGCTGGGACAAGATTTGCTGCTCCTCGGCACCGTCATGGAAGCCATGCGCAAGCTAACAGCAATTGAATTTGCTTAGCTCCAGGGAATGACTGCTTTCTTCGCTGGAGCCGGTCCGTTCGTTGCAAGTTAAGGTATTACGAAGCGCGCATTTCACGGGGAGCTTCCATGTGCAAGTACCAGTTACAGTACGAAAAAAAATCACGAGAACAAGTCAAGTCGGGGAGAATATCTGGCCCCCTGCCTGGCTGGCCTCAGGTTGTCCTACGTACCTGGCCACTCGTTGCTGCAGCCGGATTCTCGGCCGCGCATTGCCTTGGATAACCCAGGTTTGCCGCCTCCTTTTTTTCTGATGCTATTCCCTTGGACATTAATTAGCAAGATGAGCTGGAGCGCCAGTACGAGGGTTCTCAAACACTGCCGAGGAGTCACGCAGGGAGTCCCGTCAGCCTGGCAGCATTCGCTTCGGGCCCAGTACGATAGTTTCGACCCGTCGGCGGCCAATTTGCTCTCCATAATAATTGAGCCGGATCGCAGACGCCGAGCACTGGACGATAATACTTGAGTGCACCGCCGATGGCATCCAGCCCGACTCCTTTTTCTTCGTTACGGGGCGCATCTGGCCAGTCTGTTTCAGCGTTCCGCGATCCATCTGCCGCCTCTTTGTTTCCCTCGACAGCGGCCCCACGGCAACGCCGGCCGGTTGACGATGCCGACCATGACGAGCACGATTCAATGCTCTCGCATTGACGCATTGGCCCCGTCGGACGTCTCTTGAATCGTCGTGGCCGCTTGGCGCGCTGGGTGTGCCACACCTCTTCTGCCGACGCTCCAATAGTGTCCGATCCGAATCACACAAATGCGATACGAGAAGTTTAAACCTGTCGACGACATGCGCATTGGGCCCATAGTCGACATCAAGAGTGCGATGAAGATCTCGATGGCCAAGTTGACGACGACTTATAATTAGAACATGCCCATCAACGTCAGTTGACCTCGCGTCGAGGTGGGATGCGATCTATCCTGACCATGAGCGAGAGCAATCCTAAGGTATGGACGAAGCAAGAATGGACCTGCCCGTACCCGTAGAACGTACAAAAATGCAGCAGTGACGATACCTAAGTATGACACGGCGAGCCAAGCACACTGCTGCAGGTAACCCTGACGAGCGATTGTGCTACCGAACGATGAAGCCAAGCTTGCATTCAGTGTTATTACCTCCTTGTTACACTGCTGGTCTCAGACGGCAACATTTACAAACGACTCGATAAGGGCAAACAATCTCTTGACTCTGCACCAATCAATCGCATCAGATGCACTGTGCTCCATACTGACGCTCTTCATTCTACCATTTTCGATACGAAGAATGGAAATCCTTTGGTTGAAGAATCAGCCCCTTCACTGACAAGAAGAGAAAGGAGGCAGGCCAACGCGGATGCCCCGTCCGGCCGTACAACGGGAAGAATACGAGTGCGTGCAATTCTCCTTGCAAAGGCTCAAGCAAGAACCATGGCCCGTAATACAGCTCCCGTGTCGGTCACCGCTTGACACGGCTCTATTTGAATCTCAACAGTATCCACGGAGAATTAGATTCTGCCGCTATCCCTCGTTGCCCTCATTCGCCGCCGTTCTTGATGACCCTTTCGGTCAAGATCTTAGACGCCCTCCCTGCCTAATGCCGCGGCGCAACATCACTGACATTATCCAATTTTCCAAACCCTCGTACTTCGTGCAATCACTTGTTCGCGTTTGTTGACCTGCCGTAACATGCACGATTCAACAGTCCCCTGCCTCTGGAGAAGCTGAGATGCGGTCCCCTTAAGCTCTTTGTCTTCATGTGAGACGGCTGCACGTGTCATCCGCGCCGAGCCGTGACGCTCCAGCTTGAAAACAAACTTTTTGGCCTGCGGATAGAAGAATTAGAGTTCCTTTTCTTGTGGCATCCGTAAAGAAGGTCATTTGCACGACGGGTGACGCACGTTACGGGTGAGACGAACATGGACGTACCTGTGTAGTTGTATGTCGGATATGCTGCATGGAGAGAACGAGGTTGCACGTTGAGAACTCAACTCATTCAATGACATTACATGATCATATACACGATAAAGCATCTAGAAATACAAATACACCCAGCACCCACTACTCCAAGGTGCTGATATCCGTCTCCTCCACCCTCCACATGTACCACATAAACAAACTCCGGTACGGGCTGAACTTGTCCGACAGTTCCACCATGTCCTGCTCCGACATGTACTTCCACTTGCCTCCCTTGTTCTTGAGCTTGGCCACGTCCCGGCCGACAAAGGCGGCCATGCCCCTCTGCACGCCCAGGTCGCCCAGCGAAAAGACGTCCATGCGCTTGAGCGCGAAGCAGGCAAACATCTCGACGGACCACTTGCCCAGCCCGCGCACCGCAATGAGCCTCTCCATGAGCTCCTCGTCTGGCGCGTCGTGCAGCATCTGCGCCGTGATCTCCCCGCTGGCGAACTTCTCGGCCAGGCCCTGCACGTACTCGGCCTTGCGCTGCGAAAGACCCGCGGTGCGCAGCCGCTCGATGGAGCATGCGGCGACTTCGGACGGCGTGGGGAAGATGCGCTCGGCGGGAGAGTCGCCGCCGTTGACGGGCGGCACAGCCACGGGCACGGTCTGACCCTCTGGGAAGAAGAGGCCGATAAACTTGTTCTTGATGGACTTGGCCGCCGCCCCGGAGACTTGCTGCGATATGATGCTGCTTACCAGGCTCTCGAACGGGTCAATCTTCTCCGCCAGCCCCTCGGCAGAAAAGACGTGGCAATGGTGCCTCTCGATCAGCGGCCGCATGCGCTCGTCTACTTTGATGAGATAATCGCACGCCTCCTTCAGGATTGTTGCTGTCGTCGTCGTCCTGACGCCAATGGACGGCGCTTTCGAAGGCGACACCGCCTCCACATTGCGCGACGCAATCACCCGCGAGGTCTCGGGCGACAGCAACGTGGCATTGGAGAATTTGGGATCCGCGAGGCGGGTGACGGACTTGTGAGCGGTGCCTTTGATGCCGTTGAGCGGCACGGCGCTGGTGGTGGGCGTCAAGGGGGGAGCAACTGGGCGCTGCTTCTTGGTCGGCGTTCTGGGCGCCGAGGGCTCGGGTTCCGGAACTGCTTTTCTCTTCCGCGCATTCTCCTTGGTTGGGGGAGGAGCTGCGGGGACAGCATCGCCATCTTCGCCGTCTGGGGCAGTGACATTTGCCGTTTTTGTAGAAGTCTTTGTCGTCTTTGTCGCCTCTACAGTTTTCGCGCTTTTTGCAGTGGTCTTCGTAACAGGCTTTGTAGCAGCCTTTGCAGCCTCGACGGCTTCCTGGGTGCTCGCTCTGCTGCTGATACGCGCAGATCGCCGTGTGGCTGCCATGGCTGTGTATGTGCTGAAGTATGGTGTTGAGGCCGGCGAAGATGCCCCCAATATCAGTGGTCTGTATGCGGCAGCCAGGGATCTCGCGTGGCTGGTGAGATGTCGCATGCGCTGCTTCGTCTACCTCGTAGATGCGATTAAGAGGCTGATTGAACACTGACTATCGCAGAAAAGAATAAGTCTAAAATCTTTCTATGCTGTGAATGAATGGATGGAGATGCAGAGGAATCCGGCCAGTTGCGTCTTGTTGGTCTTGCGATCTGCGGTCGGTTTGTCATCACAGGTTAAGCACCAAGTACCGGCATGCAAAGCAACACGGCAATTGCGTGTCGAGAATCACGGAGTGACTTGCAAGGTGAGAGGAGTCGGTCGGTGAAGGCACTGCGACCAAAAATCTTTCTATCGTCAAGAAGGAGAGATGGCACAACGTCCAACTAAAGTTGATAGACTTCTCAACAGGGTAAGATGTTCATGAACAAAGTTGCCATCTGGGTCTTTGACCCCCGTTCTTGATCTGTCGCGAGATCTGATTTGCTCCCCGTCATCTTGCGGAGCGGGATTCCGCAGGCTTATTCATGCTGTGATGGATACTACCTTATCCAGGCTTTATTCTCACCACTGATTCGAACGTCAATCTGATGGTTGAAGTTGAATTACCCAGTCGACTAGCCTGAGGCAACTGATTCAAAACAGCCACAGAGATACCTAGCAAAATCCATCGAGATTTGACTGCGTTTGGTCCGTAATCTCATGTCTCTGCAGGGTAGCATCTAGCATGGTCTGGACTCTGGACTTTGTCTTCACCTCCTGATTAGCGCGTCTCGATTGACACAAGGATCCAGCGCCTCGACTCGGGTGTCGCTAACGCGCAACATCTTGGGTACCAGCGGCAGCCACTTTCATGCCGGCTGCAGCCACCAGATCAAGGTATCGCACATGTATCCGTAGGGTCTGCACTGCCCAATTGGAACGGTTAGACTTTTCATCAGGAACAGCAAATCTGGTCTGGGACGCTAAGATACGGGACGGAGCACCCTATCTCCAGTCTCCAGTCTCCTGCCGACTGGCCCCCCTACTTTGTTCTGTTCTGTGTCCTGTCCTGTCCAGCAGCCTCTCATTGATACAACGCTGGCTCCGTATCGTGCTGGGCTGCTACCGTATTGTTTGGCTAGACCCCAGGTGTCGCCTCCACTCTCTTTTACAGGCCCTCGTCTTCTTTTCTTGGTTTCCTCTTGGCTCAGCCTCCGTCACCCCGTCTACCGTCTCGAATCCTTCCGTGTCATCCCCGAAGACTGCGATCGATCAAACGACATACAAACGACGAATCCCGCCCTTGAGCGCCAATTGCGACGGTAACTCGAGGGAACCGAGGCGCGCGTCAAGACGCCATCATGCTGCTCCCAAAGGGCGGATTGGACTGGAAGTCGGCGAGGGCGCAAATCCCTCCGACGAGAGCACTATGGAACGCCGTGACGCGGACACGATTCCTACTGCTGGTTGGGATTACAGGACTCATCCTGCTGCTGTGGCGTGGCGTGTCCACTTCCGCATCAGAGATGCAGAGGTAAGCGGCCGAATGCTGATATCGCTGGATGCGCGCAGCAACTGATGCCACATAGCTTCTACTGCTGGGGCCCGGCCAAGCCACCCATGGAAATGTCACCGAACGAGCACAACCGATGGAACGGACACCTGCAGACACCAGTCATCTTCAACCACCACGCCCCCGTCGAAGTCAATTCTAGCACAATCGAGCACGTCGACCTCAACCCCATCAACTCGACCAAGCAGGCCGTCACCAAGGAGGAGAGGATACTTATCCTGACGCCGCTGAAGGATGCCGCGCCGTACCTGTCAAAATACTTTGAGCTCCTCGCTGAACTGACGTATCCCCATCGATTGATTGACCTTGCGTTCCTCGTCTCGGATTCCACAGACGACACCCTCGCCGTCCTCGCCTCCGAACTCGATCGCATCCAGAAGCGACCCGACCAGATCCCCTTCCACAGCGCAACGGTCATTGAGAAGGACTTTGGATTCAAGCTCAGCCAGAATGTCGAAGAGAGACACTCATTCGAGGCCCAGGGACCCCGCCGAAAGGCCATGGGCAGAGCCAGGAACTACCTCCTCTACACTGCCCTGAAGCCTGAGCACTCCTGGGTCTACTGGCGCGATGTGGACATTGTGGACAGCGATCCCGGCATTCTCGAGGACTTTATCGCCCACGATCGAGACATTCTGGTTCCGAGTAAGCATTCTCAACTCTGGAAGACGAGAGGCTGCTGCTAACTTCGACGCCAAGACATTTGGTTCCACCGTTACCGTGACGGTGTGGATATTGAGGGCCGATGTAAGTGATGCCAGGCGCATGAGACAACATTTGAAAAGGCGGTCGCTTACATGGATATAGTCGATTATAACTCCTGGGTTGAGTCTGACAAAGGCCGCAAGCTGGCGAACAGTCTGGACAAGGACGTTGTCCTTGCCGAGGGTATGCAGCCTATTTGTGATGTTGATGTGCAGAGCGCTGACCATGACGGCAGGTTACAAGCAGTACGACACTGGCCGAACGTACATGGCGAAAATGGGTGACTGGCGCGAGAACAAGGATGTGGAGCTTGAGCTTGACGGCATCGGCGGCGTCAACATTCTGGTCAAGGCAGACGTGCACCGCTCTGGTATGCCCCTGGAGCCTGCTCTACTGATGACGCAGGTGACGGCTAACGAATACGTTTCCTCCAGGCATCAACTTTCCCTGCTATGCTTTCGAGAACCAAGCCGAAACAGAAGGATTCGCCAAAATGGCCAAGCGTGCCGGCTACGAAGTCTATGGTCTTCCCAATTACGTTGTTTGGCATATCGACACCGAAGAAAAGGGCGGCAATGCGTAAAGCCAACACACGCTTCTTTTGTTCGACGGAACAACTTTTCGCTTCACCTGTCTCATATTTCGCGAACGGATTCGAATAATCGGGGTTGACATATCCGCAACGAGGCAACACTTATACGAAGACTAATGATGTTACACTTTCTTGCGTGTCGGTTCACGCTTTAGACACGGCCGGCCTACGATATAGATATGTCGACAGTGGAAGGATGCCGAGACCATCCTCTTGCAGGCTGTTGGTGCAGATTGCCTGCTTGTTCGCACTCTTGGTCATGATGGAATTTATCTGGGGGCGCCTTGGGCATGTCTGGTCAAGCTAGGGAAAGCCACTGGCCAACATGCCTTTCCTTGTTGTCTTCTTCATCCGCCGTAGTCTTATATTCTGGCTACTTGCGTTGCGTATAGGGAGCATACCAGGACGGAGATTGCTTGTGTAAGGGCGGGAGCGATTGGCAAGGCGGGCTGGGACGGTTTTGTATGTAAAGTTTCGTTTTGTTTCTTGTTTTGGGAGTTGAGAGTACCCAGGCATGGCATCGACATTGTTGACACGGCCGAGCGTCTTTGTATTTGCCCTGCACAGCTATACCCAGTGCCTTAATTATGAACTATCTTAGGCAGATTCTCGAGGAGAACGGCTATAATCAAATGGATTGATAAGAACGTTGGGAGCCCCTGTGATGGTATCGATGGCGTACGTCGCCCTCTTTCATTGGCCCTGTATCATGATCATTTTCAACCAGGGGATCACTCACATGGATCGCTCACTCTCAGCCCAGTCAGCCGACCAACACCAGGCGACGAACTTTGCACTTCGCACTGCTTCCATGCCTTTCCGAGATAAGGAAGAAAGGCATCGCACATGACGCGGCAGAGATTCGGCTAAACTGGCGGCCCCCAGGGTACGGCGAGTTACTAAGGTGCCGTCATAGCAGGATTGGCGGCACACGTACAACCTGGACGAGTGCAATCACATCAGCCGCCTGCGACTGGCTGCGCATCCCCGACGCTTCAGAGCTCATTTCAAGTCCCAACTTTCCGCGAAGGTACGTGAAGCCGGAACAACGCCGAGGCTGGATGACTGCTGCCTAGCTGTTATTTGCGCTTCTTTGGCTAACCTGGATGATGCGGCGACTCTAGACTAACCCCGCCGTTCAAAGAGGCTGCTGCTGCTCTGCCTGCGGCACCAACTCACACCGTCATTCTGAATCCGGATCAACGCTCATCGAACCCATCAAAACCTCCGTCGCTGCCGCATCCCTCACTCTAACCCGGACGTCTTCTGTTCAGCTTCATCCATCCATCATGTGGGGCTGGTTCGGAGGCGGCGCCGCCGCTCAGAAGAAGAAGGACTCGGCCAAGAATGCCATCCTCGGCCTGCGGTCGCAGCTCGACATGCTGCAGAAGCGAGAGCGACACATCCAGAATCAGATAGAGGAGCAGGAGGCAGTCGCCAGGAAGAACGTCAACACAAACAAGACGGGTACGTTGAGTCACGTGGAGGGCATCTGCGAAGAAAAGTGATTGAAAGCAGCAGTTTTGTTGACGCGATGAATCCAAAACAGTGGCCAAAGCTGCCCTGCGGCGCAAGAAGATGGCAGAGGGCACGCTGGATAAGACGATTGCGCAGATTGCGACGCTCGAGCAGCAGATTAACGCGATCGAGTCGGCGAATATCAACCGCGAGACGCTGGCCGTGATGGAGAAGTCATCGCAGGCTATCCAGAGCATCCACCAGGGCCTGACACCGGAGAAGGTGGAGGAGATTATGTACGTGGCTTACCTGTGGCCCTTCATCGTCGAGGCCTTGTTGTTTTCTTAGGGATAAATGAACTGACGGACACGTAGGGATAAAATCAGCGAACAGAATGCGCTCAGCGATGAAATCGTCAACGCGATTACGTCGAACACGATTGGCGAACAGATTGACGATGCGGCACTGGACGCTGAGCTGGCCGATTTGCAGCAGGAGCAGCTTGACGAGCAGATGCTGAGCGCAGGCAACGTCCCGGTAGCGGACGCCGTTCACAAGATGCCGTCACCATCGCGTGCGGAACGTAAGTTTAGCCTGGCAGAGGTTGGAGGCCATGTTGCAATGGATGGTGCTGACGTTATGATAGCCATATCTAGCAAGAAGGTGGCCATTGAGGAGGACGATGAGGAAGCCGAGCTTCGGAAACTGCAAGCCGAGATGGCCATGTGATTGTTCTGCCGTCAGATGGGATGAGTTCGTGCGGTCCGGGCATTTGGCGGACCGCTTGAAGTTGTGATGTGTTGATGAGCTTCGGACATGGCTTCATTCCACACCGATGAGCAGATCAGCCACAACGTCTGCAACCTTTTTTTTTCTGTTTTTCTTTACCCCTTCCCTCTTATTCTAACCTCTCTTTGAAACTGACTGGTGTTTCTTTGGCGTTGGCGTCTTTGAGGGTCTATTTATTCTTGCCTTGTTTTGTGTAGCTGGGAGCCCGAACACAAGAGGAGGGATGCATTTGATGCTGCCTGGCCTGTGCGAGCTTCACTCACGTCAGACAACTATAAGCTCGACTTTTGGCTGTCTTGTGCGTTGGCTTCTTGTGCAACGGAAGTGCTGCTCCCAGGTCAGTTGACGTTTTTTTTTTTTTTTTTTTTTTAGCTAGGGGTTTGGTAGAGAATTAGATGTCGAGCCAAAGATGGAATCTAAAGAGAATAATATCCTGTTTGCGTCAGCGCGTGGGCCCTTTCCTGATGATGCTCAGTGTACACCTGCGTGAGTCGTTCTCTATCAGGGACTCTTTACCCCTATGTCATAGGCATATGGTCCTGTAGGAGAGGCAACCAGCATATTTCAGTTGGCGCCGAGGTACCCCGTATCTGCGATATCACATGGTCGTGGCGGTTAACGCCGTGAGACGGGATGTTAGATTCGTTGAAATAGGAAGATGGACCGATGCCTTCATGCAGGCGTCTGTTAATAAGACAAACGAAGCGGAAATGACGTTGTGGATTCAGCTCAGCTGGTGAGATGCAGCTGAAGTTTGCCTTGCTGTGTCGATGACTCCATCGTAGAGGTGCTGGGATGATTAGAGTGCATTTACATGAAGATAGCAGCTCATCCCATGATGTACCCGACAACATGAAGGAAGGATAGGTACTTGCATCCAGAACCAATTGAAGCTCATCCTTTCTCTCCGAAACACCAGAAGCAGCAACGGCGATAAACTGGACTATTCCCATCTCCAAAGCCATTGCGCCGCATGTCTACACGTGACTTTCCGCCTCGAGACAAATCTCCAAGCGCCAACAGAAGACATGGATGCACCTATCGATTCTTCCCTGTGGCTGCTGCTCCCGCGCTTATGACATTGTACCTTGAATCTGTTCAACCTACCAAGTGCCTTGCGAGGCCGTACCCAGCATTAGCCGCCCAACCATGTAATACAACCTCTTTTTGGCTGGGATCCCTGCTCTCCGGCGCTTCATTGGATGGCGAGGGCTGGAAGCGGGATGCAGTGCAGGTGCAGGCAAGCGCCCGGTCTATCGTGTACTTTTACGGACGGGCTGGAGTCTGTTGCGATTACGTGCAGCGAGATGGTTGAGCTGGAAAGATCTGGTCCGGGGGGGGAGGACAAGCAATCAAGGTTATTTTCTGTTCAATTTTCCTTCTTCTTGGGGGCTGACAAAGGGCGGGAGCATGGGTTTGCGTCTGCATGAAGGAGGGCGGGCGGCTGTGATGGCGGTTTGATTTGCCTTGGGAGATGCGGCTGGTTTGTTTTCTCGACAAGGGCGAGATGATGCATGCATGCATGCAGGCCTTATTGCCAGCGAGCAGTGGCTCGGTCTCTTCGATGGGCGCGTGTTTTGTTTCCTGCGGGTTAGATGTGTATCGACAGTAGTTCAAGGATGGGTTGTCCTCCTGAAAACGTTCCTCTCTCTTGTTTCCCTTCTCTTCTTCTTCTCCTTCTTCTCTTCTCTGGCAGACCGATACCTCTCCCTCGTTTCTACTAACAACCATTTCCCTTTTCATCTTTTCCTTTTTTTCCTTTTCTTCAATTTCCTTTTCATCTTCCCTTTCTGTGTTTTTTTTTTTTTTTTTGTTTCTCTCGTCTATTCATTTGGGTCGTTTCGTCTTCGTTTCCTTCTTGTACGACGTCTCTGTTTCTAGGACGAGAAAACACACCTTCGTTATAGCCTTTGTCTTCTTTGCATCTTGTTTCGAATCATGCTGAGATGCTGGTCGTCTCTTTCATAATACCGGGTCTTTCTTTAGGTCAGTTCACTCCCAACGCAACCGATATCATATGCCACGATGTTGTTGTCGATATACTTGGACTCGATTACACGGACCTGTTTGCTTGTTACCGTGGTGTTGCTCATGACAATCATCTTCTGCGGAGCATACAAATGCTTCACCCAAAATAGCAAGCCCAGTCTATCAGGCAACATATAAATAGACCATATCTCGTTCTGATGCTAATGCTGACTAGATGTTTCTCGATAGAATGTCTAAAAGGCTCTCCTCTTACATGCTGCTCTCATTCTTCATCACGCTCATTTCCACCGCCACAGCAGCGCCTCTCAACTCAGGAGGCATAGACTCATTCGTTCCGAGCTGCGCGATCCAGTGCTTCGATTCGTTTCTCAAAATCAGTTATGCAGACCGGCCCCCGAGGACATTGGCGGCGCTCTGCCCGCGCTTGGGAGCAAATGGGTTTACGATTGGGGAGGCGGCCGTCCAGTGCCTTGTCGCGGAGAGAGCGGCAGGGGCCTGCTCCCAGCAGGTCGCAAGCGGTAGGGTGGATGAATTGCAAAGGCAAGCTTGAGATCTACACTAACATGCTCGTCAGACGCCGTGATTGACAGGGCCTTTTTCATGTGCTTTGGCCAGCCGGGTGCCGTCTCGCCTACTCACTCCGTCATCACGGCCACCCTTGCCGTGCCGGTCTTTGGCACAGGCCCGATTACGTTTCCGCCGGCATCGAAGACGAGGAGTTCTACGATTCCTACGGCCATTCCCAGGCAGACACGGTCATCAGTCTCTCTCCCGTCAACGCTTGTCACGGACCCGACGTCGTTATCCAGCCTCAGGCCCTCTGCAACTAGGTCTACCAGTGTGCCTGCAACCAAGTCCGCGAGTAGAACGAGGCAAACATCGTCAAGCCCATCCAAGTCATCAACAACGTCTTCCCCCGAGGTGCTCACAACCGATCCAGTGGCACCAACCTTCACCGTCACAAGCACCTCCGCTACTGAAAGCAGCACCGGCACAGACGTTCCCGACGGCGTACTGGGCGGACAAGGAAAGAAGGAGACTTCGAAACCCCTCAGCACAGGACAAATCGCCGGAATCGCAATCGGCTGCATAGCAGGCGTCGGGCTCATCGGTTTCGGCATCGCAGTCTTCATCCGATGCCTCCGCAGGAGGAGGTCTCGCTTCGGCAGGAAGTGGAGGAAAGGCGGACGGCCCCTGAGGGACTCGGGCAGCTTTGGCGTGGAAAAGGGCCCTCACGGCGGCGGCGGAGGCACCGACTCTTGGATCACGAACCAGCTCCGGGCGCCGCTCGACCCGGGGCCTGTGCCGGCGCCGACGAGATCGTGGTACAACAGGGCGAGCTGGAGGCCGAGTGCCATCGGGCTTGCGATATCGCCCTCTCATACGCGGGACGTGACTCGGGCGCCGACACCGACGTCTGCGCGGCCCTTGTCGAAGCTGCTTCCGGCCAAGCCCGTCATGGATCGGGGGCCTCCGAAGCTCGAGGTGTCGCTGCCTAGCCGAGACGGAGACTCGCATTTCGGTGCTGCGGCAATCATGGGAGCGGCAGCTGGAGCAGCTTCAGGGGCAGCCATGAGCGGAGCCATCGCCGCGTCTTCGTCAAACATGAAGCCCACACAGCCAAAAGCCGATCCGAAACCCCGGCCATTGCCTCAATCCCAGATCCATCCCGCGTTACGCGAGCCGGCGATGGCTGAGCCATCCATCAGACCGCGAAACCTCACCCCCCAAAGCAAGCCTCAATCACCCCTACCGCTGAAGCTGCTCATCCCCAAGACGGGCAACTTCAAGCCTTTCGTCCCCGTCATCACCAGGCACGACAGCTCCACCACCGAGTTTGAAGAGGACGGCAGGATCTCCGTCTCGCCCGTAGGTCAAGTCTGGCGACCGCCCTCGGCCGATCCGCAATCGTCGGCGGCGGCCCCTTACTACGTCGCGGACCGGAGCGGCAACTGGAGGCTCGGCGACCCGGCACGGGCGCAGGAGATTGCGGAGCTCGAGGCGTCCGTCAGCCCGCTGACCGCAGCTCCCAAGTCGGCGGCCCCCAAGCTGGTCGCCGGACTGGGACTGGCCACGGAGGCGGCTGGCGCTCTGGCGCTGGTCAAGGCCGCGAGCCAGCGAAGAGACAACGCCCGAGCAGCCGAAGCATCCAGGGCCGCTCAGCAAAAGAGACAAAGCGCCCTAGGCATCAACATGGCTCCCGAGAAGACCATCCGTGCCGTCGAGCCATCGCTATCTTCAGACGAGGAGATCCATGAGCAGGACCAGCAGCCACATGCCCCTCGACCCCTTTTCTCCGCCGCCGGCAACAACAACAACAACAACAGCAGCAACTTCCCCCGCCGTTCATCCACTCATCGCCGGTCCTTGACGCGCTCACTGACTCGCCCAAGAATCACCTCGACGGACAGCGGCGTGACAACCATCTCGACGTCCACGGACGACACCGACCTGCGATCCCCTCCCCCGCTGGAGCAGCCGGGCAGTCTCTCCCCCGTGGTGGAATCCCCGCAGGCTCTTTCACGACCGGGAAGAGGCCGCTCGCCGGCGCAGTACCCCAAGATCCCGGCCAGCCTGCAGGTCGCCGCTGTCCCTCCATCAGCAGGCAATGCGACTGCTGCTGCTGCTGCGAGAGGCGACCGTCCCGCGCAAGCAAGCCCCAGCTTTGGCGCGCCGCTCGCCGCCGGCACCATGTCCTCTGCAGACGGTAACATGCCCAGGCAGCAGCAGCAAGGCAAGAAGCTCATGAGCCCCCGTCAAGCTCCCGACGCGATCCGCACCGGCTCCCCCATGATGCGTTCAGAAAGCGCGCCCTCTCGCCCGGAGAAGAACACCAAGCGATACATGCGGCAGCCCCCACGCAGCAATACGCTCCCCCAACAAGAACAGCAACAGCAACAACAACAGCAACAGCAAGTCATTCCATCATCGTCCCAGCCCGGGTCCACCTATCCCCCCCAGCAACAGCAACAGCAACAGCAACAGCAACGATATTATCCCGCGCAGCCTTCGCAGAGGCCCCCCTCAAACAACTACTCCATGCCCTATCGTCTCCCTCCCCATCCCACAGCCTACAGACCCAACATTGATTCCTCGGGGTATCCCTATCAGACTCGTCTGCCGGACTTTGACCAAGCCCCCATGACGTATAATCTCCCTTATCCCCCCCAGACAAACAGATACCCGCATCACCACCCGCGGAATCACCAGCCCCCTTTTACCCAGCAGCGAACTCAACCATCTCAACCACAACCTCAACCTCAACGCCAGCAGCCACAGCCACAGCAACAGCAACAGCAACAACTCCAACTACAACAACGCCGCCAACAACAACAACAACAACAATCACACCCCCAACAACAGCAAAACCTCTCCATCCACCCCTCAACCCAAACATCCTTCCCACCCCCCCTCCTAACAACCACCTCCGCAACATCAACATCAACATCAACCTCCTCAACATCATCCTCCCTCCTCGCAAAGCGCCTCGGCCCCTCCCGCGCCGCAACCCTCACCATCCCCGTCCCCGGCGCCCCCTCCGCCTCCTCATCCATCTACTCCACCGCCACCACCACCACCACCACCGCCAACAACAACAACGCAGCAGCCGGTACTACTGCTACTGCGAGAAGCAAATGGCTCCGCCACAACTCCATCACCTTTCCCGCTGCTCTAGGCGAAGGACAAGCACAAGCACAAATCGGCTTGTCATCGTCGTCACCGAAAATGTTCCCGCCTCCCCCGCAGGAACCGGCCGAGTTGCCTGCTACGCCCGTCTGGAAGCCGAGGCTTACGCCTACGAGGAGGGGAGACGACTTGTTCCTCATTGCGCAGTGATTAATCCTCAAATTATCTTATACAACTATACTATCCTAGAAGGAAGGTAGTTGTATTTGTGTGTATATACGACGAAGGGAGATGAGAATCCAAGGGGAGAGAGAAGAGGAAGAAAGACTGCAACCCCTTGTTGTGCCGGGGCATATAAAGTAAACGCTCGATGGGCTTATGCATTCCTGTTGTTTTTGGGTTTCCCATGATAATCATCCTCTATTATGTTCTGTTATGACATCTTTGTACGATATACTCCCGTTTGCGGTTATCTAATATTTCCTTTTCTACAAATAGTTGCTCCAATCGAGCATCATGTACGTTAAGCAGACTGCAACGCGAGGAACTGGGCTCATTTCAACTGATTGGCAACACGGCTAATTAAGTATACCACTTGCGCACCAGGAAAGACTGTGATTCGTATTCGAAAAAGGTTGTCTAGGTAATCCATGGTTCGCAAGCTCCTCTCTCAACCCATGACTCCAACCTGAGATCAGCGCTGCCGTCGATAATCGTTCCAAGCCCTCATTCTTCTGCCACCGTCTGGCTCATGACGCATTCCCTCTCCACGAAACGCTTCGACGATGGCCTTGGTCCAGACGTCTGGTTCCCCATAGGCGTCATTTCAAGTTCCAGGGCCGAATCGCTGGTTTCGTCCGAGGGTCGCATACGCCTCGAGTTTCGCTTCTTTACACTCCCGATCCCAAGAAAGTCCTCGACATCACTCTGGATATCACTCAGCTTGTCATCCAGTGCCTCCAGCCCCTGATTCCACGCCGCTTGATTCAGATGGGCATTCTCATCGACCAACTTGTTCTTCTTGCGGATCTCTTGCCACCGTGACTTGCTTCCCAACTCAAAGACGTTCATTCTTCGCTTTTTGCCAATGGGATTCCCGAGCATCGCAGGTCGCCATGCCTTTTCCTCCTCCACCGCCGCTTGCCGGTCGTCAGGCATGGAGGCGCGCCGAATGGTCGATCTGCGACGGGCCTCGATCAGCCGGTCCATTTCCTCCATCTTGGAGTTCGGTATGATTTGCACGTCGGTAAACCGAGCCAAGATTAAGAGCAGCATGATGGTGAGGATGAACAGGATGCCCGCCACAACTCCGGTAGCTACTTGCTGGCCCAGTGTCCTCGTAACCAGACCACCGAGGGCGCTGGCGCCAGCCGCAAAGATGAAAGCCAGAGTATGGATGGCCGCGAAGCCAGCGGTGACTCTTGGGAATGAAGAGTAGTTGGTTCGCTTTTCAGCCTTTCCCGATTTGCTGCGTTGGCGCCCCGTCATCCCGGGTGAAAGATCAGAAGTGTCGAAACACTCCATCACCAGACCGTTGCATTCCGCAATAGCGAGGCATGAAAGGAGTCCTATGCAAAAGGCAAATATGGCCGGCACGCCCACGTGCATTGGGGGCCCGGAAGATACCGCCGCATAGCAGATGCCCGCCATTGGCAGCAGAATGGTGAAGATGGTGCGCCGGACAAGGTGGGATGACCATGCAATCTTTCTCTCCATGGTTGCCTTGTTGGTGTTGAGCTGCGCCTGGCGGGATCTGGAGAAGAAACTGGCCTTTTGAAAAGGAATAGCCAGTATGGCTCCAAGAGCAACGCTTCCAACGAGCAGCCCGACATTCGGAGATCGTAGTTTGTAAAACTTGGATGTCAACGACCCCAGCAATACAATGGTCAACACCACTTGTGCGTAGATCCAAGCGGAATAGAGGGCAAGGATTAAGAAGCCGGGCTGGCGAAGCATTTCCAGGGTGAGGAGAATGCCATGATAGACCTCTTGTCCCCACCACTTCGGACCTGTCTTGACCCGGTGCATCATGATCTCGCCTCGAGCTACACGCCGTGAGATGTCGCCGCCCGTTCTGACTTCCGCCACCGATCTCCTGTAGGCAGACCGGCGAACCTCGGGGCAGAGGACGTTGAGGATGAGAACAACGGCAATCATCATGATGCTGATGTAGAAACCCCATGTCGGGGGATACTGGTCAATGACACAGGCGCCGACTAGAAAGCCGATGCCTAGAGATCCGACCCAGCACCATGTCCATACGCCCAACCAGACTCCCATGCCGCCGCCATGCCGCCTTGCATCGTAATGGTCCACTACTTCTTGGTGGGGGTTTGCACTCATGAGCGAGGCCCCGAATAGATCCATTAGGATCGAATGGAAATTCATGCTGGCAAAGCCAAGCGAGCCTCCCATGAGCGTTCGGGATGCAAGAAGCATGGCTCTCCATGTCCCCGTGTTGGCTAGTCTCTGCGTGTTGACTGCGAGAGCTTGGGGGAAGAGGAGAGGCATGGCGAGCACAAGACTCGTCATGATGTATGGCTTCCGCCCATGTAGCAAAGGCAGCGGCCACAGGAAGAAGGTTGGTATTGCCAAGCCCAAGAAGCAGCCCGTGTTTCCATGAACAGTGGCGTGAGACTGGTCAATGATGTAGTACTGAATCGAGGGGACCAAACCTGCGTAGATGCCCAGTATGATACCGATCAGGGCAGTGCTGATGCAGGCTACAGTAGCGACAAATCTCTTGCGGACCGGTGACCAGTCTCTGGCGGTTGGTTGTCGTTTGCGTGAGCCGGCCAGGCTGAACCCTTGTGCACCCCTGAGACTGACATGAGACCGACGCCGAAGGCTGATTCCGCGATCGGCATACCTTCGACGGCCGGCAGCTTCACGGGGAGCATCGTCTGAACCAGACTCATGTGAAGCATGCCTTGCATGTGAGTTCCTTGGTGCCGCTTTGCTCTGACGGGGCTTGGCTTGCACAACGGGAGGATCCCTTTTCGCCCTTGTGAGGTCGTCGTATTGTCTCTTGCGGTTCAGCTTGTGCGTTTGGGCCGAGGCTGTTTGAGAGGACGGCGCGAACTGCCCCTCCTCTTTGATGCTTGATCGCCTGCCCGGGACAATGAGGGACGCCTCAGCTGCAGTCTGAGGCGGTGTTCCCGCCTGCACGGGATATCCTCTTGTAGTCAAATCATCATATACACCAGAATAATTATGCAGAATCTCGTTCAGCCGTGGACGTTCAGGAGCACCGGTATAAGTGGCTGCATGGTGGTACAGAGGCCTTTTTTGCTGGGCCTCCTGGTGGATGTCGGCATCATGGGTTTTGCCAGGGCTCTCGCGAGTGCAGCCCGATGTATCATCCTGAGAGGCCCCGTCCTGGCCACCAGGTACACTGTCACGGCGACTATGCAGATTGACGCACGGTTGATGAACCTCGGGGCATGAAGGAGTGCCAGGTCGTTGCACTACCTCGGAAGCCAGTGCAATGGCCTCGTTCATCAGCTTTTCGAGATCATTGACCGCACGCTGAAATATGAATGGATCAATCTTTGGCTCGGACCTCCCAGAATAAGATGACTGACCCGTCACACGGCGGGACGGAAGCATGCTAGACGACGCTGCCTCAGAATGCCGCCGGTGCTCTGCCGAAGGAGATCTTCGGGCCTTTTGTCGTGAGGGTAGCTCTGTATATTTGGTCGTATATGTCTCTGGATACTTGAGAATGTCACGAAGCCACTGTGCAGTGCGCTTATAATCAAGCGTCGAGCCGAGAGATTGCGTTCGCGCTGACAAACCATCGGATGCCTGTCTCTTCGGGTTTCCGTCCTATGAATGAAGAGACTGGCCCGATCTCCCCGAGAAGAACGGCTTGTCCTGAGTAGCCGTAGCACTGGGCGCATCCCCAACGGGCCAACCCTTGGAAGCCGAAGCATGGCTCTCATGTCCACTCGTTGACGAGGGCTGAGCTGTGAAGACGGGGCGCACCTTTGAAACGGGAATAGGGGAGTGAATGACGTGACGTTGAGAAGGAGTGGAATCTCTGCGTTCGTAAGAGATCGAGCCTCCATAGCTTTGCTGCTCAACCTTGTGATGTATAAGCAACGCTTGACTGTCATTGGTTTGCATCAATCCAGACTCTCCCGCATCATGAGTTCCTGGCTCGCCATCTTCGGGAGGATACGAGATGTTTGCATCAGAACGATGATCGTGTATAACACCCTCACCCATTGTTCTGGTAAACGGCCCGACCTTTGCGTTGTAACCGTGAGGCTGATGGACGTCCTCCTGAGGCAATTCGGGCGGAAAGGCACGGATCTTCGACGTCGGAAACGATAGCCTCCGGCCACTATCCCCTCCGTGGCCACAGCCACGACCATCTGCCTCCAAGACCACAGCGTCTAGACCATCGACTGTATCATAGTCATCTTCCTGGTTCTTTCCAAGCTCGATGTCGTCAGCCCCTGGATTGAACGGCCGAGCTTTGTTGGTAGAACGTCGATAGTCGAGCCCGCGCTGATCTCCCGAAACCACCGGATGATGATGAGTGGGATGGTAGGAAAAGGCAGGGCGAACCTTGACGGCAATGCTGTGGCCCTTGTGCCGATGGATAGGCACCGTCACCTCGGTGACGGATATTTCACCACTGGACATGACGCGATGCACTTCACCGCTTATCATGGAGATATCGGACACTGGGGACGAGGGATGCGTCGACGAAGTGAAAGTACGAGATCCCGGTGATTGAATCCCATTATCGCAGAAATCGGCACTCTCCAACAACCCGGGATAGTGTACGTCGGCATGCACATCGTCGGGATGTAGAAAGGGGTTGACACGGTCCCGGTCGATGAGGCGTATCGGCGATGAGTAGGCTGTCTTTTCCGAATTGCGGGCAGGGTACGTTTGTTGGGGAGGCATGGCAGCCGTCTGCCGGGGGACAGAGTCGTGACTGTCAAGCTCTGACTTGGACGGCTGGGATGGCGTCTTGATAGGAGGGGTCCGGCTGACAACGGGCGGCGCGGGCAAGTCTCTGTCGACAAGGGTCGGGCCGCTTGCCGATGTCTTGAGCAGATGGTGTTTGAGCGCAGCAGCCCGGCTAGCAGCAGCCCGGCTAGCGGAGGTTCCGGCTGCGCCAGTCGTCAAGTCGTCTTGCTCAGGCCTGAGCCTGGTAGTGTCCATATCGGTTTGGTAACAGGGCTGCTAGACCTGGGTGCTGTGGGACAGAGCCAAGAGCATCACCTCCTGATGGTGTCTACCCCGTGCCCTCGGGACGTGCGAGTACACAGGCCGGACAAGAGGCGTGTCTCGAGTACAGGAACGGTATGCAGGAGTGCAGAGCGAAAAGGGGGGCTTCTGGTTGGGGTACCCCTTCTCCAGGTAGACTCGGCCCCAGCAGACCAACGAGTGATCGATATCGGTGTCTGAAGTAAACAGTGAAAGCGGTGGCTAGATAGAGTGCTGGATGATGCAGGGAGGAAGACGGCCTTCTGGCGTCGCGGGATGAGAGGGCAGAGGAGGCTGCGAAACCATGCAGTTCCCGGTGAGCATGCAGGTATATGTCGATACTTTGCGAGTAGAAAAATACAGTGAAAGACAGGTAGAAGGGACGATAGGGATGTCGTGAGGGGAGCGGAAGCGGACGAGGTTGGTGATGGATGGATAGAGTATGGTGGTGAGGCTTGGCTGAGGTGTTGTGAGGCAGTTGTTGATTCCCGCTTATCGGCCTTTGTTGACGTCTGGCCTTTGCTTGGCGAGAGTTGGCAAGGCGTGGGAGGCTCCTTCCCAGATTCCTAGATTCCATGATTCACAGATACTTACCGGGACGAGTGTGGAAGTACATCGAGGTACATGTGCCTCGGCTCCCCCCAAGGTACCCCCCAAGGTATCTCTGTCAAACCACCAACTCCGACACTCACTCACTCATATTACACCTCCCATCTCTTGTCCCTCACTCTCTCATACCCCCTTTGCCTCCTATCTTTCCACAGCTGGTGAAGGAGTCGGAACCCGGAATCAAGTCTGGTCAGCTACTAGCTCGTTCAGGCACGCACACACGGGAGAGACGGTAGGGGGGAAAAGGGGACCACTCAGCGTCGGAGCGGCAGAGGCAGAGTAGCAGCGGCCAGTCGTGTGCCCTGCAGATGTGCGGGTCGTCAATAATCACAACAAATACTACTGCATCGATGCTGAAAGCTGTGTGGTTGATGTCTTTGGACCAGCAGGGAGGGTGTGTATGAAAACATAATATGCCCGTTTGGGGCAACGGCCTCATAAGTCACCGTTTGTAATATCAGAGTCGGCGTCGATAATGAGACGGAAGACACAAGTTCTATGCTTTAATTTCCCTTAATGTACCTTATCTTATTGTCATCTAGGTATTGCCGAGAGTCAATGCTGCAGCACATGTGCTATGTTCAATAAGCGTGGACCAGGCATCACCGAAGCGTCTCCAATCAATGAGTATCTTCAAAGAGGTTTGTCTCTTCCGATAAGCCGCCATATTGGGTACTTTCTAGGAAAAACTGCAAGGTCACTCATCTCACTGGCATTTAAGCAGCGCTCACCGGAGCCTCTTCACTCACCTTGTCGTCTCGGTCCTCAAGCCATCATCCACTCCCTGATAGCGTAACATCCAGTCGCAACTCCTTGCTCTCGAACTACCCATTCACGCGGAACGATCCATAAACCCCCAGGACACCCAGAAGCTCTAGGCAATCCTTACGCCGGATGTTGCCAGAATCGCTTTCGCGCCCATATGTCATGCCTCACCTCGTCTGCTGTATGCACCGCCGGAGTCCTATTCCAAGCGCAACCTGAATCCAGCATCTGCATCCATGTCGTGTGAATACTTGACACTGCAGTCGGCTCAGACACGTTCCACAGCCACTGCGCACACCCTCGTACAAAAGAAACGCTGCCGTACCAACACATGTACGTAGGGTGGCAGTGGCACAAAAGGACCATCCCTCAGCCTTATCGTTATTAGCGGGTTGACACCTCAGGTAACGGTCCTGCAAAGGCCCTGCGCTGTCTGCTTGTGTTCCTGAGCCAGAAGCCTCGTCCAATGCAGGCCACTTCAGCTGAGATTTTGTGCCGTCCCCCATTTCACCGCTTGATAGCACAACGCCCCCCTCCTCCCTCCGCATCCTCCCCCTCGTATTGTCCCGTACGATACGACGAGATCGGGTTGCTTCCTCGGAAGCGTTACACCATCAACGCCAGAAGCTGCCTATTCTCCAAGATCTTCTGAGCACCGCCTTTTTTAGCCGTCATAGTCTGACGCAAGAGGAGTGTGGCTTCGGGGTCGCTCGGCGCAAGAGGAAGAAGGATACGGAGTACTCATAATGGCGGCGATGATGATGGAAATGCCTTCGTCGGCACGGCAGGGAGACAGCCAGTAGTAATCATTCATTGGCCTCTTGCAGAAGCCTTAACAGGCACCAAAGTCCGCTCAACGGTACATCTGCCCACATCGAGACACTGCCGAGAAGCGTCTCTGACTCCTCCCCATGCAGCCCACCCACCGAGCCAGAATCCTCCCGGCGACACTGCCGAATGCTGTCACCACTCCTCGGCACGTAGGATGCCTGCATCCCCAGTAGAATCAAACAGAAAGGAAGAAAAAGAAGGACATAGAGAGGTATGGAAGTATCTGGAACAATCCTCCCGAAGCATGACTAGAATGCACCGGATGATGCTACGATGCTCGAGTCCTGCGCCTTGTGAACCTGCAGAATATAGCAACGGTTTCTGCCTAGAGCACCAGGCTTCAAGTCCTTATGAGACATACAGCGATGACTACCTTAGTAACTGGGCCACAAACCACTTGCTGTACCTTGCGTCCTAAGCCCTGCGTTCGAAGGACAAGGTAGGACACACCCAATCTCACTCCCACCGGGTACCGTACCCAATGGATTTCCCAGCAACCAGCGTGTCAACCGTCAACTTCCCCCAAACGGCGGCGACGCGGCTAAAGTACTTGCAAACTGAAGAGAAGCACTGCCAGGTTGCATAAGGTACCTAATGACTGACTCCACGTCCACCATCTCTGCTCTGCTCTACTGCATTAGAATCTCCCCTTTCTCCCGTCTGTCCGTAAAAAGAGCCTCACGCGGCAGGCAGCACGCCTTACATGCAACCCAATGCTCGGGGCCATCGGTACTCTGTACATGCACTGCGACGCTGCACCAGGCAACGGCACAGGGTAGCCGGTACCTGTCCTAGAGCCTCGACAGTTCCAACCGCAGAATAGGGCGAATAGAACCCAAAAACCCCCAGCAGAAATGGAGGGCCAATGCTGCAAGGTTCCCCGTCCCGGTCCAGGGCCTCCGGGTCATGTGTGCGGCTTCAGCCCAGCCAGTGGAGCTCATGCTGTCCCTGTTTACCTTGCGTCCTGTTAGGCCTGATCAAGTTTAAGTTCCGATTCATCATGTTCATGCTCGGTTGCCCATTTCGGCTCAGCCCACCAAAGTTTCATGCTTACACGCTGCCTCGTCTCGTCTCGTCCATCTTCTCTTTCGCTAAAACAAAACAGATGCTAAAGGGAAAAATGATCGCTGTTTCAACCCCGTCGCCCATCAGATAAAATTAGGAACCAGGCTGAAGCCGTTGTCACTAGAACCGCCCTACGGAGCACCAGACCACAAGAGAAGGGCGCGCCCGCGCATGAGTTTGACAAGCAATGACGGCGCAAATCTTGAACTTTGTCATCGCCCCCAAATCTCTTAGCACGCAGACGCGCTTGCGATTCCGCCCTGACCTGTTGATCGCTTGACAGGGAGGTATGACTTTGTATGACCTTGATATGCCTTGTGCCACGGGAGAAAAGGGCCGGAAAGCGTGATGCCATCTCATCTCATCTGTGCTGTATGTACATGTGTGTACATGTATGCACACGCAGGTATAGAGAAACAACCGTCAACAATGTACGGAACCATGTATCAACCATGTGCATACAAACCACCACCACAAGCACCACCATCATCATGCATCTCCCATGCGTGTCTCGCCTGTCCGCCCCTCCCCCTCCGGCTATTTTCCATCCATCCAGAAAAGACCAGCTGCTGCACTGCACTGCACACCTTCACGCCTACCCTCCCTATCCCAGCTCGCCGGAACCAATCAGGGGCGCAAGACGCAGCGAAAAGCGATCACCGCAACCAAACCACGCGGATGGAGGCCCCCCAAAATGATGGAAATTTCCCGTGCATACAGTACCTTACCTTGCTTGTGCCAACACAATATCTTTTTGGGGGGGGGCGTTCAAAGACGGCAGGTAACAATCACCTATTTCGACCTCGTTTTCGCTCTCTGATTCAACCACCATCCATCCATCATCTCTGCCAAGTCATTATCATCATCTTGGGTAGGTAGTATCAGCATCAACCCACAGCGCGCGGAAAATCTAGGCGCAAGAACAATTAGACGCGATGCGGAACAGGCCCGATGCCGTGAGATGCAAGTCTCAGCAAGCAGGTTTTTCTAAAATAAGCAACCCTAACCTCACTTTTCAAACGAATAAGCTCAATCTCTCTCCCCTTTGCCCGGTAGAGCGCACGCCTTCAAACACTTCCTTCTTACAAACAACCTTCTTCTTCTTGTGCGACTGACTCCAGAATTCTTCTACACCCCTTCTAAGAACCTACATGAATTCAATATCCGCCCCAGCCTTCGTTCCACACTATCAAGCGCGCAGCCGCAGCCGCAGCCGCAGCCGCCGCTTCGTCTTCCCCTTCTTCTTTTTTTTTTTTTTTTTTTTTTCAAAATAATTCCTACCCTGGCCAACCACACATGTCACGCCTCTCCCGATTAGGCAAAACATCTCGCCAAACGGTGCTCTCTTCTTTCATGTCTTCCCTCTTTGTCTTTGGCTTTGGTATTTTTTTGCGGGTTCGGCTTCGGCAGCAAAAGCCACTCACTCACCCACACCCAGTTTCTGTCTAGGGAGGGAGGGTATCTAAAAATAGCTCAGCCCACACCTTTACCCGTTCTCCAGTCAGTTCCAGCCTCACCTTTCCCTCCCCCCTGCCCCTGTTGTTTTGTCTTGCCGTATGTCTTTGTGTCATTGTTTTCCCTCTTCCTTGATGACTGAAAGCCCAGTGATTAAGAAACAAAAAGTACGATTTTTTGGTTCTGGGATCAACACTGCCCCTCCGACGTTCCCATCGCCCAGGGCTGGTTCCATCAACCCCCATTCCCGTCCGGGATAATTCTCCCCCCATACACGTTTCTGATGCTAAGGTAAGGAAACACCGTAGTCTACTACTGTAGACATTTAGTGTCTTCCGTAAAAGTGCCGTGTAAGAGGGGAGGAGGGCCATCATATCGGCCATTCTTCCGCTCCCCCATGGCGGAACCCACCCCGCGCTTTTTTAAGCCTCACGGGCGTGCGAGCGCGGCCTCAACCCATCGTCATCCCCCCCATCCACCTCGCTTAAATGCAGAAAGAAGTACTATTGCTGAGGAAAAAGAGGCCAGCGAGATCTCGGGCTTACGTTCTTGACAAGGAAAATCCACCACTGTTATCGACACGTCCCCTGGGAGACCAGAACACAAGACGAGGACTCAAGGTACAGAGGGAGCTTGATGTATTAGCGAAGAACTTGTCAGATTTACTCAGACCGACTCAAGGCCGTACATTATAAGCAAAGAAAGATGTACGGACAGCTACTGTTTTGGCAATCTAGCACGGAGTAGGTAGAATTGCATCTAATAAATGCCAAGTTGCTGTACTTCGTACTGTGTGTAAGCCCGGAGATAGTAGGAAACGAGTTGACAGATTGCGTGGGAGCTTTTCCGTTTTGACAGCTCCAGCATGACAGCATACCTTATGTAAACAATTCGCAAAGCATCGGCACATACCTCGGTCTGCATTACCCCGTTGGTTCGCGGGAGCCGTTGCATCCAGTATACGATGCAATAGCCGTCCGACGAAACAGAGATAGTCACCTGCAAGATACACATCACAGAGGCAACGGCAGAAGTATGATCTAGTCTGAAGCTTTTTGCTCTATTGATTGGCAGCATCCTGATGCCGCATATGATATAGCTAAGAAAACTGACTGGTGGTGCCCGCCACCGTTGTCACTGAGACGCTGCCCGCAGCGCAACCCATCTAATCAACTGCAATGGTGGTAGTACAAGAGCAGGACGACTTGTTCGAAAAGAAAGACAAAGCGAAGAAAACAAAACAGAGAAAAATAACAGAAAGACAATGAATGTTTGAGCGGAGATCAGATCTGTCCACTGCAGTGCACGCACCGCAGGCCAAACGCTGAACCCATAGGAAGAGCACCCCCCAAATAAGACATTACCGATTGGCAACGTATGCAACAACCAGGCGCATAACGTGGCCCTTCTCGCAAACCAAAATCTCCCCAAGCCCAGTGTATGCCGTCCCGAAAGCGTCCCATATTCCCAGTGTTGAAGGGAACGAAGAAAATAAGGAAAACAGGAGAAAAACGAGAAAAAAGACAAAGAAAAAGCAAAGACAAACAAAGGCTGTAAATCAGCGCGAGAGATGAGGTAGTCTAATGCCATGCCATGCCGTGTATTCCAAGGCCAATCCAGTTGGCCTTGAGACCTAAGAAAATTGGACCACAATGGTCAAGGTTGCCTTGCGGCTGTCCGAGAAATCAGAAACCGGAGAAGAGAAAAAGAAGGAAATGAAGAGGGGAACTTTGACAAGAGAGGAAAAAGCAGAAGGACGCAATCGCTCGCCCAGAAGCAGCCGTGTCTCTCGTTATCGTACCCAAGCCCAAAATCAACAACAGGACAAAAGAAAGGTCCAAATCCAGATGCTATGCAAATCGAAACTCTAAACAATGGAGAAGATCGCCATCAAAACAGAAACAGGGACGTCGAATGTCGTAGGTAAGAAAGTGATGTACTCGGCGCTTCATATCGCATCAGTCGCTTATGCCCAACCCAAGGTATGACGCCGGGAGGCAAGTGGAGTCGTCGCTGTGGCGCATCATAAAATCGTCAAGGGACGGGAACCGTCAAGGAACGGGCTCCGATGAGGGTGGAAGGTCGTCATTGTCTCATTCTTTTCCGTGTCTTCAGTAACGTCGTGATGGTAGGTCAAGGTGGTGAGGAGAGAGGTTGTCGACATGTTGAGTCAACATGGAGTCGCGTGAGCGCGATCTGACAAGGCACTTTGGCGGCCGTGGCGGACGAGCATGGGGAGAATGGACGACGGATTGGCAGAGTATAGAAACGAGATCCAGTCGTCCAGCTCGAAGCGAACAAGCCGCGGGAAGTGCCATGCCAGAGGGCCCGCTACCGAAGACAACACCCATCATCGGTAGCTTTTGCGGCTGGAGTGGCCACTACCGTAACCCGAGTCTGAGTAGGTGAAGTCGTGTGCGTGATGGGCACTGTGGCCTGTGTGCGCACTGCAGGCATAGCCGACGTAGATTGTGCGCTGCTCGATGTTGTGGCCCGGCCTTCCGTATGCCGCGCAGCGGTCAATGGCGTGTTGGTAGTAGAGGCAGCGGCAAGCAGAGTAGAGCTCAACAAGTTGGTAGCACATGATGACTCAAGGTTGTAAAGAAACGCTGGAATAGAGTGTTGGCCG
The DNA here is from genome assembly GCF_004382785.1 of Trichoderma ghanense. NCBI lineage: Eukaryota > Fungi > Ascomycota > Sordariomycetes > Hypocreales > Hypocreaceae > Trichoderma > Trichoderma ghanense. Next base: position 2,959,386 of record NW_027395663.1, on the reverse strand, counting down.
ACGAGTTGGCGATGGCTGCATGCGAAAGGAGGTGGTAGAAGAGTAGCCGGCGAAAAGGTCCCCGGGTCTATATCGTGGGCCAACAAGTGTCGTTGGAACAAAGCAGTTGAAGACAGAGGCAGGGGTGCTCTTTTGTTGGTCGAAGGGGGAGAAGTGGCTTGTTTGATGGTCTGTTTGTGTAGATGGAAGTTGATGCCTTGACAAGGAGGAGACTATGGTCTTGAGGTTGGCGGGTATAGCTCTTTATAAGACGGGCAATGCTAAAGAGGAGGGAGCAAGACAGACAAATGGCACAGACAAGGGAAAATAGGAATAAGAAATTAGGCAAGGAAACCGATCTCTAAAGGAAACTGCCGGATGGCTATGGAGATGAGAGTGATGGGAGTGCGACTGTGGATGCAAGGTAGGGTCAAGAGCGACGAGGCATCGCAGCCTTATAGCCATCGTAGCCTAGAGTCGACAACGAGCGGGAGCCGGGACCGGGACCAGGTCCAGGTGCTCGAGGTACCAGAATGATCGGTAGTCTGCGGTAGAGCATTACTGGTACCGCTAGGTACTCACAGTAGGTAGCATGTCCAGGACGGAGGCGTGTGCAGGACAAGGGCTCTCCGTTGTACGACTTGTCTTGTCGACTCCCAGAAAGGAACAGGACAAGGCCGGGAGGCGTGCATGGCTTGGACGCACAGAGCGGACTATGCTACAAGCACGCCCCCGCCCCTAGGCAAGGTAAGGCCATCGGACGCTTCTGGGGAGCATGGGTAGATGGGCCGGTACCAAACCCTCGTCCTTGGAGCGCGTGGGTTGCGGGAGGGCTGGCTGGTGGAGCGCGAGGCAAGGCGGACAAAACAGACGAAGAAACAAGACGGAGAGTGCTTTGTGTGTGCATGTAGTGCGTGTGCGCGGGCAAGTATCGTATGTATGTAAGCGCGAGGCATGCAGGACCCCCAAGTCAGCACCAGAAACAGGGTTCTTGCAAGTAGACTGAGTCGTGGTGCTGCTGTTCTTATGGCTGCCCGGTTGCTAAGAAGAACCAGCAGCCCATGGACGCAAAACGCCGGCAGATACTTGCTGCCACAAGGCCCGAGGCCGACTTGCTATGTAGCGGAGTTGACTGTATCTTGAATGATTAATTGCTGCCAGTGAGGGAGTCATTGTCGACAGAGTCCATTGTGCGGAGCTCATCAAGTGCAGGCAGGCTGCCAGCCCGGCGGATCAGGCAGTTGGCGGACGAACCGTGGCGCCCCGAGACCAAACCGCAAGAAGTCCCGCGAACGGTCGAGAATGTTCAACCGGCTGTTCTGGCTCTGCGAACACTTACAGCACAAGTCTTTGGCAAGGTGACTTGCAAAAGGCCTTTGCTAGAGCACAACACGGGAACCTGCTGCTAGCACTAGCTGGTAAGGCCTAAGGCGTCGTGGCTGCAAGATGGCGGGCAGGGTCCGCTGCGGACAAGGGAGTGTGGCGGTTCTCGGAGTAGTTCCCACCGGCGGCGACCTATGGCTCCCAAGGGGATCCGGAGACGCTCAAGGCGCAGCACATCCGTCGCCAGAGGGTACTCGCGCGCGCAGCGAGTCCGGTACGGCGTCCGAGGTACTGTCCACGTACGAACGTCCTGGGCAGGGAGGGCCAGGTTTAGCACGCACGAAGTAGCACGGGCAGGGCTTCGGGGCCTGGGAAGAGTCACCCAGCTCACGGGTCATTGGCCTTTGACCGGGGGCGTGGGAAGAAGCCCTTTGGGGGCCTCAAAGTTGACCTGCAGCAAGGCTGAACTGGGGGGGAGGGGGAGGGGGAGGTGTGAGGTGAGGTGTGCAGCATGTCAGCTCGTTGTGTCTCCATGAGCGACTTTGACTGACTGCGGAGTCGTGCCTGTTCTGGCGTCGTCGACACGACCGGTATTGCCATGTATTGCCCGCTAATTAGATGCTGCAGAGCTGCAAGGGGCCACGAGCAGCACAGCACAGCTCAGCACGGCGCGCATCATCCGCATCATCAGCATCATCCAAGAGGTAACCGGCAGCGGCAGCGACAATCAGCATCACAGCCAAGCAGCAGAGTGTTAGGCTTTGCGCCATCAGGCGGCTGTTGCTGCATTGGGACAAAATAGTCGAGCAGCAGACGGCGCGATGAGGCGAAAAGAGTCGAATTACTCAGAGGGACGGAAGGGCGAAGAAGCAGACACGTACGACGAGGCTCCATTCGTGTATCGCAAATTCCAAATCGCGGCCCGGGCTTCTCGGTGTGGAATTCGATGCAGGACGGTCAGGCCAGCAATTCGGAGTGCGTGACAGTACAGACAGTCGCGGGCGGGCGGGGGGCCGGAGAGAAGAGAAGAGGGGCGGTTGACCTGTATTGAGCAATCTTTGGGGTTCAGTTCGCTTCGGCAGCGGCTGCCTGACTGCCTTTTTGGTGCTCTGATGTCACGATTCCACACCAGACGGGCTGTGTGAAACGGCGCTGCAAAGCGCATCAAGTCAATCGCTCCCTGTAGGATTATGTTAGTTTGGACCGGCACATGCCATGGTTTTCGCAGCCGTCGACGAGCCGAAATCCAAACACTTTCTTTCTTGGGAATGAGGACGACGAATACGCGTCACTCCGCGAGACTTGACCTACCTCAGCATACAGCAGCTCACACTGCATGTTGCTTGCTGGATGGTTGGCCGAGAATTGGCTCTGCTGATTCGGTGACTTGGTGATGACCAAACGTCCTAGGTGGTGACACGGCCAATGCAAGACATGGAGCCTCAGATCACATACCTTAGACACTCGCAGGTTCAGAGCATCACTATGATGCATCAGCTATCCCAACAACTGTGCAGAGTCCAAGAGGGTTCTAAGGCTATTCGCACCACTGCTCGCCGTATTGTCTGGGGTTCAAGGCGGTATTACAGACAGCACTACTACTTAGGTATTCACTCTTGGTAAGCTCATATTGGAGTGGCACCTTCCCGCAACAGCAGCGTCGACAAGACGCTTGTTCCATTGTTCTTGCCGAATGAACACCTTCACTCGGACTAAAGGCGTTCGTGATTTTCCCTTCCTGGAAGGCACGATTCGCTCTCCAAAATCCCACCTGCAAAAATAACTAGGTACCTACTACCTACCTACTAGGTAGCAGGGCAGTCCTTTCCCACTCCGTACCCTCGCTTACCGCTTCGCACAATATCGGCCTCAGACCGCACAACTCGCGAGCTTTCTCAATCACGTCCCTGATTCTCTCTGTATCATCGCCGTCATTTCCACCAAGCGGCGGATTCATCTCCATCCATTGATTCATGCGTCCCCCCCCACCGTCGAGTCGGTCCCTGCGATGGAATTGCGGCCCCGCCATGCGGCCGCAGTCGTCGGCGCCGTCAGCATCAGCAGACGGAGGTGCGCTTCCCGTGCAGGCTCGGTCGTTGCGAATCAGGCGGCAATGACAAGAGACGATTCCGGTCTCACAGAATCCCTGCGGCCGGCTCTGCGCGATAGGTTTTCCTGGTGCATGAGATGCATCTGAAGTCGGGATATTCTCATCTCTCAAAGCCCCCGGTCTCAAGCAGCAGCCGTCTCTCCCAGGCCGGCCAAGTCTCTATCCGGATGGGAGTGTCAGATGACGCCAGGATCGGATGCGCCAGGACGCTAGGACGCACGTAGCTTTCGAGGCAGCACGTCATACCTTTGTTGATGTTTCCCGGGCGGGGGGCTCATCCATGGACGAGGATCTACGAGTTCGCCTGGCGAATAAGGGATTGCCGCGATGCGATCGAGTTGACGCTCCGCGGTCAACGCCCACCAAATTCAAAAGGGCAGGAAAGTCTCGTTGACAGACGCCTGGAGCCATACAGAGATACTTGTTAGCTTTCCTGCCTGCTTCTACGAAGTTCGCTGTACGCATTGTGTGGACGACCAAAGCGAGTGCGACGGTGCAGGGAACTGGGTGCTACATACATACGCCATAGTAATACTTCATACGATGGGACCAACCACAAGAGCCGAGCGAACTGTGGACCACAAGCAGCACGGAGCCACAAAACAAGCCCAGCCTCTCTGTGCCGGTGCTGAGCCACAAGGGTCATCGCCGGCTCAACAGCGCTCCTATTCTCGAGAATCTCACTCGGCTCCACGCAGGCTGTGACGAGGGACCATCTACATTCTATCGCCCTACTACTTTGTTAGCCGCCATCCGTCACGAGGCGATGTTGTTATGATGCACTCATATCTCACTGATCTGGTCCGTCAGCATCGTCATTCACTGCTCTCCCCGTGGCCGATGGCGGTGTCCGCTGAAGTTGCACAGGTTGCTCACCACCTGCAAGCGGAATTCATGAGTACAGGGGGCTTTTACTGTCTCCTTTCAGCTTCCAACGTTTAGAGGGCGAAGATCGCAGGGCCGACGTCTTCTTGCGCTTGAATGAATCTGAACAAGCACCGGTTCACCCGGGCGTTGGGCCAATGCCGATCAACTCCTCAACTGGATGGCATGCCCTATCGAGCGGTGGCTGTCCGTCGAGAAATGTCATGTTCCACATTGGATGCAGTGAAACCACTGGGAAGCTTCTATTTCTTCTCTCCCGAGATGGGCGTTGCATGACTCCCAATTGGGACGGGATACAGAGAACAGCCTCAGCCTTACGGCCCGTTTAGGCAATGGAATGCAGGGTGCTGCGAGACACCAGAAAGTAGGTGGCCAGGTGCCAAGTGTATGTGTATCTTCTCACAAGGTATCTACGGAGTGGCCTGCACTGCAATGGCTTACACATTCACCACGGAGTGGACATGTTTCAGGAAAATGGGCATCGTGGGGACTCGACGCTGCACGTCTCCAGAAACACCCGCCTCGCGACTGGTCACCCTGGCGGCCGCATGCCTTGGTTGCATGAATGGCGCTTCCTGGAGAAAGCTTTAGGTATTGAACTGCAGCCGGACGTGCAGAAGAAGCCTGGTCTCTGGTCCGGACCGTTGTCGCTGCACTTCGGGTTGGAGCACAATTTAGCCGGCAACCGTGAACGCTTGAATCCGGGTCCCAACGCATCTCTGCATCCCGTCTTGTCATGTCTCCATAAGCCACGAGGCGGCCGACTTGTGAGGCCGCCCCTGGCAGCGAGTTGGTAGCTTCTTGCCCCGTCTTGCGCTTCAGAGATGCGGCTACCAGGGCCGTGCCGAAGAGACGGTTGAGGACAGGTGTCTGCGCCGAGTCAAGATGCGGAGGCAGCCGGCCTCAGGAATCTCACGTTTTGGCCATGTCTAGCCAGCAGCCCACAAGCCCAACTGGGACTCATGGGTGCCAGGCTCTCCGTCATCCGTGCTCAATTGCTACCTTCCGCAATGTTCCGTGGCATGTGCAATTGGCGCACATGTGGACGAGAAAAGCCTTGTGTCTTTTCAAACCAATCATTGTACACCTCGAAATCCAAGGGTCCCTTCGTGCTACCAGGTACCTGAGATGCGACTTATACTTACACCACACCCCACGGCCGCAATGAGGGAGTTAGTCTGCGGACACCACCACCACCTTGTCCAGGACGGTGATGCTCTGGCTGAGAATAGCACACACACTCGCGGGTTTGATGCCTTGTCTAAGACATGCGTCTTGGGGGCCACGGGAGGCGATGATACGGTCGACTCAAGACTCATACATCACACGCGAGGCATATGAGCAATCGCCGTTTCGGTCACCTGCGAATGAGGCAAGCCTTGATGGTCGGTGGTGTCAAGGACGATACCCTTACCATGAGAGCCGCCACGCTTGCATTTCGAAGTACGGCCTGGGTCGCTCGGTGTAATTGCACGGTACGCTCTACACCCTGTAAAACAACGAAGTTGAGATCTATCGTATCACTGCTGACAAGCGATCGTACAACGGTCGCACGGGTGACGAGGTTGGCTCTGAGTTGATTCCAGGGTCCCCCGTAAGGTTGATGCCAAATATAGGAACCGTACTACTGTAGATCGCCTGCTGGGTTCAACCCAAGGCCTTGGTATCGCTACCCTCCCTTCCGTCTCATCTCCCACTCTGGCTCCTACCTTAATCTTTGCTCCCAGTCCCGGTTTGCTGGGGCCTGTCCTCTACTCGAAACGCGCCTCTCCTTACATGGTCTCCCATCTGATACTGCCTCTGACGCTCTCACACTGTCCGCTTGGTGTAGCTCCCTGCAAACCGGCACGTTCTAATGCTGCTAGCGGGCAATAGAGGGTAAAAATAGGTATCTGTCTGCTTGACAATGCATGAAAGAAAAAGGTGATACTAACGACGTCGACTAGGAGAAGACGAGCTTTGCAGTGACGAGTGAATTGAGTAACTGAAGGCAACTTGATTATGGATTGGAGAAGGGGGGGGGGAAGGGTGAGGAAAGCAGCTTGAGAACCGCTCTGAGCTCATGGTACGCTGTGAGGTACGCTATCGCCGCTCTTAACAGCTCCTGGTTCTCCTGGCGGCCATCATCTCTGCACTAGAATTCATGTCTCGGGAACGAATTTTAGGGTCGATGGAGTGGAACCAGCCAGGCCGGATGAGCTGGGGCCCGATAACTGTCAGCCAGCCACAGCTGCTGCCATACCGTTGATCAGACCAGGCGTTTAAGCGACAGACGCGCTCCCGGCTGTCCATTGGCGGGGAAGTCGGAGGGAGCTTGACTCGTTCAAGGCCTGGACGGCCGAATTCTGTCGGGCAAGGCAGTATGCTCAAGCGTCGGCGCAAGCATCAACCGGGACGCGGGCCGCCCAGACAGATGGAGCATAGAGCCAGAAGGTGAGCCGCTGAGACTGACCGTGTCCGGCTCTGGCCATGGCCCTCATGGTACGAATATCGATGCTCGACGTCTGTGGGTTTCACCGGGGGGTGTTCACCGCCGTCTTGGCCCTACAGCGAGCATCACCTGTTTTCAGCCGCTGCACGATGCTCGCCGTGACAAGGACAAGACGGCCATCTGCCTCCAGCGCCGTTTGGATTCACGTTGACCTCTCAAAAAAGAAGCGCATATGACCTCACGGAATCCATCACCCGTCACCTTGCTATTCGCACTTATCGGTGACTAACCCTGCTCCCGGAGCTGTCCGCGCGTGACCGGTGTCAACTGGGGTTAGTGGTGCGGCGTCATCACCTTGATGCCCGCTTCGTTGCGCCCCCTGCCGTGCTACCAGAGACCCTACGGAGAGGTATCCAAGCGCGGTTCTATCATATTCTGCGCGTTGCCATAATACCTTATGGTGAGGACTGCTGCACACGCCTCTCATGAATCAATCGTCCTCTTTGACGAGCGCAGCAGCATTAGCGAGCATCAGCGGTGACTAGCAAATCCGGCCGTCGACGCCCCATATTCGCTGCGCCTCTCTCTGTGGCTTGCTGGATATGGTTCCGCTTCTGCAACCACCCCGGTCGCCGTCCATGTCCGTATCCGGTATCCGCACCGGAGACGCCGGACACGCCAAAGCAGAACGGCGACGAAACAGAACGGCGGGATCGTCGAGTCGTTCGTGACGTCTCTCGCGGGCTCCGGGGCTGGTGAGCACAGAGGATGAATGACTCGATGCTTCCAGCTGGAGGATGGATTCCATGACGCCGTCCGTCTGTGCAGTCTTCGCCGAGAGAGCTCGCGAATCGTCACATGAGCCCAGGACGAAGCAGAATGGCCCAGTTTCCAAAGCATCACCTTCGCTCGGCATGATATTACTGCGGGATTCGCTTGCATTAGAAACTTGATGCTCCCCAACCTCAAGGCGCTAGGCAGCCGTTGGTCTCCGCATCCACCGAGGGCGCTGACAATTCCTCCCACACCGAGTTGCAGTCCGCTGAGGAAGATTCGACGCCATTGAGCATTTGTAACATGGAGTTCGACTTCCGCCGTCATCGTTTGTCAGCAATCTGCTCGCCATCCCTGCCCACCGGCAGCCTGCTGCTCCTCCGGCTCTCGACATCCATCTGGGTTCGATACCTTGGCCTCTCGCGCCTGAAGCTTGCGGTACGGAGGAGTATGTGCATACATACAGCTCTACGTGCTCATTGCCGGCGCTCACGCCCCGGCGGTCCCCTGCAGCAGCAGCAGACCACGACCCGCTATCCCGCATCACTGGATTTCTTCTACACACCCCCCATGGCTTCTCCTACTCATCCCATGTCGATGCCCTAGCAGATCCATGGCTTTTTTAGGGACGAATGAGCCTCATGCTGTCACGAAAGTTAGCCCCCAATCTGGCTTGGGCTCAGTTTTGTCCTGTTCTTGCTGTTGTCATGCTGGCCATGTTCCCAGTCAAGCGACCCAAGTGCCGCCCTTGCTAAACCCGCGGCTGAGCTTCCGCAGCCCAGCATCGAGCAATGATGCCTGCAACGGTGGTGCATCAGTCTGTATCGAGTCCCAGATGATGGAATTTGGGATTTTAGCTCCCGGGCTCGATCATTCTCTCAACTGGCATTATTCTTCCGGGCGCCTAACCTGGCCAAACAGGCAGCGTCCCGTCACACACCACACGCCCCCCTCCCCCCATGTTTGCGGGTTTGTTTTACGCCTTACACAAGGACGTTTGAAACATTCTATTCTCTGCATACGTCGAAGCCATCTCCACCGTCTCGACCGAGTCACCAGAGGCCATTCCCCAAGACGGCGATAACTTGGCCAGACCTTTTTTTTAGGCCCTCGATTCTCGTCGCCCAAAGTGGCCCGCCGGCGCGCCGTTCCTTGAGCTAGATCGGCCATATGCAAAGCTTGGCTTGGTCTTATTACAAACTTCCGCGATCCATCGTCTTGCATTTGCTGCACGCATGCAGCTCTGGCGGGAAAGGGAAGGGGGGAGGCCTCATACCGAGCGCACACAACGATTGTCTAGACTCCATTCAGACTCACGATGCCCTCAGCTGCAGTTCAGCTTGTTAGAGATTGCGCGCCTGACTTTGCATCTGCACATGTCTACTCGTCAACGCACAACTAGGCACGAACCCTCCAATTACTTGTTTCCCCACCAATTGTCATCTTCGCTAAAGCATGCAACTTCTACAGAAGTGCTTTGGCTTGCTAGACACACGATGATTGCAACCCGGTGCTACGCTGCTGCTTATCACGTCCCATGCTCGGGTGCGCGCATCACATACGGCATACACCCTTTCCCCATATTGTTTCTCCATGCCCGTTTCCCCCCTTGTTTGGAAGCTATCCTCACCATTCTAGGCTGTCGCATTGTAAACACTCCACACCTGATGTTTGCCTTGCGGAACTGCTTCTCCCCGGTTCTAGGCTTCTCCCAAGGGACCTTGGCTTTAGAGCCTTGGGCACGTCTGATTGGCCTTCTTTGGTGTATGCATGTAATCCTATACTCAACAAGCAACCAGAAAGAGTCATACGGCGAGTTTCACGTTGGTTACCTATTCGCAGGTGACTACTTGTCCTTTGATCTCTGAACCTTTTCAAATGGCATCTTTTTTTCTCCTGCCAGCATGCAGACATGGGATTGATTTACTATGATGGAGAGCAATTGAAGATCAGGCAAGGTAAACTAAATTGACAGCATTCTCGGATTCCAGCTTTTTTCGAAGAAGGAAGATTGAATGATGGCGACGGTTCTGTCGTAGGCGAGGTAGCCTATCCGAATCAGCAAATGGACCAACTCGGACGTGAAATGTAGTTTGCTTTGACAAGCCTTGAGGGGGAGACTTCTTCTTCTTCTCTATCTCTTCTTCCGTCTGTTTCAAGCGTTCTGTCTCGATACACGATACATGTAAAACGTCGCAACATCATGTCGTAGCTCAAGAAAGAAAAAAAACTTCGAAACGTAAAAGTACCAGGGCGCAACCTAGACAAAAAGCACCAAGACACCCAGATAAAGAAAGAAACAGAACTCAACAAAGAACGGGAGTGTGAGCGCAAAAACATATAAACACGCAAACACACAGCCACACACACAAAGAGAGAGAGAGAGAGAGAGAGAGAGAGAGAGAGAGAGAGAGAGAGACAGAAGCAGATCTTCAAAAGAAAAAAGCGAACAAAAAAAGAATCGCGCTACAAAGGAACAAAAGACCAGAGTAAAATAAAATATCCAGCCGATATCACATAAACATACAATCAATGTTTGTAATACTACCAAATTTTACGCCCCGAGCGAAAAAACACACACACACACACACACACACACCTTCTCAGTTGGCCTTGGATTCTTTCAGTCGTTTCGTCTTGTTATTTAAGGGAGAAAAAAAAAGGTCGGGTGCAAGTGTATAACAATGCCACCTCCTTTCAAAATGTAGTTGAACAAGGAAAGAAGGAGAAAGAAGAAAACAAGTAGAACTAAAAAGAAGTATCGTCAAAAAGGACAGAATAAGAAGCCACAACGGGTAACATGAAAATTCGGGAGAAACCTTTTTGAAACATCTCGCAAAGAGAGGCAACCAAGATTCCTTGAACAAGAAGAAAGAGAAAGGCAGAGACGGAGAAATGGAAAGAAAAAAAAGACTATACATGTGTAAACGATGATCGCTAGTCTAGACAGGGACATGCTTTCTCTTCTTCTTCTTTCTTCACCCCCCTTCTTCCTCTCCATCTTGCTAATACACTTTCCTCAACCGAATCTAGTGAGCCACCAAAGCCCCAACAGTCCTCTCCCATCTCCAGCGTGTGTCATCAATCCCCGGTTCTCCCCTCTCCTTCGTTTCGTAATGTGAAGAAAAAGCAAAAAAACACAACTCCTAGCATGGGAAGCTTCAAGACCGGGACTTGTGGCTCGTCTGCTTGACCGGAAGACCAGTGGAATGTGCGTCTCGTCTCGTCCAACCCCGACGCAAAGAAACACGAAAATAGAAGATAGAAGAAAATGAAAAATAGTAAGAAAAAAATCAAGCCGGCGAATAACCAATGAGTCATGGTGATCATCAAAGTAAAATGCGAATGACCCTCTTAAACTCCCAATATGTTGTTGTTCGTACACACGCGTTTTATATGTCCTTCCCTCGAGTCTCTTGAAACGCTGTCCTAAGCTCGTCGACTCATGGCTGCGGTGGCGCCCGCGGCAGCGATATCCCGGGTTCCGCTCACGATCCGGCCCGCAGCCCGCGGCAGGCTGCTGGTGCTTGATGGGCCAGCCAAGCCCGTGAACCCCTGGTGCATGGCCCCGGCACTCGTGCGCCTGTTCAAGCTTGCTGTCGTGGCGCCCGTGGCTCCAGACGCTCTACGCATGGAGCCAGAGGCTGCCTTGCCGGGGCTGGCGCCCAAGCCGGGCTTGGTCGAGGTGCCGGGCGGATCAGGCAGAGGACGAGACACTGATATCGTGTTGTGGCGCTTCACGGGGGATGACTCCCGCATCGGCAAGCGGGGAATAGGGGTTGGCGTCTTGACTCCCGTGATGAATTCGTGCCGGACGGCCTCCTCAGGTTTCAGTCGCCGGTCAGGGTCCCATCTGAGACACCGCGCGACGAAATCGAGGAACGCCTCGTCATCACACTTCAACACCTGCTGCAGAGTCTTGGACGAGGGGCGCCGTCTGCGGCCCTTGGACGAGACTGTCAGTCGTGGCTTGCCCATGGAGTCGAAGAAGAGCTTCTTCCTCGTGCTCTTCTCGATGAGGTGCTTCTCAGGGGGGCCGAAAACCTCCATGATGCAGGCTAACTGTTCCTGCTCGTTTTCACCAGGGAAGATGGGGACACCGGTGTACAGCTCGGCGAGAATGCAGCCCACACTCCACATGTCAATCGGCAGGCCATAGGTCATGCCCAAAATCACCTCGGGTGACCGGTAGAATCGCGACTGGATGTAGGTGTAGACCTTTTCGCTCTCGAAACAGCTGGAACCGAAGTCGATGACCTTGATTTCGGCGTGAAGCGGGTGGCGTAGCAGAATGTTCTCTGGCTTAAGATCGCAGTGGATGACCTTCTTCTGCTTGAGGATGATCAGAGAACTGAGAATCTGCTTGGTGAAGCGCCGGATGATTCGCAGAGAGAATCCCCTGAAGGAGTGGGCCTTGATGAACTCGTAGAGGTTCATGTCCAATAGTTCCGTAGAGATGCAAAGGTGGCCACGGAAGTAGAAGCTCTGGGTGAAATTGACCATGCTGTGTTTGTTATGAGGATCCTGTGAAATGTCAGTTAGCCAAGGCGATGCGTAGTCGAGGTGCGTAGTCGAGAATTCCATTTACTCACCCACTCGCGCAGCTTTTGAAGGATATTAACCTCAACCAGAGCTTGCTGATGAAATCGTTTCTTGTTTCTGATAATCTTGACGGCAACGAGAACCCCGAGCTTGTGGTCGATGCATCGAACGACCTGGCCAAAGCTTCCTTTTCCAAGAACATCAATGACTTCGTACCGATACGCAAGGTGATCGCCAATGACAATCGAATAGTCTCCGCGCTCATCATCATAGCCAAAGTTCGGAGCGTCCGACGACAGGTCGCCCACAACCTTGTTGGCGTTCTGCGTGCCGCAGAAGTAGATGTCGTTGTAGTCAATAATTTCACCACGTTCGTAAATGTTGAGCATGGCGATCCGAATTGCCTCGTGGGGCCCAACTCTCTCCTTGGGCGAAGCCCTCTTCTTCAGGGCGTCGAGAGTCCTGGCTGCGATTTCCGTTTCCTTACGCCGAGAACCCAATTTGCGCATTTCTTCTTCCGCAATGAGATCGTCCTTGTCCATATCAGCGACGTACGAGCTTGAACTGGGCACACTTGAGGACGTCTTCGGCCTCATGAGCTTGGCCATGACCGACGGGTTGCGAGCTCCTGGCATCGTAGCAGGGTCAGCAACGGTGGCGTCCTTCTTGGCGGTCCACGGATCACTCTTGGTCCGATCGTGCGAAACGTAAGCGCTGTTCATGTTGCCAACGGAGCTCTTCCTTCTCTTGGATTCCGAGCGCCCCTGGGGGACAGCTGCGCTGGGGCCGGAAAGCTTCGCGGTCGGGAGAGAGTTCGTCGTGGCGGATGCGGGTATGCGAGGAGGCCCGGTGCTATCCTGATTACCCTGCGCTCTGTCTACGACATCCTGCGGGGGGACAATGGCTCCCTTCGAGTTGCCCTTCTTCCAAGACAAGCTAAGCTTCCTTCGCAAATTACTCATCGAAGAAGGTGTTTGTGGCTGATCAGCAGGTTGAGCCGGCGGAGGAGACTTGGGCACAGGCTTGTCTGTATTGGGAGGCCGGGGGCCAGCAGGCTTTTGGTGAACCTTGTCTTCGAACAGTGATCGGTTGACATTGGTGGTGTGCTCGGAGCCGGTCTTGGAACGCTTCAAGTATCCTTGCGCGCCGTTGTCCTTCTTCGGGAAAGAAGACGATCCGAAGGGCGACATGCTTGGCTTTGGTATCAGATCCTTAAAGACCAGCGAGGAATCCGAGGATGAGCTCGTCGCGTCCGGCGGGCTCGGGGTTCTGCGGTGAGTTCGGTGCGTCGAAGTGCTGCTTCTGATGGGCGGCAACGGCTCCAAGGTCTCGTCATAGCGCGTCTTTGCAAAGAAGGAACTCTTCGAGGCAGTCATGGGCGTTGTCGGTGTTTTGGGAAGCTGTCGCGAGGCGGGCGGGCTCATGGGTCGCTCCGCGGTACGGTTCTCCTGCAGCGCGGCCACTTTGGCTGCAGTCGGTATGCTCAAGGGACCAAGATTCAGCGGCGGCAATCGCAGGGGCTCCAGACTCTTCTTGACCTGCGTGTTCTTCTTCTCTTCCGTCCTTGCCACGGGAGGCGCGTGTGTCGTTGACTTGAGACTCGATTTACGCTGCAGTTTAACGGTTTCCACAGCAGTCGGCGCCTGCGCGCTCGCGGTAGGGTTGTGGCTGTTCAGGTTGATCGTGATGCTGTCGAGAGCGCCGAGGCTGGATTTCTTCTTGGCCATGGAGTACATGTCGGTCGGGGCGTCCTTTGGCGATTCGTATGCTTTGGGAATTGCTGGAACGGGAGGGACATCTTCCTCGTCGCCCGAGGGCACTGAGCCGTGAGCAGTGGTATGTTTTGGCGCGGGTAGTCGAGATGTAGAGGATGACTGAGGCAGGCGCGGTTGTAGGGAGCCAGTCGACGTTCTGACAGTGTTGAAGCTGATGGTAGAGCCGACGGAAAGACCAGAGCTGTACGATTTCCTGCTGATATCTGGCGTCGTCCGAGACGACGATGGCGTGGCCGAGGCCTTCCTCGGAATCATCGATGGCGATCTTGAGGCGGCTCGCGTCTCTGATGACACAGGAGGGCCAGACGCAGCACTTGAAACTTGGTTTAAGCTCATGGATTGCGGCATCATGGACATGCGCTTCATTCGTCTGGTGTCGGTAGGACTGATGGTTCTTGCGCCAAGTCCGGTTGCGTGAGAGGCATGCCCCGTAGGCATGGCGGATGCGCGTCGTTGAGAGGAGGAAGGCGTCAATCCCTTGCTTGCTAGACGTGGTGATTTGGGAGCAGCCTGGTGATGCTCCGAGGCGAGAGAGGAAGTAGAGGAACCGGCCAGAATGTTTGCCTGGCTCAGCATAGGGGTGGGCTGCACCGATTTCGCCTTGACGCTCCTGGCACTGGTGGCAAACGTGCGGTTGGTGTCCGAGCCTATATCGAGGGAGGTCCTGGTCACATCGCTGGACCTCTCTGAGAAGAGGCTCGGGCGTCGTTTCGAGGAGCTCCGCGTCAGCGTTTCCGCGTCGGCGACGACGCCAGGGCCAATCGATTTGCGAGGGGGCTTCGCGGAAAGGTTGGAGCCAGAGACGGGAGGATACTGGCTCTGTCGGCGAGTGCGCAGTCCAATAGTGGCCGTGGAGGCGTCGATGGAGCCGGACGTTGTCGAGATGGACGAGGCACTGTTCTGTCTCGACGCGCTTGGCCTGTGGAGGATGGATCCCGATCTCGAGGTTCGCGTGGAGGCCGAGACGCCCACGCGTGTGGCACCGCCATTGGCGGCCGGCTTGTCGGACAGCCTCCTGTCGGACATGCTTAACGAGGATTCAACGTCACTCGCTGACGCTGCTGGAGATGGATACTTGTTCCGCCGCGGCTCACTGTTGCCAGAAGCCGCGGACTCGATGCTGGTGTGGAGGTCGTCGAAGCTCACAGAGGGTAGAAAATCGTAAGAGCCGGTGGTGTTGATTGCTTGTTCTGTCTGGCTCGCCTGTCCATTTCGGCCGTAGGAAAAATGCGAGCGGTTGTTGGATGATGTGGTGCTGAGCATTGGAGAGTTGGAGACCGAGCTGTTGCTCCTCGAGGATGCCGTCGGTACGCGGCTGGATGATCTGGTGTAGGTTCTGCGTTGCCGGGGCATCAGGTTAGCACCACTTCTTCTCTGCCTCTTCTTCGTCCAGCCCTTTCGTAACCTCCCCAAATGAGGCTGATTGGGATGGTATTCAACAGAGCCCTCCTCCTTCTTTCTCTTGTTTCTCTTTCTCTTTTTCTTTCCTTTTTTTTTTTCGTCTCTTGGCCTTCGACGGGAGTTCGAAATCTTACAGGCGAGGGGACGTGTTTGCTGGTCGAGGCCCAGCAGGCGCCTTGTGCTTGAGGGTCATAGAGAGCGAAGCGTCGCGAGGTTGAAGCGGACGATGGAGGTGCGCGGCAGCGGCTTGCGTCTGGCACGCAGATTTCGCACACGCTCACGCACACGATGAGGGTCGAGGTCGCTGGAAGCGTCACAGCCTCAGTCCGGTCAGGGAGCTGAGAGCGTCTGAACGGCTACCTCATTCCGACCCGGCACTTGGTCTGCGGTGAAGGCGGTGGGCTGCGAGGCGAGCGCGGGTCTGGTTGAAGCTTGCGCTGGGCTGTCGAGACGCCGACGGCAGCCTGCCTCGAGGGACTGTCTTGGATTGCCGACGATGCGTGAGGCGAGAGGGTTGGTTCGAGGTTGGAAAAAAACGAAAGGGGCGGCTTGAGGAGCAACAAGCGTCCAGGTTCGTTGTTTTGCGAGCATCGGGGGTTGCACGCTTTCGGTCCAGGTCGTCCAGCGGGCTTTGAGGCGCCGGGGCCAGCCTGACCTGGGCCAGCTTGGGGGGGTGCTTGGGGCTGCTACGGCACTGGCCACAGCACCTTCTGGCACCTAGGAACGCTCGAGCTACTGCCGCACTAGCCCCGAGGGCCGCTGGTTGCTGGTTGCTGGCTGCCGCTAGAAGGTCGGTCAGGCCCATGGGGGGGGCGCCCTGAGTCGCGGCACCTTGGGCTGGTGGCCACTTGGCGGCTGGTGCTGGCGAGGTTGCGGTACCTGGTGGTGTGGAGCACGCGTGAGGACTTGGGCGGCAACGGGGCTGCAGCGGGAGGGGAAGAGGCGGGCGGCGAGGTACCGGTACCTGCTTTTTTACACGAGGACGGTTCAATGTTGTCTTCGTTTCGATGACCAGATCATGCCAGCTGGGATCACATCTGCCTGGAGGTACCTTGGGCGCATGTATCGTGGCAAGGCGGCGCAGGCCCAAGTGCTTCCGTACAGCCGTACTCATGACGAGGTGCCCATCGATGGGTGTACATTGGCTTGTCGTACATGTCTTCACGGCTTCGTCCATCATTCTGATCTTCAATTCTTGTTTCGCTCAATGTCCGAGACACAACAGACCGATATGACGAGACTGCGCGGGTTGATTGATGCATGTCTCGATTAATTAGACGCTGATTTATACGGGGGATTGCCTACTTCAGGTCCATCCATGCCAAATGCTACATACCGGGAAGTCGAGCATCAACAACTCCATTCTGTAAAATGAGGAGTATGAAACATCAAATCTTTTTTGTCAATTTCAGCTCCTATCCCTCTCACTCCCGTCTGCCATACATGCTTGGCCAATGCCTGACTAATCGTTCCCTTGTCCCGATTGTTTTGACTCTTCAATTGGTGTTACCCCGTCAATTTCTTTGCACCATGAACTGGTCGCCCTAAGCTTGTCAAGGTTCGAGAACAAGCAAAGGTTAAACGAACGATCCAATCACGACCGTTGCTCCCACTAATTGCCCTATTCCAGGCCATGTCTTTTCTGAGACTTCTTTCCTTCTTTCTTCTTTTGTTGTTCTTTCAGCCCCCTTGACCTTCTTGATTGTATGCGAATGATGAACGAAAGCGGATACAGCCTCAATCCGGCATCCAACTTGCTTAAGCGCCCGCCTTACGGATCCATATCAAGAACACATACAATCAGAAGGCAACAAAACAAGCCCATGGACGAGCGTCATCCCTCGGTGGCGTTGAATATAGACCACACACAAGAAGAGAGAAACAAAAGGAGAGTGTCCGGTTTCTTCCTCCTTCATCCTGCTCGCCTTTTATCTCGCCTATCATTTACCCATTCCCCACACTCCAACCCCTCCATGTAAAAGCAGATTCTGCCACCAAGAAATTCATACAGCTATTATTACGCCTATCGTGAGATCGAAGAGTCAATGCTAATGTGAGATAATAGACAGAAAAGCCATGCCTCGCAGGCTGTATGTGCCATCTCGCTTCTGCTCTGTTTCTGCACCTCGGCTCCCGTTTGTCTGCTGTCCGCATCATCACGCGCAGGTCATGCGGTTCACCACCGTGGTCCGTTACCTATTTGTCACTGTCCTCCTGCAGAATGGCGCACATCCGTCTGGCCGACTCAGGTGCGTCCACGTATTGCCATGCATTTTGAAGAAGCGGTTCAGCGCCTATTGCATGTTGGACAGGCAACATTGACGACCTTCGCTTATGCCCATGCGTACTTCGTACATGATGCGAATGTCACTGATGCGATGCTTGCGACCTGCTTGCAGCAGCGCCCTGGGATGAAACAGTGCGGTACCTCGTCACCAACAGAATAGGGTACGGCCATCCTCATCCCATCCTATCACTCTGCAGTTGCCGCTGCATGGATCAAGCTCTAGATGTTTGTTGATGCGCCGTGCGTCCCGTTCTGGAAAATGGCCTCAGCCCGGGTCTCCGTTTTCTCTCTGCCCGCCCTCTGGCTTCTCAGCGTGCCAATGGGACCGCTCTGCTGCTTGCAGAATGGCGCCACGGGTTGGCTGTCAATGTCAGATCTTGCAAGGGCTCTTTCAGCACGTGTCTTGGTGGTGCAGCTGTTGAGGTGCTCCGTTCCCAGCACGGAAGCTCTCGTGTTATGGCATCTCCATTGTTGGGTATTGCTTGGGTGCCGTATGGGCCGTGTTGGGTTGCGACCGTCATTCTCTAACGGACGGTTCGTCTTGATGGAGAGGCTAAGTAAGTGTTGGTCCTTGGACCTTCAAGGTATCGTTTGATATTCTGCTCTTGGTCTGGTGGTTCTCATCACGACGGTACAGGTTAGGCCCTCGTGATGATAGCACCCGTACGATATAAACGTAACTCGACGGCACGCAAGGAACAAAGGAGGTGAACAACCCATCTGCAACAAGCCAAGCATTCGAGCTTCTCGGACTTGACAAGTGCGGAGCACAACCGACATGGTCGGAGAGGGACGGGCAGATCCCCAAGATTGATTGCTGCTCCATCCGCATCCACCCAAGCCGTCGCCAGCGTTTCTGCACAGTTGTGTCATCGGTCCGCCACGTATGTCTGGAGATGGAGCCGCAGCAGCCGTCGACTCGTTTATCCGCCAGGCCTAAAGCCGTCTCTGTGCATATTCTTCTCGTGCTACTGCTGCTGGACGTAAATAGCCCAGATCCTTTGCGGTGAGGAGGCCCACGCAGAACCGCTTTTGGGGCCCTGTCGACTTCAATGTTGTTTAGATCAGCTCCATAATTGTCACAGCCCTCTTTGGAGCTGAGTGATGGGGAATATGGTTGATTCTGACT
This sequence comes from Trichoderma ghanense, assembly GCF_004382785.1. Lineage (NCBI taxonomy): Eukaryota > Fungi > Ascomycota > Sordariomycetes > Hypocreales > Hypocreaceae > Trichoderma > Trichoderma ghanense. The sequence continues at coordinate 2,940,750 of NW_027395663.1, read as the reverse complement.
GTCATGTGTTGGTTCGTGCCGCCTGGTATGGATGCCAATGGGATGACTGCCATATTCTCTCTCCCGAGTCGTTGAATCATACAGTCAGCCGCTCAATATTCGACCAAGGATGGAATCTGGTGGTGCGGCGACCCTTCCATTGCACCCTTCTTCTTCTAGCTGCCGCCGGCTAGCGGCTCTCGACGTTTCCCCCCCAGAAACAGAACGGGCGAATCAGCGAAATTTCACAGCGTTAAGAGTGTGTGCGAGGTTTTCGTGTGTGACTGGCAGCGATTTGCTGCAAGATTCAAAGTGTGGCGCGCCGCACCCTTACCAGCCACAAAAAGTGAGATCATCGCCTGGCCTCGCGTCACATGCCAGCTCAACGTCCCTCATTGCTATCGCTATCCATCTACCCATCTGCCAATCTACAACCACCGTCATCGAACCCTATCGCAGCATCATCCCGCGAACCATGAGATAGAGCCGAAAAACGTCCTGCGGCGCTGGCTCTCTCACCACATGCCATGGACGACTTCGCCGCAGAGTTAATGGCAGCCGGCCGCGACGGCTCGCCAGAGCGACCGCCTGAGCGAAAGGTGCAAGTGCCCTCGGAACTCGACCCGTCCACGGCGTCGCCGCAGCGCATCGGTCTGCGATCCGGTCTCGCGGCTCTCCGAGAGAAGGCGAACATACAGGATCGCCTGGTAGAAAAGTCAGTATACACACAGGATACAGGCGAAGAAACTCAAACGCTAATGGAGGGTTGTTGCGTATGTCGCAGGCTTCTTCAACAAGTCATCCCCGCCGAGGACCGCCATGGCCCAGAGGTCACCATATCATCGGCCGACGATGCGGCGTTCCCGCAGCGGCCGGGCTTCAACCTGACGACCATGTCCAACAACTTCCGCCGCTTCAACGCCCGCATCGGCGTCGTCTTCAAGTTCCAGGCGCGCATGACGCGCATCCTCTCCTGGCGCAAGCCCACGCACACGCTCTCCCTGCTCGCCACGTACACCTTCGTCTGCCTCGACCCCTACCTGCTCTGCGTCCTCCCCATCGTGGGCATCCTCCTGGGCGCCTTCATCCCGGGGTTCCTCGCGCGGCACCCGGCGCCGCCAAAGGGCACCCTGTCGAGCGAGCAGAGCATGGGCTACTCCCCGCGGGGCCCCCCGCTGGCGCCGGCGGCGACGGTCCGGCCGGCCAAGGAGCTGAGCAAGGACTTCTTCCGCAACATGGGCGACCTGCAGAACTGCATGGACGACTTCACCCAGGGACACGACATGGTGGTGGCGCTGCTCGTGCCCATTAGCAATTTCAGCAACGAGGCGCTCTCGTCGGCCGTCTTCCTCTCCCTCTTCGCCGCGGGCGTCTTCATGACCATTGCCGCGCACATGATCCCCTGGCGCCTCGTCTTCCTCGTCGGCGGCTGGGCGGCCGTCGGGTCCGGGCACCCGGCCGTCGCGCGCCTGCTGGCCGCCACGCGCGAGTCGCACATCCAGCCGCGCGAGCAGGAGGCCAAGTCCTGGCTCGACGCCTGGATCGCGACCGACGTCATCCTTGACTCGGCGCCCGAGACGCGCGAGGTGGAGATCTTTGAGCTGCAGCGGCAGTCGGCCGCCGGCGAGTGGGAGCCGTGGCTGTTCTGCCCGTCGCCGTACGACCCGCTGTCGCAGCCGCGCATCGCAGGGGAGCGGCCCCGCGGGACGCGCTTCTTCGAGGACGTGATGCCGCCCGACGGGTGGGAGTGGAGCGAGAAGAAGTGGGCGCTGGACCTCTGGAGCAGGGACTGGGTCGAGGAGCGCATCATCACGGGCGTCGAGGTCGAGACGGAGGGGGAGCGGTGGGTGTATGACATTTACAACGAGCGCGAGGGGCGCACTGGCATGGTGGACGATCATAGTGATCATCAGTCTGAAGGTAAGCCGAGCGGCCGATCTGGCGGGATGCCGCACGTGAGTTGGGAAGAGGGCGAGGACGGGACGGGGAAGAAGGGGGAATGGAGGAGACGGAGGTGGGTGCGGTTGGTCAAGAGGAGGGTTGCTGTGGCTGGGGCACAATAGCCTTTATGGGGGATGGAGAGGAGCATCTTCTCTCTTTTCGCTTTGTTCCAGTATTATCATTGTTCTTCGTATATTAGCGTTGCCATTGGAAGGTCTTGATATTGATCTGTGTTGATGTGATGAGTTGTCATTTGACATGACATGTGACGAATATCTGCTGCATGCGTGATGATGATGATGCTACTAGGTATTCTACTGTAGAGACTGATACTGCCGCTTTACAATGCCGGGATATAAGATCGAGAGCTGATTGATGTGCAATCCGTTGCCCTCAAAGCATAGAACCAGGGTGGTAACAGGTGAAAGCAAGAGGTGAGCAATGATGGAATGAAGGATGCAAGGAAATCATTAACCATGCTGAAATATCAGTCGCTCTGGCGCCAAAAAAGTGTCCCAGAAACCAATTACGTAGAAAGCGTGAAGCACTCCCCTCAACTGCTTCCATCCGAGGCAGCAAACCCCCAATCTCAAGACGAAATAACCATCTTATCCAGAATCTTGTAGATGCCAGCAGCCCTGCCAGACGCATCGTCCAGCTCGGCAACCATCTTGCGGGCCCTGTCGATGAGCGTGGCAACCACCTGGCGGGTGTACTCAAAGCTCCCCTTGGAGTCCATGTACGAGACGGCGTAGCGCTTGACCTGCACGTCCGTCGTCTTCTGCTTGAGAATGTTGATGAGCTGCAGGTCGACGGGGTCGGCGCGGATGGCGTGGATGACGGGGAAGGAGAACTTGCCCTCCGTCAGGTCCTCGCACATGCCCTTATTGTGGCTGTACTCGCTCGACGAGAGGTTCATGTAGTCGTCGCGGATCTGGAAGATGAGCCCGATGATGTCGACGAGGGGCACGCAGTCGACGGCCGAGGTGGACTCTGCCTGCATCAGCTTGATGCCGAGGCGGAACAGGCCGCCCGTCTTGTTGCCCACCATCTCGAGGTAGTCGTCCTCGGTCGGGCAGGTCAGCGTGTCGCGCCAGAAGAGGTCCATGCCCTGGCCGCGGTGCAGGTTGATGAGCTCCTCGGCGAAGAGGGCAACGGCGTGCTTGTTGCCGAGCTTGACGAGCTCCTGCAGAGCCGCAAAGTAGATGTAGTTGGCCGAGTTGATGGTCTGCGCGACGCCAAAGATGTTGTGGGCGACGGGGAAGCCGCGGCGCAGCTCGGACGAGTCCTGGACGTCGTCGACGAGCAGCGACGCCTCGTGCAGCATGCCCACGACCTTTGTGACGATGGCGAGGCTCTCGGGCGGCACGTCGAGGAAGGCGTTGAAGGCGGCGATGATCTGGGAGCGGAAGTCCTTGCCCGGGTGGCTGACGACGTACTCGAAAGGGCCCCGGACAATGTGCTCCTTTTCGTCGGTCCACGTGCCGCGGCTGCGGAAGTCAAAGTCCTCGTGCGCGAAGCGGTCGACGCTGGGCGGCGCCGAGGGATTGACCTGGTGCTGCATGTCGAGGGCGGCGAGGTCGACGTCGCCGTAGTGTATTCTCTTGCTGCCTCTCCGAGGTGGAGGTTGAGGGTACAGGGGCCGCTTCGACATGTGTTCCGGGCGCTTGCCAGCTAGCTTGGAGCGCGGGGCCAGCCACTGAGCTTCGCTCTCGAGCTCGAGTAGCGGTTCGGGCTCGGGGGCGACGGTGGAGGCGGAGGTGGCGGCAGCGGCAGCGGCAGCGGGAGCCTCGAGGCGTGGCAGCGACGAGGCGGAGGCGCGGGCCCAGGTGAAGCTGTGGCGCTGAGCCGGCGATCGAGGCTGTAACGGCTGCGATTGAGACTGAAGCTGCGCTTGGAATTGAGCGTGGGATTGGGCGCGAGAATGAGGCTGGGAGCGCAGCAGACGCCTGCTCGAGGTCCGGGGAGGAATGACAACGGGTGAGACGGTCAACTCGGATTGGGGGCGCATCGTTTCCCGTCAAACGAGGCGTCTCGCCTGGTCTTATACTGCCGTTGTGGCGCCAGCTGCGATGGAGAAGCGGCGGGGTGTTGAAGAAAGAACTGGAGGTGCGGAGCACAGAGTACAGCGTACATGGCATGACCTGGCATTGGATGGTGCATGCCTACATCCAGACCTTACCGCATTTTGGCTTCGCCTGGTGGTGAGGGAGCTGGACGGACATGGACGGACAGACAGAATCGGCGGGGCTTGCAGGTGATTAGGAGCGGCATCTCGTCCGTGGCCCTATCAGGCGAAGGGCTCGCGGTGGATTGTCCAGGGCGGCAGATGCATGTTGGCTGCAGCCTTGGGGACTGAAGAAGCAGCTGCCTGTCTGGCCGCCGGCTTCCCGGATGTTGGCTGGATGCCGTGGAGCGTGTATGTACGCGTCGGCGATGCTGAGAGGCTGGGGAGAGAGAGGAGCTCGTGAGGATTGGGAGTGCGCGGCAGGAGACTCGTCAGATGGGCGGAGAGGATTGTTGGTGCAACTGACTGCTGACGGGCTGTTGGGGGTTTCACGAGTGTTGCGTGGATGGATGATGCTGATGAAGGCTTTGGCGATGTCGAACGGGTGATGGTACCAGAAGGGGAATGCCGAGAGCTGTTGGCCCTGTTTGATAGGACTCATCCAAGTGGCACTGACATCCAGCCTCACTCATCCAAGCATCAAAGCGCCGAAGATGATGCTGACATTCTGCGACTCACGACGACTGAGGTGATTCAATCCCATGCAGAGTCGGACGCTATCGCCAATTGAACTGCCGCGAGGCATCATGTGGCAATTGAGGCAGAGACTAGATCGCCATCGTGGACCGGGATTGCGAAGCGAGCGGCAGGAATCAAGTCGATGTAACATGTCAAATGCAGCTCGAGTCCGTTTGAGCCCGAGCACCGGCCGGTATGAGCATGGTTTCGTCGGTTCAATTGCTTTATTCCCATTATGCCGTTCCAGCGTCTCGAAGATAAGGACTTGTACAGTACTTGCCTTACATAATGCAGTCGGCCATTACATGTAATCACCAGTGCCGGGGGTGAAACATGAACGCTGGATAAGCTGGGGCAGTGATTGATGCTGGAACTTGGGAACTTCATGCACATGCAGCTTCATGTCATCCAAGTCTGTACCGTACCTCAGCTTGGATGTATCCGTATGGGTGCATGAGCTGAGCGTGTACCACAGCCTGTGCCTGTTGCTCCGCAGGCATCCATTGGCACATGCGTCTCCAAACCAGCATCTGCGTCTTTATAAGTCAATTAGTCGCAAGTGCACCGTCCACCAGTCAAGCAAGCACCCTGCGGGATATCGACGTCAACAGCAATCTCGACGTCTGTCAAATCAAGGCACAAGGTCCAGGATCGTCATCGCGCACTTGCTCGCAAAACGCTACTAATGAATGGCGTGCAGCCGTCCGCGCTGCAAGCACTCAGCAGAACTGCCCAGTTTCAGGGCCTGGCCGGTCCCCGTTCGGCCCTCCCGCCAGGCGCTAGCAGCTGTCCCGTGGCCGCCGCGGTGGAGCTCAATCAACTGTCACCCCGCCCACAGGCCCCAAGCTGCCCATGTACGGCGCGCCAGTGGCCTGTAGGCTCCCTGTAGGCTCCCGAGGTCCACTGTATCCTGTCCGTTCCTCAAGCTCCAAGCTGCGTCTCCCTTCTCGAGCCCGCCGTTGCCGGGGAAATGAAGCCCAGCCGCAACGACTGGCCCGAACTTGATCTGATGGGCTGAACCGGCGCTCTGGAAGCTTCCCACGCAAAACACACACATACACACACTCACTTGGTTATTGATTTGACGCAGTGGCTTTTTCTTCTTCTCGTCTCCCTGCGTATTGTTTCTCTCTCTCACTCTCACTCACTCTTTACATGTCTTTTTCTTTAAGCTGTCAACCTTCATCTTGATACGCCCAATGCCTTGTGTCTTTCTCCTTTTCCTCTTGTATTAACAGCTTTGCGTCTCACTGGCACTGCATCTTCACCCAACCACTTCCGCTCGTTATCAAACAACCACACAAGACGTCATCCCACATCCCCACCATAAACAAAGAAAACAAAGAAACAAGGAAAAAGGAAACAGTGGAAGACTCTCATCTTGGTTTCTGCCCCAATCTTCTTTGTCCCTTTCTTTGTTGCTTCTCCTGTCCATCATTTCGAGATCAGCCTTCCTGCCCAACACAGCGTACCCGCCGCTATCGATTACCGAGATCACCATGGAAGCTCTCTTGTCACTCGCTTTCGATAACCTGTCCTCCTATGACGGACCCAAGATCCGCAAGGGGCTGCGCCAGGTCGAAGGCCTCCTCGCGCAGATTTGCCTGTCCAACAGCTCCTCCGGACGGACTCGATCCTCTTCCCTCTCCTCGCCTGCGGCTCCCCATGACGACGACGATGCCTCGGGTGATGCCCCTCGCAAGGACCTCGCCCAGCTCACCCAGGACCCGGCCTTTCGGGAGTTCTTTAAGCTGCAGGAGGGCTTCGAGTGGAATGTCGCCATGCGCCTGACGAGCACGCTGGATCGACTCATGGCAAAGGGCAGCGACGGCCAGAACGACCTGCTCATCCTCAGTGCGCTGGATCTCATCCAGGGCGTCATGCTGCTGCACCCCCCAAGCAAGGCTCTTTTTGCGCGGGAGCAGAATATGAATGCAAGTCATGGACCAGACCTCAGGGACCCCCCCCCTGTCACGAATGCTACCCACGCTAACCGTACCTCAATAGCTCTTACTCGATCTTCTCGAGCCCTACAACTGCCCGGCGATCCAGTCTGCGACTCTCCTGACCCTCGTCGTCGCCCTCATCGACACGCCCAACAACACGCGCACCTTTGAAGGCCTCGACGGCCTCCTGACGGTCACATCCCTCTTCAAGTCGCGGTCCACCTCCCGCGAGGTCAAGCTCAAGCTGGTCGAGTTCCTCTACTTCTATCTCATGCCGGAGACGCCCTCGAGCCCGCGCGCCGACCAGCGCGGGTCTGTCTTTCAGCGCAGCCCCTCGAAGCTTTCCGGCGCATTTGGCGCAGACGGTAGAAGCGGCCGCAAGCGTGCCAACAGCAACGGGGTCATGACGCTGACCACGGCGGAGAAGCAGCAGCTCCTGAGTCGCCATCTTAGCAGCGTGGAAGACTTGGTCAAGGACTTGCGAACTTGCGCGCCCTTTGGCGGCATTGTATGCTGAGCTGGGATCGGCATATAGAAGGATTGCATGGGGGCAAAAGGAACCTCGGCATTCCTTCTCTTCTTCTCTTCTTCTCTTCTCTTTCTTTTCCTTCTTCACTTCTTCTGCCCTCCTTCTTCTAATTTCACTACGTCGTTTGCAGGACTTCTTTTCTTTATACCCCCTCGAGCTAGCCTCTTTATTGGGTGTCGGAATCTTGGTGGCGTTGGGTCGGATTTGCAGCCACTTGCTTCCCAGTGACTGATAGCATGTAAAAGAAATAAACGAAAAAGACATGCTAGATTCTTGTGATTTTGTTTCCTGGCTTATTCCGTCCGAGGAATTGAAGCCTCCATTTCCGAGTCTGAAATCGGACGGTATCATGTATTACAGACTAGGTGTTTGACTCAATAGATGGGCACCTTGAAGCCCCCAATGTCCTACTCTTCACGAATGATATCTACTTGTCTTCCTTCACGCTATCAGTCAAGGCTTATTCTCCTTGAAACCCGGATCCTCATCCCGCAACGGCGGACTAGGCAACGGATTCCCGCCCTGCAAAGGGGGGCTAGGCAACGGGCTCGCCGGCGAAGGCATCGGCCAATTCCCCTCGGAACCATGCAACTCGAACCTCCCATCCAGCGTCTCCGGTGTCCGCAGCTCCGTGAACGCCATGCTGCTCACGCCCGATCTCGGCGAGAGCGCGCCCGACCCGGGGACCTCGCTGAGGAGCTCCCGGTCGGTGCCCAGCTCCACGGGGTCCGGGGCCGAGGACGGAGAGCGGAGGGTCCCCGCGTCGGTGACGGCGGCGCCGGAGGGCGTCACGGAGGAGACCATTTCCCAGCGCTGGGCTGCTGCCGCCGCAGAAGAGTCGGGCGAAGTCGGTGCGATGGCCATGGGCGCGTCGCCTGCTGCGTTCATGTCGTTGTTGGTATTGTTGTAGGGGCTCGATTGTCGGGCCCTGCGGCGGGTGAGGTAGAGCCATGCCGCTGCGGCGACGAGGAGGCCGCCGCCTACGACTGCGCCGACGGCAATGCCTGCTTCTGCGCCGGGCGAGAGGCCCCCTCCTCCAGACGAGGAAGAGTCGTCGTCACCGCCTGCTGCTGCTGCGAGGGTGCTCGTCGGCCCGCCCGTCGCGGTGGAGCAGTACCCCGAGCCTCCAAACGAGGTGCACGCCTGGCCGTTGTCGCAGCAGCCGTTGCCGTCGGGGCACCGGAACTGGCTGGTGGTGCATCCGCCGTCGGCGACGGGCGTGAGGCCCGGCGGCGGGCTGGTCCTCGTGGAGACGCAGTGGCCGCCGGCCTGGCAGCTTGCGTCGTAGGGGCAGCAGTTGCCGCCGAGGGAGGGGGCGCAGAGGTAGAAGCTTGTTTGCGGACAGGCGCGGCCGCAGCAGCCTGTGAGGACGGTTGTTATTCTGGAGGGCTTCTGAGAGGATGAGGTGAGGGTGATTGTTCGTGTGACGGAGCAGCGGACGGCGGTGGCAGGGCAGGGGTTGTCGGAGGTGCAGGGCTGGCCGATTGCGCAGCATTTGGGCTGGTTGGAGGAGTTGACGTAGCAGTAGCTGTTGTTGTCGCAGCAGCGGTCGCCGTGGCCGATGTCGAGGCCTGGTTTGGCGGTGTTGTCAGCCTTGCGGTGTTATGTACCTAGGCATGGTGGTGAGGAGGAGGGGAGACGAAGGGGTTACTAGTAGGAGAGGATACGAAGGAGGAGGAAGGAAGCAGCAATTTTCGGCGTCTTACAGCTGTGTGCGTCGTCGCCGCACGATCCCTCGCGCTTGAACAGCGGATGCGACCTGTCAACGAAGTACCGCGGCGTCAGGCCTTCCGGGACGAGTTGCGCAGCGGCGTATCTGTCCCGGGCGGCGCTGGCGGAGGCGAGGCCCGTGAGCGGGAGGAGGAGAACGAGGAGGAGGAGCCTCATCGTGTGTTGGGCGGCAAGGGCATCCTTCTTTTCTTTCTAACCTCGATTGACGTGCTTGCTTCGAGGTCAGCAAAGCGGTTCTTCACTGGAGACGCGACGAGATTTGAAAGAGAAAAAAATAAATGCGAGAAAAGAAAAACAAGAGAGGGATGCAGTGCTACCCTGATGTTGGGAAAGCCTTTGCAGCCTCGTGTGTGGTCTGTCGGGACAAGGATCTGCTTGACGATGACGGGTGTTAGTGATGCAGCTAGAGGGCTCCATGATCCATGCATGCTGCGACGCCGTTTTCCGGGTCTGCATCCTCTTCCAGAGAGGCACCCTGTCGATAGGATGGGAGATGGCAGTCAGACGGAAAAGATGAGCTGCAGACGGAGTCGATCCGTTGTCCACTCATCCTCATTCGTGTGAGTATCTTGGAAGAAACACCATCTAATTACTGGTTCATGATGCCGTGTTAGAATCAGCCCTCTCAAGACTGTTGGTCCGCTGTTTCAACTCCACGTCTGCTTGTAGGCAGTCAGAATTCTGCAATCCTCGAATTGACGGGGCTCTGGCCGTATTTGCTTCCTCCATACCAACAGATACATAAGGTAGTAGGTACTTGTGTGGATGCTCTCTTTGTGGATGCGACTTCATTTATCCTGCATGAACGGGCGCCTTGCCCTGCCTCACCCCGCTCCGAGGGCTCACCCGTTGCGTTAAAGTGGTTGAGTTTGTGTCGAGCGAGAGAGCTTTTTGTGTCCGTTTTGGGGTCCTTGGCAACGAGGCATCGAGCTGCCACGGAGGAATAGGATGCGGGTTAGGCGATTTAGAGCAAGTGCTTATTACACCACGCAAAGGGTCTTCGTGAGTTCATGGCCAAAAGTAAGGGTTCACCATCTCACAGGTTACCGTCTATTTTTGACTACATACCAGCTTACAGACATGACGTGACTCGATCTTCAACAGGATGCAAATAAACAAGGACAAAACTTTACAAATTTTTCAACACTATCCAATACATGGGATCAAGAAACACTATCCAGCTCGGTATAATTCAACCCTCATCCCATACCTACTCCCTCTTAACACCCCGCTCAGCGCAAAACTTGTCCACCTCCTTCCGCAGGGTATCCCTCTGCCGCAGCGCCGCCTCCATAATGTCCTCGGCCACGCTGCCCAAGCCGTTCTCGTGCTTGACCTTGGTTTGCTCATGCACGTCCACCATCTCCTTGAGCACCGCCTCCAGCTGGTTGGGCAGCCAGGTGACAATGGGGCTGCCGCCGGTGGCCGTTGGGTGAGACGTCTGCTTGAGGATGTACTCCCTGGCAAAGCACCAGTGGCGCCAGCGGAAGTCTCGCACCTCGTTGAGGATCTGGATCCACAGGCTGCGAGACTGCCGCAGGAGCTCCTCGTGCTCCTCCGACTCGGGCTCGCCCTTGTAGCCCAGGGCATACGCCTTGAGATCCAGATCCAGAGAGCGACCCTTGACGTACTGCAAAAAGGTCTTGTGGTTGCTGGGCCTGTATTCACGGAAGTCGTTGAGGATGGCCGTCAGGGGCGTGTCAGGCATGGGCAGCTGCAGGAAGTTGTCCATCAGAGGCACCATGGAGTCGTTGGCGCCAGACTCGCCTCGGAACGACATGGGCTTGTTGTCATAGAGGCCCTCATATACGACGCCGTTGGGGAACATGGACTGCGCCGTGATGCCAAAGATGAAGGTGCGGAAGCTGGTGTAGTCTCGCGGACGAGACTTCCCCCACATGGTCTCCATGACGGCGTTGATCTTCTTCATGGCAGTGACGATGTCGCTGAGCCCTTCGTTGAAAGACCTGCGCTCCTCAATGCCACCGAGGCCAGAGCTTGCCTTGGAAGCTTCTTCCAGACAGCGCATGGTGGCCGCAACGAGGGGGCCCGAGTTCTTGACCATGTCGATGTGGACGAGAACGAAGCCGGCCTCGGAGGAGGTGGGATCGAGGCCATGCTCAAAGGCACGAATGAGGCGGATATTGTCATACTCCAAGCCCTTAGAGGGGTCCTCAAGGCGGTAGTTGTAGAGGGCATAAGAGCCAGCGTACTCCATAAAGGGCATGAAGCCAGTGCTGTGACGACAGGTTAGCTTGTTGACCCTTGAATCGTAACCCTAACCCTGAGGACATGACTTACAGTTCGGCACATCGAGCAATAGGACGGGCAACGTTCTTGGGAAGAGTCTGGCGTCCCAAGCCATAGCTCTCCCCTCTGAGGAAGCGCTCATGGCAAGGCTCGAGGAGATACGCCGAGGCCAGGAACGAGTAGTCCCGGTACAGGGCGTTCATCAGGGGCAGGTTGTCCTTGTACTTCTCCATCTCATCAGTGAGATCCGGGAACTTGGTGTCGACCTCATCGCCAAGTTTGCCGTGGGCAAGGAGGCCGGGCTCGCCAGACAGAGTCTTGACGGGCATGCACTGCAGGATGGACTCGAGCGGCTCAAACTCCTTGGGCAGGGTGGCGATGGGATCTGCACGGGGGAGGAAGCCCCTGGTGGTGGACACCAGGAAGGCGGGGAGGGAGTTGTCGTCGGGACGGGCATCTGTGAGGACCTCGAAGGGAGGCGTGCTTGTTGCAAGGGAGCCCATTGTGTAGGAGTGAGGTGAAGGGGGTGATGTGATGTGATGTGATGTGAGATGCGTGTAAGTGGTGATGGTGTGATATAAAAGCTATTCAAGAGCTGACTTGAAAGATTCAGTAACAGAGCACTGAGTCGAGATGGGTGGCAAACACTCAATCTGGCTCTGCTGAAGCTGAGAACTGTCGGACAACCCCCATCACCACTTCCGGGTCCGCGGCGCCGCCTAAGTACCCGGTGGCCGGAATGGATTCCGGCCACGGGTGGGGATGAGGTCACGACGCACGGCGGCGCGAAGCGGGTCGAGACCGCCCTTGTATTGCCTGTTGGCGGCTGATAGAGGAAGGTGTCGGAGGAGGGGAGGGCTAAGGGCGTTGCTTCACGTAACAGAAACATGGCCCGACGCCGTTATCGTCTGTCTGGCGGTTTGGAAAGGGGGGAGCATGACCATGCGGTACCGTGTGTGGTGGAGATGCCGCATACTGTTGGTGTTTTGTAAGTCGTCGTTATCCAGTACCATCCATCTGGACATGCGCGTGTAACTGTGCTTGCTAGCAGTAGATGGATAATATGAGACCAGCATACATCCGTACCTAGTATGTCAGTATCACGAGTTGATGCCTCTCTCCGCGCTTCCTCCTTTGCCTCCCCTGATAAGGACTGATGTAAGACAGACAAAAGAAGGCTCAGACTCGCTCCAGCCCTTTTGTGGGGGAGGGGCCGGACGCTCCAGCAGGCCTCGCCCCACAGGCTACCGATTCTGCCCGGCCCTTTGACTGGACCATTGGCCGGAATGATTCCGGCCACAGCGACGAGATCGGACCCGGCCCCCTTGCTTGGGCTGATCAGGCCAGGTACGCGCTGTTTCGCGGGAGCTGCCGCACAAAGGACAAGTACCTCTTACGAGGTCGGCGGCTTCCGTGCAACCCCCGGCGCGCCCTCCGGCTCGTACAGGATTGACACGCTAGGTAGGACGACGTTTCTGATAAATAGAAACTGTGTGATTCGTTGACTTGGGAGAGTTGGGGGATAAGAGAGACGGTTAATTTCGTGTGCGGGAGAGGGCTTTGGATATCCCACGGATGTACACAAATGTAAGCTTGACAAAGAGAGACAGAGGAGGGAAACAGTAAGGAAGAAGGCAAGGAAGAGAAAGAAGGCAGCATTCCATTCGTTATATTATGTAGACACAGGATCGTTACTCCAAGCCCCAGTTTTTTTTCATGTTCCTCTCCTCCCCTTGACCGTGTGTTCCCAGCTCATTTCCCATATCCGTCTTCCGTCCATATATCCGTCCATCCTTCACGATACAGATCAAGCACCCCTCCGAAGAGTCAAGAATCCACTCGAAGCAGCAGAGAGCGACACACGATGGAACGTCGCCGAAGCGTTGAAGCTGGGGCCAAGCGGTGTGATCTCAGGCCGCTTCTGTTCAGCACCAACGTCCGTTGACAGCGGACCCAAGGGCTGAGCTTCAAGATGATGGCTGTCGCTCGAGGTGGTGGCCATTGGTGGGTTTGCGCTGGCGAGCACATTGAAAAATGGTATCATTGCCTTTGATTTGCTTTGCTGGTATGTTTCCGCATCGATAGTTCTGTCGACATTGGACGTCGGACTCGCTTCTGCGAAAAACGTTGGGAACGCCGTCAGTGTGACTACGCTTGTGGGCATCATGGTGAGTGTTTGCGTAATCAGTGTCGTCAAGGTAACTATTGTCGTCGATTTCGTGGGAACATCCAGATCAGCCGGATCCTCCATGAACAAGCCACCGACAACAGCTGCTATATGGTGAGCCCAGTGTCGGGAATGTTGAGCGAGAGTAGTTGTGCTAAGCTATAGACTTACTTGCCGGAGCAGCTGTTGGCTCACGTGTCGTCACGACAAGCGTTTCAGGCTTCGAAGTCGTCAAAGGTTCGGACTTGGTTTCTACCGAAGAGTCAGCTTTGGACAACATCATGTTAAAAATTTCTTCCTCAAGAGACTTGATCCTATTGAGGATGGTCTGCAGTTGGTGCTGGGGAACTTGGATAGTGGTCTCATGGCTCTCCTCTTCTGCACGCGCGGCGATCAACTTTGGGGCCCGGTCAAACGGGGACATGTCGGCAGAGAGTTGGTGAACGTGTCTGTGGTTCGGGAGAGTGGAATGGCTGTGAGATGCCCTTCCGCTGTGGTGGTGGGCGAAGCCCAGGGCGAGGCCGATGAGGGGGAGGTGCTCGAGAAGGACCATGGTGAGTGATGCTGTCAAGGTTATTGCGATGGGAATGTGAAGGTTGATCGGATAGTAAAGCGGTTGGTTGGTATGACTTGACGAAGCAGTCTCTGGACCAGAGAGACCTGATGACCATGATATATCATCTGGGGGTAGTGGGCCGTTGCGAGGAGCAACACATTCCAGCTGCTGCGATGGCGACGGACCCTTGATGAGCATTGTCTGGATTCCAGTCATTGACAGCTCTGCTCTGCACGGGATGAGACAATGTCTTGGTGAAGCATCTTGAATAATCACTCTTGGACACAAAGGACGAAATGATGACTTTGTTTCAGCATTTGCACAATGAGCCGCGCTTCTCATCTGGATCTTCAGGTATAGAATCTGCTGCATCTAGATCACACACTCAGCAATGTTGGTGTTGAAAAGTTTCGTCACACGCTGCAGGGTTCGCAGCAGGTCCATTGTGATGCGGCAGCTCGCGCTGCTCCCCAAAGGACGTGGCGTAGTTTATCGCATGACCTACTCTGTATACAATCTCCAGAGCTACTCCTTCAATCGCAACCGAAGGCCATTTGAAAGAGCGTTGAGATTGAAGTCGTCGAACCTTTGGCTCAAGAACACTGTTGGGGCCAGATAAGGTAGGCGATTGTTCCTTGAGAGAGGGAGCATGAATATGTCCTATTGAGTGGACGGATCGTAATGATGGGCTCAAGGCGTCATGGCAAAGCTTTTGATGGATATCAATTGAGACGTTATCGGTCGGCCTATTGTTGGCTAAGGTCACAGTTCCTATGCATCGTTGCTGCAGCGGCTTCTAGAGGCATTCATCAAAAGAATAGAAGATACATGTACAAGATTACTCATCGCACGGATGACGTCGATGCCTCTCGTGATTCAACATCGTCAAGACGTGGTGAGATCTCGTCGGTAACTTCGGCTGCGCTCTAGAATCCAGTGGAATAGATGAAGTCATCAAGGCAAACCGGTTTGCGTGTGCTCAAGGCGGTACGCGGCAACGATCAAATGCTTCCGAAATAACCCCAGCCTGCGTGAAAAGCCACTGTATGGAGAGGCAAAACGGGTCTCTGCTTGATCAATGAGGAGCATCTCACTAGTGAGAATAGAGTAGGCGATTTGGGGGTTGTGGCTTCGATCAAATGTAGAGGGGAAAATGGAATAAAGCCTCATGGCGCTGCGACGGTTGGCAAACTGTTGGCGCCATAGAGATGATAGCTGGTATGGTGTTACGGAACGAAAGCCAGTTTGGTTCTCGTCTTCTTCGGATGAAACTCCTGATTCCTTGCACCTCGGAGTGCATGGAGCAGGGCGACGTAACCAGAACCTGACGGGTCAACGAGAGTAATCAAAGTGCCAGTATAACCTTGTTGCTCTGTGAGATGTTTTGCTTGCTGCTGGAACCCCAACTATCGAGTGACGATTGATTGATCGAAATTGATTAATGAAATGATTGCCAGTCCGGTGGGACGCGCCGGCTTCGGTTAACTGGAGATGGCTGCGAATAAGCCCAGCCCGGTTTTGATTCATGGCGGTTGGTGAGAAAGACGGGCGGAAAACGACTGACTGGTTGGAGCCCAGGCCCGAGGCAAAAGCTGCAACGTTCTCGCTCGAGCTACCATCACGATGAGACCAAGTACTCCGCACTATAGATTCAGTGGCGCGGTACCTGATACACAGGAACCCATCTCATGCCACGGGCTTATCTAATCCCAAATGGCTCAAACAGACCAATCAGAGCAGCCTGAGCCCAACCTTTTCCTTGTCCGGCGCAGGGCTAGTCAGCCTGGCGCGCTGTTGATTGGCTTGTCGGAGGCTGATATAATGCGGGTAAAGGAGAAAGGCAAAAAAAGAGAAAAAAGCCAATATTTTGCTCACAACGCCGTCGAAAAATTCCAAATTATCGCCCCTTGCGGACTGGCGGTTACCACACACTAGTCCTCTTCGGGCGCGGCCACTAAGCGCGGCACCTGAATCTTCCACCCCTCGCTCTTTGTGTTGGAGCGTCACGGTCCTGACGAACAAGAAACCTCTGGGCTGCCCGATTTTTTGCGTTGTGCGCCGCCGCCCTTCTGGCCCGAAAAAAAAAAAAAAAATAACGAGGATGAGACCAAAAGCCCCCGAACCTTACGAGACAAGACCCCAGAAAATGAAAATCCCTCCGCCGCCCGCCGCTTTTCCCCCCTTCGCCTCTCTGTCCACGGCCGCGATGCACCAGCGCTCATTCGTGACATGACACTATCACCGCCGGCCTGCTAATATAGTCCAAGAGTCTCCCAGAGTCGCCTCGCCGCCGCCGCTGCTGCTGCTCTGCTGCTGCTCCACGCAAGGCCCCCAGACCCCCTGACCACCACGCCGGATCACCACCAGCCTTAGGTATTAGCCCATCGCCCGTTCGTCCAGAGCACCGCCCAAAAACCTGCGCCGCCCTCCCCGTCATCCTCCGTATTTTTGCCTCTGCCATCATCACCAGCCCCTCTGCTTCTGCCTCTGCCTCTGCCATCAGCCAGCACGTCGCACCGTCAGCACCGCTCCACCGTGTCATTGCCCACGCAAAAATCTTTCGGCGCCGCCGGCCTTTGAGAAATACTATTGTTGGGAAACCCTCAGAACGGAAGCCTCTGCGTCGCTCGCTCGCTCGTTGCTCTTGGAACGGGACAAAGAAAAAAAAACCTCCAAAGAAATAATCATCGTCAGCCCAGGCGCGATGGCTCC
This sequence comes from Trichoderma ghanense, assembly GCF_004382785.1. NCBI lineage: Eukaryota > Fungi > Ascomycota > Sordariomycetes > Hypocreales > Hypocreaceae > Trichoderma > Trichoderma ghanense. The sequence goes on along the minus strand of NW_027395663.1, from coordinate 2,924,193 downwards.
CTCCGCCAAGGCAGCCGACGCCCGACGCAAATCGGCGACCAAACACGGTTTGCTCGTCACCCTCAGCGTGCCGCCCGCCCTGCTACGCGACATCTTTCCCTCCTCGGACTCCGTCAAGGAAGGCTCTCAGTCCCCGGCGTCCAAGAGCTCCAAGGCCGACTCGGAACTCAAAGAGTCGCCCGCCAGCCCCAACGCGCTGGCCGTGTCTGCGGCTCCCTCGAATGCCGACGCCGCCTCCGACTCGAATGCTGCCACTCCGGCCGCCGAGGGCACGCCCTCTTCAACACCAATGCCACCCCCGACTACGAAGAAGGGCGTCAAGCGATCTGCCGCTGCCGTCAACGGCACCAACAACGACGGCATCCCCAAGCCCAGAGGCAAGCCGGGCCCCAAGAAGAAGCCCCGACTGTAAGTTTCTGCCATCTGTCGCGCTGTACAACACACTTTACATGTCGATTACAAGTATACTAACTGCATTGTCTATACAGGGAGGACGGTACTATCGACCACAGTGGTGCGGCGGCCCGCCCGTCTGCCCATAAGCTTGGTCCCAAGGCTAACCAGGGAGCCATCAACGCGGGCCTCCGTGCCCTCGATCGGTCTGGCAAGCCCTGCCGGAGATGGGCCAAGGGCGGCTTCAAGCTCAAGAGTTTCACCGGAGTCGTCTGGGAAATCCCACGATGGACTGCTCCTCCGCGGACCGTCCCCGAATCCGGCGCCGAGGACTCTACCGCCCCTTCCGCCGAGGGCAGCAACAAGGAGAACAAGGAGAACGAAAACGGAAACGAAAACGGCAATGAAGTCAACAGCGTTTCCAACAGCAACAGCGGTGCGGATGTCGAGATGCAGAGCGCGCCCAGCGTCCAAGCGTCGTCACCAGCACCCGTTCCTGTGGTGGCGGCCTCATAATGCTGCGTTTTCCGAGCTTCCTTTCTCACTTTGGTCTTCCACGACACCCACTTCTTCTGCTTCTTTTATTTCTACTGTTCTTTGCCTCATCCCTTTTGACTCCAGATACCTGCTTGATGGGGCACCCTTTCCCCCAAACTTAGAAAAAAAAAATCGGGCTCGGCTTTCGTTTCTTGTTTCATTGGCCCCGAGGAATGGGACACTGGGGATAATCCTTTAATATTGTGCCTTTTTAAAAAGCGACAGTACCCAGCTTGTCGCTGGCGTTGGATGGCGGAGCATCTGGCAGTCCTCGAGGGATCTGCGCAGACTGGAGTATCAGGATCATTTTGTCGGCGTAATTGCATGTATTCAACGGTTTGGCACAAGGTTTCAAGAGTAGATAGGGTCGGTATTGTTTAGCTGGCTGCGGCAATACAGTTCTTTGCTTTCGCGGTTTACGCCGTCGGTGCCTTTCTGTCACGGTTCCTGCTGAGACACGGTGAATGCATCTCTGCTTCTGAAGTAGCTACACACGAGAAAGGTCATGCTATCCATTATCGCACATGGCTACAGATTGGCGATGTGCGATATTTGTCGTTTCGAGGTTTATCATTTTTCTGACCTAGGACATATCCAAGCGACGATGAATGGCATTGCGCAGGATCAGCGAGGCGAATAAGGGTAACAGGCGAGAAGCTGCGCTGTCCTTCAGCTACCAATCTCGGCTCCTCCTCATCATTTTTGCCTGATTTGTTGCTCAGCTTACCTGCACTGGCAGGAATGGTGAGCCATTTTTTCTCTGTTCAGGTCTGGACTCTCCTTGGCTCAGCTTTCTCTCGCAAATGGTCATGGTGTGTGGCGTCGCCGTGGGCCAAGCTTAAGTGAAGGGAGCCGAAATTTCTGTGACTTTTCCCTTACTGTGTTCAATTTAAGCGTGAGGCAGGTTTTGTTCTCCTCTTCCTCACTTTGGGTCGCAGGTCACGTATTCATCTACTCAGTGATTTGTTGGGAGGTTTTTGGGATTTGTTTCAAGGCGTCTTATACGTTGCATCGGCGGTTGCTCATCTTTCGCAGCTCGCTTTATGGTGCTTCGCTTACAAATTGCGGCATCATGTAGCATATTCATTTGATCTGACTGTGAGATTGCTTGGATTTGAGTTTTGACGGAAATGGACTGCTCACTCTCTGGTTTCGGGCAGAGATTTTTGCCTCGTTTTTCGTGTCATTGTTGCGCTGCCGATGGAAGTCGGGACATCGCGTGCTTCATGCGGCTTAGTCATCGATCTTGGGACGCGGGACTAGGCCGCGTTTGGATGGCGGAGAAAGTTGGTGGCAGGCGGGTTTCGGACAAGCAGCTGAAACCTTGAGCTTACTAAGGCGGCTACCAAGGTGCTCGTCTGGTGTCTGACAGCCGTTGACTCGATCTGGAAGTACAGTACTTCTCGTCTTGCTTGAGAGTTGGTTGCAGGAGCGTGGTTCAGCATGTGCTGCTTTTTATAATCGATAGAGTGCCATCGCCCCCAATAATGTACGTTATTCACTGCGGGTGTAAATCGGTGTTCAATGCGCTTTGGTTGTTAATATGGAGTTCTGCCGGTAAAGTGCACTCAGATGCCGGCTCGGATACGGCCTTGAGCAACAGACATGCATGTACAGTACGAGTACAGGTATATCGAGAAAACAAGGAACTCCCCTACAGACGCAGCATTGGCTGGAAATGGCATCATCATGCAGTCTCAGAGCAGCAGAGCACTCAAGTTATTCCACCTCCTCATCCATCCATCAACGGCTGGTCCCCGTGACAAACTGCCTGAGAGCGTTCATGTTGAAAGCCACCATTTTGCCTGCGCTGATGTAAACGCGTTGGATCTGATCAGCACCGCTCCAACCAAGGCTTAAGCGCTGCCCGGCGGCTCCACCCCCTACAAGAACAGTGCTAGCAGTGCTAGAGCGTGCATGACAGCGACTCGGCTCATCATCGCCTTTTGGTCCAGCAGCGAGAACGAACGTCGACCTGCCTGCACCTCCACCCCGATCGATGCCAGCGACGCTCCCGCCCAACAGCAGGTCTGCCAGCTTGTCGAGTCGTTCCCAGCCGTCTGCCGCCCATTGCTGCCCTGTGGCATCTGTATCTTGCGCAGCTGCAGCGCCCAAGACCGTCGGAAGGCGGGCTGCTATCAGCTTGTCGGCCCGCTTCGCCGCTCCCCCTCCCTCGATCCGCCGTACCGCATCTTGAACCGGCTCTTCTCACTCCATCGCTCCATCTCCTCTCTGCTCTCCTCGCAATTTTCCTCTTTTTCCCTTTCCTAATACTACCTTGCTACACGTCACCCGCCGGAAATCCTTCTACTCCCTTGCGTGGCCACGTCCCGTGATTGCGCATTCAAACCCCCCTCCCGCGTCATTGCATCCCTCCAGCGATTCTTTGCTGTATACGGCCTGTATACGGACGCCGGACCTGGAACGAGCGGCGCGTTTGACTGAAGCTTGTTCGAAGCTGCTTCAGTAGCTGAGCTGCTCGCTAGCCAGGCACGACCCCCCCCCTCAATCCCCCTTGTCTTCCACCCCAAAGCTTTGCCCTTTCCTTCTTCATCCGCTCTCCCCTTCTTGGCCTTTGCCTCGTCATGTCTAGTCCGGAACCGCATGGCTCATCTGGCTTCACAGACTCGGAGTCGTCTGCTGAATCCCCCGACTACCAACAGCATCAATATACGCCCGCCCACGATCCGGCCCCCCGCGGCGATAGAGGCAGCTACAACTTCTACACGCATCCCGCCCGAACGTCGGTGCTAGACGCCAACGGAGAATTGCTCCTCGATCCCACGCTCCGTCTTGGGCCTGCGGCGGCCGCGAACTCGACCGACATGGAACGCCAGACGCCCCACGGGGATATGAGGAACATGTGGAGGCCCGTGGGCAGCCTACCCTCCTTTTCTCGAGCATTCGACTTCCTGGCCACAGACTCCAAGGAGGTCGTAGCAGACGTCGAGCCGTTCTTCGTGCCGTCGTATCTCAGGGGGTCGGCATACCTGCAAAAGCTGGAAGAGGCGCACAACGCCAAGCTAGAAGCTCAGAAGGAGGGCAAGCGAAGCAAGGAGGACGGACAGGATCTCGGCTCGTCTGCCCTCGACGTGTCGCCGCTACCTCCCGGGGGACACAGAGGCATACTTCACACCGTCCTCGAGCGGACGCCATTCGACGGCGAGGACAACTTGGCGCCGCTGCCGACGCGGTTGAACACGGGGGACATGTGGACGTCGCTGGAAGTGACTCCAGACATGCTGGGCGTCAAGTATGCCGGACCCAAGGGTCACCACGACCGCGATCACGAAGCTAGTGCCATTCGGGCGAACCACTACATCCCTCCCCAATGTGGGATATACTATTTCGAGGTGCAGATCATTTCGGGCAGACGAGACGAGTATGTAAAATGGAGCTTCTGTTCGGGGAGCCGGGCGGGCCCTGCCGTCGACGAGCATCTCGCTAACCGTGATACTCTAGCACTACCGTTGCCGTTGGTTTCTCTACCAGGAATGCGGCCCTGTCACGGCCAGTTGGCTGGGAGCCGGAATCTTGGGGGTACCACGGCGACGATGGCCGGTGTTTTACGGGTCAAAATATCGGCAGACCTTTTGGCCCAGTCTTTAATACTAGTGACGTGATCGGGTGCGGAGTGAACTTCAAAGACCACACGGCCTTCTTCACTAAAAACGGGCAGATGATTGGTGCGTGGTTTGCGACATGTCCATGGTGACACCCGGACTGTACTAACAGCGCGTGCTTGCAAACAAACAGGGGTCGCGTTCCACGACGTCACAAAGAGCAATTTATACCCAGCCATCAGCTTGAAGAAGCAATACGAGCAAGTGAGGGTCAACTTTGGACAGGCACCGTTTGTCTTTAACATTGACGACCTGATGAAGGTGCGTTTTCCCTCGATATGCCTCGGTGGTTTGCAGAGGAGAGCAACTGACGCGAGGGCCTCCAACAGGAACAACGACTGCAGATTCAGAGGGCTATCTCGGGGACGGACACCTCGCAGCTCGAGCCCGGCATGTCCGAGACGGATCTCATTCAGGCGCTGGTGCTGCAGTTTCTTCAGCATGACGGCTACGTGGAGACGGCCCGCGCCTTTGCAGAGGATCTGAAGCTCCAAAAGGAGGCACTCAACATGAACCCCGACGTGACGGTAGACGGCGTCAGCATAAAGGACGATGAGGACGCCAACAACCGACAGCGTAAGTTGCCGCGACTCGAAGCGCGCGTCGCCCATCATGAGGTGCTGACCCTCGCTTGATTAGGAATCCGGCGAGCGATACTAGACGGAGAGATAGACTTGGCGCTCAAGTACACCAACACGTATTACCCGCAAGTCCTCCGCGACAACGAGCAAGTGTACTTCAAGCTCCGGTGCCGCAAATTCATCGAGATGGTGCGCAAGGCTGCCGAGCTGGCCATGAAGTACGACGGCAAAGGGGGTAACGACCTCGGCCAAGAGATGGACCTGGATGTCAACAGCAGCCACGGATGGGGAGGCAGCATGGAGACGGACGGAGGGGATGCTTTGGCGGAGCTGACAAAGTTGGAAAATAAGATGCTGAGTTATGGTCAGGTCCTGCAGGCGGAGTACGCCGGCGACCCTAGGAAGGAGATTAACAAGGCGCTGAACGAGATCTGGGCGTTGGTGGCATACAAGAATCCGCTTAAGGAGCCTCAAGTGAGCCACCTGCTGGATGGGAAAGGGAGGGTGACTGTTGCGGAGGAGTTGAATTCTGCTATCCTCTGTGAGTCCCTTGGTGTCCTTTCATCTCTTGCCATGGCTGCTAACACGCCTGCTTTTAGCGTCCCTTGGAAAGTCATCACGGGCAGCGTTGGAGACGCTATATGCGCAGACTAGCGTGCTGCTGGAAGAGCTGCGCAAGGATGGCGGCTCAGGAGCGTTTATCTCGTTGCGGGATGTGGTAGATAGCATTCAGCAGGGTTGACAGATGTGAAGAAACGACGCCAGCGATTTTGTCCGTCATCTGAGCGGTTTCGACTCTTCTGATTCCAGCCTTTTCTTCTCTCGGCTGGCCTTTGGGTCTCCCCGTGTCTTTGGAGTTTTTGGTGCTGGGTATCTCCTCTCCATACTGTGCCTCGGCCTTTTTCCTCATGTCTTTTCTTACGTTGACTCATCATTTATATCATTCATTCTTTGTGGGTTGCTTTCGGCGTTGATAGTTGGGATATGGGTATTCGGTAGCAAGTGGACACATCCGCCGTTTGGAGGAATACGAGTAGGGATGGGTCACTACCTAATATAACCTCACTGATACGTGGATACTGTCCGTACCTTGAGAAAGTATGTAGGGGATGTCTCCTGTTGGTGATTTATTCTTTCTTTTGTTCTTTTTTTTTTCATCCTTCTTTGCTTTCTACTTTGACATGGGAGATTTGCAGGGGGAGGAATTTTTGACTCCCTCGCTCTATGTGATTACTTTACGTACCAAGGTATATAGACAGTCCCCATCGATTTCATCTTTTACCAAGACCCGTCACGATGCCATCAATCGACTGCTCTAGTCTGGTGCTCAGACCGCTTCAGGCCAACACCGCTCATACAACCTCCTCCGATGGCTCACCAAATTCTCCAACCCAGCCAAGCACCCCTCGAGCGCGAGCGCGAAGTCCCCCGCCCAGCCGAACCCTTGATCCAGAATCAGCCACGTGTACGCAAACACCTCTGCGTCGAACAACCCCGGATCAGGACGGCCAAAGAACCATTCGTCGCCGGCGAGGAGGGTGGAGAGGGCGCGCAGGGCGTCTGTCGCGTCGGCGAGGAGCTGCGGCGGGGAGATGTTGGCGTGGCAGCGGGTGGTCTTTAGGATCTCGGCGGTGGCGGCGTCGCGGAGGGCGTGGAGGGCGGGGAGGTGGAGGATCGGGGAGGGGGGGAGGTAGAATCCATAGTCGTACATAATCACCCCGTCTTCCACTTGATATCATCAAACGAAACCACCGGCCCACCATACGTGACCGTCTCATCCTTCTTCTTCACCTCCTTCTCCTGCAGGTCAAAGCCCGCCATCTCCAAGATGCTCATCCTGACGCCTCCCACGCCGCCTCCGCTCCCCAGCCGGGGTACGTGATCCATCCCCGCCGCCGTGACGTGAATATCCGGGTTCCAGCCCGATCCTTCCCCCCATCCATTGCCCACGGATCGAGAAATCTTCTTGAGCTCGTCCCGCAGCAGCGTGGCCATGTCGCCGCACCGCTGCGTCCACGAGCCGCCCCCCTTGTCGGCCTTTGTCAGGACAACCATCGTCCGGGTATTCGCCTCGGCGAGGGTCCTCAGAATCCACCTATCCTGCTCCATGAGCCTCTTCTCCGACGAAAGCAGCACCACGGCGCCGCGCAGCATCTTGCGCGCTTTGATGTACTTCCACACCGAGTCCCCCCAGCTCGCCTGGCTCCTGAACCCGTAACCGGGGGTATCCACGAGGACGAGACTGTACCGCGGCATCTTGTCGCCCGCCTTGAGGGTTCCCTTGGGAATGTTTGGCGGGGGCCCCACGGCAAAGGCGTTCATGAGGGTTGTTTTGCCGGGGCGGGCGCTGACGCGTGCGGCGTCGGGCTTGTTGACGAGGGCGTTGAGGAAGGATGACTTGCCGACGTTGGAGGCGCCGAGGATGATGATTTCGGGGACGTGGAGGTTCTTCGGGTGGTGCTTTAGGGATTCGGCGGAGTAGAGGAATTGGAAGCCTGTTGTGAAGAAGGATGCTGCGGANGGGGAGGGAGGGGAGTGTGGGGGAGGGTAATTGGATGTTGGATGACCCCGATCTCGGAATGTTGCTTTACGCAATGAATCGTTGTGAGGCGAGGCAATGGGCGATACAATAGAGTGGACGATGGGAAGAAGAGGCACTAAGGCTTCTAGAAGGGCGTTGCTCGGGAAAAATCTCGGAGTTGGAAAAGAAAGGGCTTGACAAGTGACGTGTGTGTGTGTGTGTTTGAAGGAGAGTTTTGGGCTGCCGAACTGGGGAGCGGGGCGGCATGGCGGGCGCCGAGTGGGGGCCAAGGGTCTGTTATTACCGAGTTTGTATGTTGTTCGCTTCCGATGAAGATACAAGAAGGCATTTGATCATGAATTCAGCATTAGATTGTATAGTTAATCTTCTGATTATGAAGTGATTCAGGGTGTCAGTTGACAGACTTTGGAGGGGTGGTGGTGGTGGTGTGCAAAGACGAGCATCTCTCACGCAACACATCGTGATGGACGAACAAGCACAGCATCAGAATCAGCTCATTGTCCACATTGCCCGTCCAGTCGCCAACCCACGGCGCTGCAGCCCACCCGGCATCGTATCATGCAAGTCCAACAAGCAAGAGAGTGGGGGGAACAAAGGAAAAGAGGAAGAAAAAGATTTTTTTTTTCTTTTTCTTTTTTGGCACAGAAAGTGGTTCTCTCAGCTGGAAAATAGTCTAGATAGTCGACGATCCGAAAAGCGCGCGAGTCGTGGCTTGTCTTTGCATTCGGGCCTTATTAGAAGGAGTGAAAACCCCAGCATCCTTCTCGCACAATGGGGAGCGTATTGTGGTTGGCTCGCCGTCTGTTTTTTCTCCTCGTTTTTTTTGTCTCTTCCCCAGTCTTCCCCCCATATCTGTTGTGATGATTTTTGGAGATCCGGGCTCACCGCTCCTTGGGACGTGCGAGAGGGAGGACAAGGAACAATGAAATGGATGTTCGTTGGTCCGCCTTGATGTTGTATGAATTAGATCCTCTCAGTGTTTTCTGCTTGTAGAAGTTGGAGGTGGTGGTAAGGTGTCAATGCCTTACCGCCCACAGCGTGTATGGACATGGGCGCGCATGTCAAAAGCCAGCGCAGACCCTGACACCATTGTCGACATGGTCTGAGATGCAGGGACTGGAGGACCCTGAATTGCCCAGGGCTTTGAACCCGACGCCCGACGATTTACTTCTGCTAGTGGTAATCCGTGGTAGCCTCGCTGTCGCTTATATATCCCAGGTCTTTACTACTAGAACGTTGCATGGTCGATTTAATGGAAGCCAAGGCGAGATTGAGCAGCAAAATGCTTCTGCCTAGAGCTTGGCTTGTGTCGTCCCGTCTTGGCTGTTTTTTTTTTTTTTTTTTTTTTTCCTTGCTCCGCAATTCGGGTCGGTTCATCCGATTTCTAGCCCAGCCTTTTTCTTCATCTCAGCGGTACCTTGTTGGCTGGTACAGTACTTGAATCACACCAGGTATGTATCATCGCATTGTCTAGAACAGCATGCAAGAAACAGAACTGAAGATGTGGCTGCGTCTCATTCGGTGCTGAGGCGCGGCGTGTAACGGCTGTTGGAGTATAATTATAGCGCTGAATGTTGGTTGTATTGCAGAATTGCAGCTGTGGACAAGTGCGTCTTGCTTCTTGTAGACATTGGATCTACCCCCACTCTCGAGCAGGTACCACTTCTCGATACATGGACAAACTCTGAAGTACTAGGTACCTAGGTAGTCGGACTTTTGTCTTCATTTCCACCGTCAAGTCTCGGTAGTTTCTCGAAAGATCAAATGCTCTCGATGGCCTGCTCTTGATGTGAATGGCCGAGTACCTGGGCCCTAGTGAAGAAAGACAGTACTATCACAGTACTTTCCGTCTCCCAGCTTCACCCTCATCCGCATCCCGAACCTGTCAAGTATCTTAGAATGCCGAGGCAAACCCGGCCTAATCCCCTGGCTCTCCCCCCCAAAGTCCCTTTTCCCCGTAAAAGCCAAAGCTGAAGGTACTCCGCGTTAGCGTATCACTCATTGGCTCTACTGTACGCACCTGTCGTCATATGTAAGAGATGAAATAAGAGCCAAAGAGAAACCGTTCTCTTCCCCCCCACACACAGCCGGAGATGCAGAACATCAAATGACAAGCCCGTTTTGCTAGTATTACTGCCGATGCTAGTGATAATAGTTGCCTAGATAAAAAGGAGTGCGCATCCTCTTTTTTTTTTTTCGTTCTGGCTCTATCCACCTGACAGACTTCTTATCCACACCTTCATCTCCTTTTCTCTTCGATACTATTCTTTTCCATCTCAGTGTTTCATATCCATAGAAGACGAGAAGAAGACGGAAGAAGAAAGACGTTGTTGCTACACGACTTTGCTTGCAGCGATCCACGACTCAAGAGACTCACTGTCAACTTGCTTCGACCACGCGAGACATTCTCCGGCTGAATCCGTCCAAAAGAGTTGACCCGATTGGGATAGAAAGAACCCCGTCGCTTACCACCTCCGGAATCGTCCACCTTTTGGAACACAGCTCCAGTCATTCCTCAACCTTCTCAACATCTCACGACTATTCTCGTCCTTTTCGCCGGTCATCAGCACCACCGGCATCGTGTCACCACCATCGAATAATCTCTTCTTCATTCAAACGACTTTGAAAATGGACGCCTCCTCCTCCTCCGCCGCCTCCTCCTCCTCATTCTCCTCAACATCCTCCTCCTCCACCAGACAGTCGCCCAGCACCTCCGCCGCCGTCATGGCTCCCGCCCCCGTCCAGGCAAAGGTCCCCTCGACCGAGCCCTTCCTCAAGGACTTCACCCTCGTCGCCGAGGCCGCCAAGCGCGCGCAGGCCGCCGTCATGGTGCGCGACTTTGCCGACATGGATCTCTGAAGGCTTCACGGCGTCTTTTTGACTTGAAAGAGTACAGCGCCGAGAACAAGGCTGCTTTTGTCTCTTGCTTTCTCCTTGGGATGTTTCCTCCAGAGGCTGCTGATAGACTCGATTCTATCTCTTTTTTTTTTTTTTTATCTACGTTACTTCATACAATACACGGGGTTCTGGCGTTGGGATTGCGACAAACACTCAAAGTCTGCTATTTCTTCTTCTCAGGTGGGCAGGGGGTTCCTGCAGATGGATGGGGAACGGTATCGGTCTGCTAGGAAGTCAGGGCATTGGATACGCAGACCGTCTGTCACGCTGATTTTGGTTCTTGATTTCTTGGGTTTTTGCTTTTTCCCCGATTTTTTCGCATTGCACATATAGCCAGCTATACATACCCGCACTTTTTGCTAATTAATGGAATTGTACGAGGCCGTCATGGACGCCTCATTAATCAGTCCTTCAGCTCCCGCTCCGTTCTGCGTGACATCACAAGACGATGTGCCCTGAATCAAAGCACCGCAGATGACGCCGAGTCTCCGCAGGACACGCTTCACAGCTTCGATACGTGAGACGCACCCCCGTCCACCCGGATGATGGCTCCATTGCAAAACGCCCTGTATTCACATCAGTCAGCCTCTATTCCGCCTCACAAGCAGATGAAGCATCACCCAAGATTCACTCACCCAGCCCGGCTCGCAAGAAACAAGCTCGCCCCCGCCACGTCCTGCGGCGTCCCGATCCTCCCCCTCGGCATCTCCTCCATGAGCGCCTCCCCCGCCGCCTCGAGCGTCGCCCGCATCATCTTGGTCGCAAACGGCCCGCACGCGAGCACGTTGCTCGTGACGTGCCGCGGCCCCAGCTCCTTGGCCATGACCCGCGACATGTGGTGCAGCCCAGCCTTGCTGGCGGCGTACGCGACGTTGGACACGGCCGGCACGCGCAAGCCGTCGATGCTGCCAATGTGAATCACCCGCGCCGGGTCCTCGCGCGTGGCGGCGCGCTCGAGCAGCGGCAGGCACAGCTGCGTGAGGGTGAAGACGCGGTGCAGGTTGAGCGTCAGCACCTTGCTCCACGCGTGGTCCGGGTACGAGTCCATGTCGGCGCCCCAGGTCGCGCCCGCGTTGTTGACCAGGACGTGCAGCCCTTTCGGCTCGAGCTCCGTCAGGCGCCTGACGAGGGCCTCGCACTGGGCGAGCTCTTGGAGGTTCGCGGGCAGGGCGTGCGCGGAGCCGCCGCTTTGGCTTTGCCTGGCCAGCTTGGTGAGCTCGGCGGCGGCGGAGTCGCAGGCTGGAGCGTCGCGGCCGGTGAGGTAGACTTTTGCGCCGTTGGCGACGAAGCCCTCGGCGATCATCCGGCCGATGCCTTTGGCGCCTAGGACACAAGTTAGATTCCTATCGTTGGCGATTGGTGGAACGGGGAGTGAAGAATACGTGCCTCCTGTGACGAGGACGACTTTGCCCTGCGTTACGACGCGTTGGTGAGTTTGCTGATGGAGGGTTTTGGGGGAAGAAGAACGTACCTTGACGCTGAACAGATGGGCGATGTCCATGATGAATCTACGGCACACAACGAGATTCAAATGGTATGTTTCTTTTCAATCAGGTTAATACAAAGCGACAAGACGAAGCAGCGCATGACAGGAAAAGAAAAAGACCAGCAAAAGAAGACAATGAAAATCACAAGAGACCTTGTCTGACTTGCCCACCATGTCATTCAGAACTTGACCGTCCAAGCCGAGGCTCATCAGCGGCCGTGACGCCTCAACTTGCCGTTACCGAGCAAAGCTTACCTATCATACACTTCCGGCAGGCGGTCAGCGGCCTCTTTTTGCGTTATTCCAGCCAGCCACGTTCTCCACCTCCGCAAAAAGCCACGGGGCTTTCCTTATCGATAGGTACGCAGCTCTTACTTGCCCTTTTTGGTATGTTGGACGACGGATTGACTTCTGACTCTGACATTGTTTGCTTCTCGATAAGGTAGAAAACGCATCGACATATTCGTGAGAGTGCAATCCAAGACTCTTCTCTCGTATGCACCTTGTCATGATTGTGTGTACCCCAGAGTCAAGGTAGACGAGCCACTATTATACCGTAATATACTTTTGTGTTCGTACAGCTGCAGGCCACGGAATCCCCATGCCCCGAAATTCCGTCCCCGCCACGATCGACAGTGCATCATCAACTCCAGCTGGCACCCACAATAAGCTTCACTCATCTCTTCAGGCTGTTGTTTGAATCACAATCTCCATGTCCTAGTAGCAGTACGTCAGTGCCCTCGCCCTCACAAAAACATGACCCAGCTCCTCAATCTCAGCAGTCTCCAACATACATGCACAGCACCACCCCTCCTCGTCGCAACTACACTCACCTCCCCATCTACCCAAGACGCCAACCCACCATGACCGACAACCCAACCCGCCTCCGCGAAACCTTCGCCTCCAAGCCCGTCTCCGCCCACAACGACGCCTGGGCCGCCCTCTACGCAGAATCCTTCCACCCCTGGGACCGCGCCGGCCCCTCCCTCGCCCTCGCCGACCTGCTCGGCCAACGAACGGACCTGATCCCGCCCTCCGTCTCCTCCGCCTCCTCCTCCTCCTCCTCCTCCTCCTCTTCTGGCGCGGCTTTCGCCCGCCGCTTGGCGCTGGTCCCCGGGTGCGGCCTAGGCCACGATGTGCTCCTGCTGAGCGCGCTGGGCTACGACGTCGTCGGGCTGGATTACAGCGCTCGCGCGCTGGAGCTGGCGCGCGAGATCAAGGCCAGGGCAGATGCCGAGGGGAGGTATGCAGAGTACCACAGGGATGGCATCGGCAGCGGCAGGGTGACTTGGGTCTCGGGGGACTTCTTTGGTACCGGCTGGGAAGCCGACGCAGGCGCAAGCAAATTTGACTTGATATTCGACTACACGGTGAGCAAAAAAAAGAAAGGATACGGTGAGCAGCTCCATGATTGATTCTATACGCTGACATGCACGCCCAACGCCCAGTTCCTCTGCGCCCTGCAGCCCTCCGAGCGCCCCCGATGGGCCAAGCGCATGTCCCAGCTCCTCTGCCCCGGCGGCCAGCTCATCTGCCTCGAATTCCCCTCCGGGAAGCCCCTGTCGCTGCAGGGCCCGCCCTGGGGCGTCTGGCCCGAGGTCTACGAAGCGCTCCTCGAGCATCCTGGCGAGCCCATCGAGTACGCCGACGACGGCAACGTCAAGCCAGATTCCGTGCCCAGGCTTCCTCATCCGGACGGGCTGCACCGCGTCTGCCTCGTCAAGCCCCGGCGGACGCACAAGGCGGGCACGAATGAGGACGGGAGCGTCAGGGATTTCATATCCGTATGGTCTCGGTAGCGGCGATGGTTTGCTGGTGTTTGGAGTTGGGTTGGCGGAGCGTGCTTTGATCTGGGAATGTGGCGTCGTGGTATTCTCTGAAGAAATAAGGTGTAGCAGTAGTAGGGTTGTTGTCGAATAGAGAGACGAGGCTGGCTTCCCCCGTGAGACAAGGAAAAGTGACCCACCAGTCGAGTGGTAGGAATCGAATTCGCAACAAGACGTCCAAGCCATTCGCCCAGGCGCTCAATCCGCAGTCGCCGTCGTAGCCGTCGCCCTCCTCAGCGAATTGTAGTGCTCTCCCAGCCCATACCCATGCCGATAATACGCCAACCACAACGTCTTCGCTCCATCACCCTCTCCCTTGCCCTCCTCATCACCCCCGATCCTCTCCGTCCTCCCATCCTGAATCACCCGGATCTCAACCCCATACCGCCTCGCCACGGCCATCAACTCAAGCTGCCCACCCCACTCCGCGGTATCCCTCATCTTGCGCACATAATCCCCCAGATCCTCCTCCAAAAAGGGCGCGAAGTCGTCCGCGTGAGCCTCCATGTATCCCGTCGCCGCCTTCCGCACCGTCCTGTACGCAGGCTCCTTTTCATCGTCAGCAGCTTCCCCACCATCGTCAGCACCGAGGGGAATGCCGTTCTGCGAAAGCTGGTCCGCCAGCGCGGAAAACAGGCAGTGCCCGTCAGGCTGGATGTCCTTCTCGTGGAGCCCGTGCGCCGTAAACTCCTTCTTCATATACGCGCTCTCCTTCGCCCGGTGGTCCGTCATCGTCGAGGCTTCTTGTTCGGCGCTCAGCATCGCGGCTTCGTGTTCCGCCGCGCGTCGTGCCATGCGCTCCTTTTGTCGGTTCCGCTTCCTGCCCGGCTGCTGCTGCTGCTGCTGCTGCTGTCCTTTCGCGCCACCGCCGGCTCCGTTCGTATCCAGATTCAATTTCGACGTCGCCTCTTCCAGCTCCCGTGTTGTCGTTCCGTTCATCGTCTCGTCCTTCTGCTGTGCGTCCTCTTCCGGCTCACCGTCCTCCTCCTCCTCCTTCTCCTCCGCCTCTCCGCTCAGCGCCGCAACCTCAGCCACCTGCTTCTCCCTCAGCTGCCGCTCCATCTCCGCGCACTCGTCGTTGACGCCCTTGCGCGTCTTCTTAGTCGCGTTCTTCTTCTTGTTCGTGATCCTTCCCTGCAGGTCTTTGAGCTCGCGCCGGTGCCGCGCCTGCATCTGGTCTAATGTCTCAGCCTCCATCTTTCTTTCAGATGGTGTTTCCTCAATGTCTCGTCCGTGGCGTCTTCTTTGGAGCCTCTCGTCTTGTTCTGAGTACTCTTCGGTCCGCTATCTCTTGATTGAATGACAAATTAATGTAGAGCAGAAAGCAAAGAAAGCAGTCGTAAGTTTAGAGTGTGGAAAAGTGACGATGGCGGGGTCAAGTTTGCAGTTCCGTCCCCATTGACCTTTTTTTTCCTTTTGGCGGGGCCGTCCTGAAGAATCTAGCATCATGGAGCATCTTGGTACTATATGGCGAGTCTCCAACCCATGAGCAACACGCTTTGAATAAGAAAAGTAGAGTATAATTCTGTTGTATTACGAGCGTATTCGACTCTTTTACTATTCTGTGATTCTTTTATCAGGGAAATCTCCGTAATCCCAGAGAGGCTGCCCAATTTGCCTTATGCAAAAGAGGGCCAGCGTCCCGCCATCTCGCCCACCTCATCTCCAATCTACCGTGTCTGCAATATCCAGACCAAGACGCCTCCAACAGCGTAAGATCGTGGTGGAAATTGCTCACTCTTGCCTTGTATACACCCCTTTTGTACATGTTTCAGGGCCCCCCCGAGATCCCAACGTCCACCCCCAGAAACAGGAAACAGCTGCTAATAATACAGACATATTCAAGAAAATCAGCGCCGGGCACCGCAGGTATGAAGAATGGTAAAATCGACAAAGAAAAGCAGAAATAAGATCCGCAAGAAACTGTAGCGGCAATGACCGTAATTCATTTCAATACAAAGCACAGAAAGACAGAGAGGGAAAGAGGGTATCCCGTTGTGGTGTTGCTCGATCCACCATATGTGGATCGCTGGTATATAAGAGAAAAAACAACAAAGTGAATAGGTGTAGGTGTGTGGTTGGTGTTTGGTTGATTCCGCGATCAGTCAGTTTCGCGCACTTCAAAAGCCCTTGAAAGGATCGTCTCGGAAAAAGTCCTCCTCTCCTGCGGTCTTGCTACCGCTAAAGAACTCGTCGGATGCGCGAGTGCTCCTTGACAGCTGGGCTCGACGACGGTGTCGGCTGCTGCGCCGCCGGAACTCCTTGCTCTTCTTCCGCGCCAGTGACCTATAGTCTTCTCCCCCTTGGTATTCATTGTACTCCTGGTACGCATGAGGGCTGATGAACGCCTCCATGCGCACAGTGCCTATCGCATCAAAGAAGTTGCCTTGTTGAGACGATACCGTCGACAGCGGTGTCTGGGCTACTCCCCAGCTGGCAGCAGTGGATCCCTGGGACTGGTAAATGTCAGAAGAACCAGAGGTGTCAATGCTGGCGCCGGTCGTGCTGTTTGCATAGTGGTAATCGCTTTCACCCAGCGTCGGCCCAGCGAAGCCTCGGAAAGACAGCGGCGGGGGCGCACGGCCTCCAGTATTGCTTCGCTTGCGGCTGTGGTTGTGGTTGGGGGCCCCGCGGCCCTTCTTGTCGCTGAAGCGTGGAATCATGGGCGGCACGGCGGCGTCTACCGAGTCTTCCCTCGAGTGCCCAGGTCCAGTCACGGACTCTGCCATTCGAAACCTAGCCACATCGCCCATCCGTACGGACGGAACATCGGGGATGCTGGGCATGGTCGACAGCTCCGCCTTTGGCGCAACAGCCCGGCCCTTGGCTAATCGGATCGAATCCCGGATCCCTCCTCTCGTCAGCTTAGTAGGTCGAGGTGGCTCGAAGTTCGGCAGAGGCTGCTGCTTGACCGAGAGGTGCTGTTGAGCAGGGGCAGGTAGAACATCGGGGACAGCTTGATAAGAATGGGCCAGGAACGACAGAGCCGTCAGCCAGAGATAGTGCCTCTCTGCCGTGGGCGCCGTGAACTTGAGTGCTCGCTGGGGCGTGAGGATCAAGATGGATCGGTTGAAGATGGGCGTCGTGACACCCCTTGGTGCCGGGTTGTCATCTTTGACATCGAGGACGGATTGGATAGCAACTGTTCGTCACGTTAGCTTTCAAAGGAATTACCCACGTCAAGAGCATCAACTTACACTTGCGACCCGTCTTTCCTAACAAGGCACTGCCGGAAGACGGCTGCTTGCTGCTCCAAAGAATAGCTCGCTCATATGGCGCCACCCAGACCCATCGCTTGTGCCTGTCGTTGCTGTTCTCATCCTTGTGCGCGCCCTCTCCAACACTAAACGACTTCCTTCTACGAACATACTTGTACATCCATTCGCCGACCATGGTCTGGGCAATAGCATCCACGACGCCTGGAGTTTGCGAGCTGGCCTGGGACACAGCTTCTGATTTCGCCGTCATCACCGTGTTGTTGGATAGCTGATGACGATGCCTTCTATACGTGCTGCCTTCTGGATTCCTCCGCGTGGTGATGGCATTTTGAGGAAGGGGTGGGAGGCCGGGGCTTTCGGGGGCTTCAGTCGAAGGCGACAACGGCGGTGTTCGGCTGCCTGTCCTTTGATGGCGTTCATGGCGTTGCAGCGTGTTTGCAGAGCGGACACGACGAACGTTGTCGACGTGATAAGTGCGGCTACCGCTGCGGCGATGGCGATGCCAGCTAGTGGTCGATGGAGTGCTTCGCCCGTCACTTGTAATGCTGGTGCTGATGGATGGCTTCCGGGAGCTTGCTCGGGCTGGGATGGGGAACGGCGGGGGATTCTTAGGCTCGACGATGGTAGGATAGTTTACCATGCCAGTCTGGGCCATTGTCGCCTTTCGTATATCGCTGTTGCGGCTTGATGGAGACAGGGCAGGCGCTGGAGACAGCTCGGTGATCCTGCTCGGTCTCTCGTCTTCACCGACGCTATACAGGTCGCCGCTCCTCACCGATCGTGCAGACGTTCTACCAGAGCGCTTGGAAGGCTGGTCTGGCGAAGTCGTCACAGTGCCGAACGAACTTCGCTTGCCCGTTCGGCTCAAGTTTGAAGGAGGTCTGGGAGCCGTCAAGGCGGTGCGGTACTCGGAATCACTCAAGTCCAGATCACCAAATTCGTCAATTTCATCCGAGTCTGTGCAAAAACCGGAGAACAGGCTGCTGAAGCGGCGAGGTGGGATTATGGGAGCGCGTTGACCAGATAGAAGGAGATCGTCGTTGTAGTCGTGTAAATCATGGTCATCCATCGCGATACTGATGGGGGAAGACGGAAGCTCGGTGCTATACCGGCTACTTTCCAACCGTCGAGGGTTCCGAGGAGGCAAGCTACCAGGAATGAGATTGTCGCTCTTGTCGGGAACAGCAATGCCCGACGTATGAGGTGAGGTAGGTCGGGAAGTGATTGAAGACGGCTGAAGATGTGCTGGAAGACGAGCCAGCCTCTTATCGATTTGGATGGCCTCCGTCTGAGAGCATGAATCAACCATACCGTCTTTAACAACAATGTTGACTTGACAGCCAAAGTCCTTGAAATGCTGGGGTAGCTTCGGAGAATGCGGCGATGTAGGCTGGCTGCTCGGTGGCTGAATGCTGATGCTCGGGATGTCCAAGGGGGGTAACGGCACGGGAGGCGCCACGGGAGCTGGAGCACGAGTCTCGGTTTGCGTCGAGGAAGTCACCATCTTTGGTCCAGCCTTTGGCGCTTTCACCTCCGCTGGTGATCCACCGGGTAGATTGTACACTGAGTTTGGCGTCTTCGGGGGCGTCAATGGAACCTCGACCGTCTGGGAGGCTGACGACACCATGCGTTGGGGTGTAGCTGGAATTTCAACAGCGGGGGGTAGGTGACCTCGCTCCCGTCGTTCGGGAGATCGTGGGGGTGTCTCTGCATCAATTTCCTCTGACTCTGGGTCGTTTGCCTCCAGCGTAGGTGAGGGTGGCGGCGAGAATTGTACTCCCGTATCAGCATATGCGGGCTCAGGAGTAGGGGAGTGTTGGACTCCTGAATCAGCATATGAAAGTTCAGAGGTGAAAGAGTGCTGGGTTCCTGCATCAGCGAACGAAGGTTCGGAAACGGCAGAGTATTGGATGCCCGCATCGGAATATGAGGGCTCGGGCGTGGGGATGGGCTGAACGCCTGTATCTGTGTACGGAGGCTTTGGAACCGGAGTAGGAGGCGGGGTGAGATCCGTGGCCGGAGCCGGAGGGGGGACACACTGGGTACCCGCATCGCTGTATGTGTGCTCGACAACAGGAGAGCACTGAACTCCGGCGTTATTGTAGGCACGCTCGGAACCGGATTGGACTCCAGCGTCAGCGTAGGATGGCTTATTGGTCGGCGTACGAGTCAAGGCCCGAGCAGAGTCCTCTCCCTCGGTCTCTTCGTCTTCGCCTTCAAGAGCCTCAAGGAGGGACTGATTCATCAGGATTCTACTACCGCGTGCAACGCTGCCAGGACGCTTCATGCTATCAATGCTCTGCGTCCTCCGATGAAGTTTGCTGATGATGCTCTCACGACTGTATGTTCGCCGATGTTGCCGTGGGCTTGGTTGTCGTGGGCTGGAGAAGACGCTCTCACGCCCATCAACGTCCGTCTGGTCATCGGTGTCATCAAACTTGAGCTCGTCCGCCAGAGAATAGCTGTTGAGGGAGAGGCCGGGCCCACTGGCCAGGGAGTACCGAATGCTGCTTGTGAGGCTCATTGTCCGGACACTGCCTGCGTCGTTATCCCTACCGCTCTCTTCGGCATCGCTTTCATGGCCATGGCCTTGTTGAGCTGCTCCGTTTGCGTGATTAGCTTGATAGGCTGCCACCTCATCAAGCACCATTTGGAGGCGGCTCTCCGCCACGTGGATTCGCCGCTCATACTTGCGCTTTTCGTTTTCCCAGCTCTCCTTTTCCTCCGCCCATTGCTCATGAACTCGCTGAGAATCGTCTTCTTGGCTCCGAATCCTCCTCTGGGCTACTTCCAAGCGTTTCTTGGTCTCAGCGGCTGATTCAACAGCTTCGTCTCTCTCTCGCGAGAGATCACCCAGGGCCGAAGACGTTCCACCCTCTAGTAAAGACAGCTGTCGTTGTAATGAGCGATTCTCTTTAGTCGTAGCATTTACACTCTCTTGCAGGGCGTCCCGATCGTCCCTGCTTTCTTGGAGTGCACTCTCGAGGCTTTCGATAACTTTTGTCTTCTCTTCTTGATCTCTTCTGAGCGACAAGATCTCGGAAACCAAGTTGGCATGCAGAGTGGGTGTGAATCGTCGCGGATCGAGGATGCTTATCTGCTCGTCGGTTGTGATGTCTCTTGAGGAACGCTTAGAGGCGTTTCCATTTCTCGTTGGAGAAATCTTCTTCCTTCCCGGCGGCGTGATAGAGCGGGCCGAGCGCCTCGACTTTCTTGACTTGGTTGAAGGCGTTCTATAGGGAACATACTCTCGAGGGGGGAGCGAGACTGCCGCTTGCGCATTCATGTACTCATCGTCTGTCCAGGCACTCATGATTGTTGGAATGAATCAGACTGCATGAGGTGTCAGAAGCGAGTGAGAGCTAGAGAAGTAATATCTCAAACATGCGTAGATGTCTCGCACAAACACCGTTGAGTGCCACGTTTTCAAGCTATATTGAGCTTGGTTGTTGCAGGCAGCGGCTGATACCCAGCCCCTTTCATGGGGATTATGGCACTCCCTGCAGAAAAGCAATGCCAAGCTGGGTAAAGATACTCTCACCCGGCCTCAGATTACCCTGAGTACAGCAGACAATATTTGTTTTCACCGCACACACCACAAGAGCCGTGGACCTGGACCAGTACCAGACACAACAATCACAAACGTAGACTGCGCCCAAGCGCTCCGACTGCAATATGACCGGCGATAGGTCTAAGTGGCGTCAACGTGCTATCGAAAGTCAAGCGAACAATGCTGAAGAGAAAATGCCGTCGAGACTTGTTGGAGAGTCTCGGTACGAGTCGAACAGAACAATGATTGCTGGCGCCGAGCGAAACAAGTGGCGACGGGTCGAATTGTCTAATCGAGGCAGATGCGGATGACGCTGAAATAGCATAAAGTCGGTTTCCAAGAGTGACAAAGGAGTCTCGCCGACGCTGTTCGTAATGAAATGCTAATGCAAGGACTGGAGGAAAATATGAAGAATAAAGAGCTGACGCAGATCCGAACAGTCAGTTGGTCTTGATCAGTTGTAGGAAAGAGGATTCGTAGAGCGCTGCCCGCTCCTGCCATGCGCAACTCACCTTAAGTCACAAGGGAAGGTGGGAAAGAGAAGGGACGGAAAGAAGCAAAGTCGCCAGAAAGGCTTTTCGTGAGCGAGGAATTTTTCGAAGCTGCTCAATCCATTGAAGCGCAGACAACGGTCGAAGGAAACCGACAAAGGGGCAAAGCGAGACCGGCTTCTGACCAAGACAAAACTCCCCTCCGCGCTGCGTGGGTGGTTGTTTGACGCTGCAGATTATCGCTCGAAGAGGCTGAAGAGCCAGCAGAAGGATGCGGCAAGAAAACAACAGAAATGACGATCACGACGAGTGCAGAACAGGAGAATGGCGAGACAGAGAGATAATGACGAGGTACGAAGCGTTCCGCCGGGGTGCCGAAGAGCAGGAGAACAGGGAGTATTAATTGTCTACATCCACTTTGCCTGGTTGGTTGACGCGCGATCGGGGTCGAGTCTGTCCATGTGGGCCTGTGATTGAGGCGATCCCAGGACGCTGGAAGCTTGGTGACAAGGGTCAGGCCTCTGGAGGGCGAGGACGGGTTGCTGTGATTCTGTTTCTGTTGTCTGCTGATCCGAGAGCTGAGCCTTCGGCGGAGCTCTTCTCCGGCACTACAGGTACGGAGACCTACGATGCGCTTCATACGCTATGCCCAAGATATGTGATATGCTGAGAACAATGCCGACGAGGTACGTCTATCTCTCTATCAAACACGCTGTCTGGCCGGCATTGGTTGCTGTACCTTGCAAGGCAGCCCCGAGACAGTGTCACCTCCCGTCTCATATCGTTCGTGGATTCAAACATTGCTTAAACAATGCAGCCTCTCAAGAGAAGACGATGCATGCTGCAGACGGCCGCATATGCACACCACTCAGCTCCCAGCTGTCTGACAGGCACGCCAAGAGCCCCTCTCAAATCTACCGCTGCGGCCATGATTGTCCCTCTTTGGAAGCCGAAGGCAAATGGCTTGCTTGTCGTCTCTTCTCTTCCACTCTGACCCCTGCTAACTCGCTCCCTCTGTAGACGAAGCGCGCCGTATCATTGGCCCTTGAAGCCTGCGTCGGTTCTATCATCCGCGATGGCCCATGCTCCTCTCCCAGCGTGCTACGGCCCAGTCTTGATTAGCGGTCCTCAGTTAACGCCAAAAAATAAAAAAAAAAAAAAAAAAAAAAAAAAAAAAAAAAAGCGCCCACTGAGCATGCTTCGTTGCGTGCTGTACTTGGTGCGAGTGGCTAATCAAGTCCTCATAACCCGGAGACCCTGTCATGGCACCCCTCCTTCAGCTCAAGAACAGCTCTGTTGGTCTGGCAGATGGCGCAGTGGCGTTCTTTCCCGGCCGCAAAGCGCAGGATCCGGCGGAGTGGCTTTTCGTCTTGTTTCACCATTCTCGCAGTGCGAGACCGAATATGATAACAGCAGGCAGCATTTGATATGCACGACTGGCTACCAACTTATTCGAATAGGTGCCAGAACGAAGACAAGAGAAATTGTCGCCAGCACGGCATTTCCGGCTCTTGCCTCGTATGGGACATCACGCCGGCCTCATTGTAGGGGAGACGACAATTTGTGCAAGTGCCAACGTCCTCGAGAAGGCATAGTAGCACAATGACATCGAAGAATGAGAATGCTACTGTTCCTTGCCGAATCCAAGGACGAATGACAAGGGAGGGCCCTCGGCTACGAGTAAAACGAGTTCGAACCAAGTACCAGCCAACGCGGCCGGCGGCACTGGAGACTTGCCCGCGTGTGGAGGCATATGGAGGCTGATGGATGCACGGCAATATCACATATGCAAGGCTACCGGTGTCACCTGGTGAAATCCCTGTCAGAACCACCTTCACGACATTACCCGAAATCGTCTGGACGATAGGAGGAGCATCCTGGCAAGCATGGCTACAGCGAATGCTTCTAGACCACCTCGTGCTATTCAAAGTACTCGTACAACTAGGGGTACTTTATTCTCAAGCTCATCCGACCCCGGAACTCGAACGCCCAGCGAGCAAAGACTGCATTGCTTCTCCAGGAGATGACGGGAGGATTGTCAAGTTTTGGTCCAAGCCTAGCTTCATCTTTCGGTCATCATCGAGGGCTGTCAACGTCACTATGTACCTTGGAGGAGTATTAGCGACCCAACGGACTACTTACCTACCTACCTTATTCGCTCCCCCTAATAAAGAAACGGATACATCTGGCCGAGTCGCCTACGCCACGGCCCGGTATTATGGTGAGACCCTATTACTGTGTCAGTTATTAATATCGCCTCAGCGCAACCAGACAGGTACTTCGGACTGTACTGGATACTCTCATCACCACGTTTATCACCTTTCAATGGAGCATGAGTGATGTCAAGCGCCAAGTTCACGGTCGGGTCTCCCAGCATTGGCGCTGCTCAGCTACTCTCATTCTGGACGTCGAGAGCGTACCTTGCATTGTCCTGCATGCAGGCTCTCATAATACCTGCGACCTCTCAATTCTTTCCAGACACGGAGCATGCAGTCTCTAGGGGGCATAACGCTGCTGGTATTACCGATCATCCACATGCCTGGCACGTAGGTATGTACTGCGCTGATACGCAGTACGGAGAGCATCACGCATCATGCACTGATATGGGGTAATACAGGTTGGCTCATTTACGCTCATTTACTTTAGCTGGCCCCCCTGGCTGCTCTGGAAATTAATCGAGACCGGGGCCGTCCTCTTGGATTTCACACGAGGCCCGACACTATACTATGCTGGCCTAGGAAGCGGGCCGAACTTGGCAAAGCTAGTCCGACCCTCGTGCTCGATTAGGGGAGCCAACCTTACGAGTACTTGGACAAGACAGGGGAGATGATTTCTGCTGACGATTTTATTTCTTTGGCCCGCCTGCCATCAGGGTCGGCATGACCGACGTCGTGGACAGCTACAACTACAGCACGAGTGCAACAGGTCAAACAACGTAGTATTACGCGGAACACCTTTTGCAATGGTCTTAATTGTCTGGAAGCCAGGCTACCCATGGCGAGGCTCGTCAGTCCATCGAAACGCCAACGGTTGTATGGATTGCGGCTCCGTGCGCACGGCATGTGTCTCTCTTCCACGGAGGCCGTCGAAACTGGCAGACGACACGGGCGTCAACGGAGTGGCCCGTATGAGTGCTCAGAGCCCCAACGACACTGTCAAGTGACCTTTTTGTGAGCGAGATCATCAGTGGCAACGGAAGGTTTTTGCTTTTTCCTGTCCTCCCTTATTACTGTATTGCCGCCGGGGATGTCGAATGACAAGCCGCTATGCAGCTCTCCAACACTCTCCCCACAGACGGCGGGCGACGATCACCAGCTGTCTGGGCCAACGTCCTTGGACCCCCCTCTGAGAACGGCTGTTGGCCAGCAGGACAATGGCCAGATTACGAGTCCAGGCTTTCTTTCCCGTCATACAAGCTTCGCCTGATCGGCCAAGCGTCTCTCCAGTCGATTAGCTATCTCGGCAATGTTAGCTCGGGCATCAAGTGCACAAGACTAACAGGTTTCTTGAAGGGGTGTAAACAGGCATCCTGATGAAATTGTCGCTGGGGAAGGCATACAGGCCTCAGCGCGGCACACTCCGCACTTTCAGCAGGCCGCTCTGTTCGTGCTAGTCCAGCTCGGTCCCTCAGGTTAGCCTAGAACATGGTAGGTGATAGGGCGATTATCATGCTCCTGCAATTTCTCCGCTTTACACTACTCCACTCCAATGATGGCACTACTTTTGGCTGCTCATCAGGTACCTTCGATGGAAGAAGAAGAAGAGGAGGAAGAGGAGGAAAGACGGAGAAGTTGGAGCTGCTGAGCGGCTGGATCTGACACCTATGTATGATCCTGCTCAACCCGAGAATGAGCCGCTTCGCCATTGCCATCGGTAGAGATGTGGTCATGGCATATTGGACCACTGTGCCATCGCTACGAAGTCAGGAATATGGGGTCCTCTAATAGGTGTTAAGCCTTGTACGAAGTACCATTTCGTACAATTCTGGAGGACAAGGATATTGATGAGGATGGTTTATGCTGCATCAGGGAGGCATCTTCTGAGAAATGTCCGACAGACAACGCCTCAGAAGGCTGCCGCGGCCCGCCAAGTACATGAGATAATGGTCTGTTCAACGCTCCGGGGCTCCAGATCACCGTCCCAGGGTTGAGATCACCGTTCCAAAGAAGCATCGGGCTACGTGTCTGCTTATGCTCAGTTATCATTCCTGGTAGACAAAGGTAAGTAGCCAATCGAAGCCGGAACTCTCTGGTACGTGTACTCAGGACTGCGTACTCCGTACCTCGTTCGGAGCCTCGCTCCGTTTCCTACATGCAATGCTACCTTTATTTCAAAGTAGCAGGCTACCACAGCCAACAATTTCCCGGGACCACCGATGAGTTTAATAGCAGATCCCCAAATGTCACTCAGTCTGGGACATGGGCATCACGGACGATAAGCTAATATCGAACAGCACCGCCGGCAGCAGTAACCGACCCCACGGATATGGCCATGGGCGTTCCATCCAACAGAGCGGACCTATCGCTTCTTTCGAAATTGGCCGTCAAAGCCACGAGCTCTATGGAGACTCAGGCCAGCTTAGACTTTGCCGGCCACCCACACAGCGACATGTTTTGCCTCCATTGTTTCGGGCCGTCCATCCGTGCCCTCCTTGGGATGCCTTCTCCTTGGTACTTGTATATCCCGCAAAGGGCCTATTGGCTGCGTCGACTAGCTACTCGGAAAAGCAATACGTGGACGGCAAGATGTCCCCGAGGGCGTCGTTACACAGAGTGCAGATACATCAACGACCTACTATGACACGAGTGCCTTGATACTCGGTTGCCCGGAGTCGACAGTCGGCTAAAGGGCCATTCGCTACTCTTCGATCGAGACGATTGATTGTATCTCTTACCTCTCCGCGACTGACAAAGTGTGCCGGCTATACTCTATGTTCCTATTGACTTTATGAAGCTCCACGTGCTGCATCATAGAGGGGGATCCATACCCCAGTCGTTGTTATCACAGTCACACAGCACTGAATGGTTGAGGGGAGCTTCCCATCTAAAGAGCAAAAAGTCCGCGAATATGCTGTGGCTCGGTCAAGATAGCAGCATGCCTTTCATTTCAGCTATCACGGCAACGTGCCGGTCACACACGAGGGTCACTTTTGTGGCTTTACTCGTCTGATTGTCACAGGGCTAGCAATAACTTCGCGTCGTGCTACAGCTTACTCAACAGCAACACGGCAACGCATGTTGGGGAGCAATGGATCACAGATGAGAACTCGTGGCATTCACATGTCAACCCTTGAGCCTCCACTGATCGAACAGGCTGTTGCTAATACTATCAGGTGACAGAGTTAGCGAGACTCAGCGTGGCTTCCATCGTCCTGTCAACAGCGTCCACGATGGGGGACGTTTTGAATCACGAGCTGGTCTTTGCGCAATGGCTTCAACTATCACTAGCATGTGCTTGCGGAGACATTTCGCACATATGTTGCCACGTAATGCATCTGTGCTTCCCCCCCTTTTTTTTCTCTCTCTTCAGGAACATTCTGTTCTATATCGGCCTCGGTGCTCGCCTTTCGATGGAGGAGCTGCGTATCATTCCTCGGCTCAAAAAGGGCGGCTTGCCGGAATACATGGGGCAGATGTGTCAGGTGAAACGGGGTGCATTCATCACAGTGGCTTGTTTGATGTAGATGAGTGGTTGGGCGGCATATTATGTTCAAGAAGGATCTCTTCTGCAGACGGGGAAACTGGGCTGTTTGCCGGCTTGAGCTATATCCTCCTGGCGGCTAGCTGGGAGCTGTTGCAATGCTGGACTGTATTGGAATTTCATACTCTACGGTAAGTGAATGCCTGCATGAGAGTATCATAATAGCTCGTTGCTGTGTGGCATGTCGTGTCGTGTCAACGTATTGCGTCTCGAGCCCACTGATGGAGGACTCCAATGGCCGGGACGTTACAACCGTGATCATCTCTTCAAGTGAGATAAGAATTTTTTTTTACAATATGATTATTGGTATAATCGCATTGAATTGACTGCGTCTCTCGACGTATCACACAAGAGGGAGGTGGGCTTGCCTCTCCTCAGAAATCCCATAGCCTGCTTACCCTACAAGAACCGCAACGGTCACCGTTAATTATCGCATGCTTCTTATATGTGAAGGCTTCAGTCTTTACCATGAACTTTCATTTGTGTATTTCGAATTATTTGTTTTGTTATGATGCCCTTTTGCCGGCTCTGAATTGATCTGGCCAAAGCCGATGGCGACATCGAATCATGTGATTTCGTAGCTTCCAGTTCAATCTCAGTAACGCTTCACCATTGACGCAATAACTCACAAACCGATCAACGTCCTCTTCATCTCATTACCTCAACGCCGCAAAAAGCACTTGGGTATTTCATTGATAGCTATTCGGAACCAGGCAGTGTTGCTTGAGGAGAGATCGTAGCAAATCAAGAAACCAAAGAGGCAACCATGCCCTCCAAAACGTCCCGCCTCGCAACCGTCAAAGCCCTCCTCTTCGACGTCTTCGGCACACTCGTCGACTGGCGCTCCTCCGTCACAGACGAGCTCTCCCTGCGCGTCTTCCGCAAGCAGCAGTCCTCCTCCTCCTCTTCCTCCGAAACTCACCTCTCCCCGGCCCTGCGAACGCGTCTGGAAGCTCTCACGCAGAGCGACTGGGACCGCTTCGTGCAGGAGTGGCGGGACTCGTACATTGCCTTTACGAGGGACTTCAATGCCGAAACGGACGAGTGGAAGAGCGTCGACGAGCATCACCGGGAGAGCCTCGTCGAGCTTCTCAAGAGGTGGGACCTCGAGGGCTTGTTCACCGAGTCGGAAGTCGAGAGCCTAAGTCTCGTCTGGCATCGTCTGGATCCCTGGCCGGATTCCGCCGAGGCCCTCGAGGAGCTGCACAAGAAATATGCCACGGCCACGCTGTCCAACGGAAACACCAGTCTCCTGCGCGACCTGGGCGACTACGGCGGCCTGACCTTTGACGAAATCTTCTCGGCCGAGACGTTCCGCGCGTACAAGCCCGATCCGAGGACGTACCTCGGCGCGGTGAGCAAGCTGGGCCTGCGGCCCGAGGAGGTTGCGCTCGTGGCGGCGCACTTGAAGGATTTGCGGGCGGCGAGGAGTTGCGGCCTGGGGACGATTTATGTCGAGAGGGAGGGCGAGGAGGAGTGGGGGAGGGAGGAGGAGAGGTATGTTGAGGCGAGGGGCTGGGTTGATTTGTGGGTTGCGGAGGGGGAGGGCGGGCTGCGAGGTGTTGCGGAGAGGTTGCGGGAGTTGGAGTGAGCTGAAATGGGGGATGTTGATGGGTTGGGGTTGTGTGCAGGAGGAGGACGGGGGGGCGGTTCGGTTTGTATTGGAAGCTTTGTCAAGGTTTGGATCTGGTTGATGTTGAGATGGTATGACTGGAGATGAGGAGCTTGATGTTTAGGAGCATGGCAGACGTGAGCTGAGTAAAGAAACAATTTGTCTATTGGATAGAAGCTTTTATCCTTGTCCATGAACACGATGTCTTGCTTGTGATAATGAGCGGATACAAGCTGAGTGACGGCAATGACTCGCCTGAACAAGGTATACAACAGGCAATGACGTGTCTTGTTTCCGCAACCTATCAAGGAAGTTTACGACTCTGCAAAGAGAATCTGAAAGTATCGATTGTTCGCCTTGAAGTGTGTGATTTTGCATAAGGCTGGCACGTGAGACTATGCACGGCTTCAGCTGAAAGGACTCACCTGCTCGCCGGCCAGCTGAATACGTACCAGACAAAACACCAGACGGAATCTGAGAAACGTAGCAACGCAAGCCATCACCAGGTACAGACGAGCGTCTGTTTACCTCGTAAAGCTGAAAAGGGGCAGCTCAGTCAGCCACAGCACGATACGAGGCATCATATATCACCAGAGTGAGCCACAGCCTTTCCATCCAGAGTAATGCCTCCCGGCATATTCCTCCCCTTCACCACGGGCCGAGTACTACGACCTCTCATTGGCAGCTGCATGATTCATCGAGAGCCGTTAGTCCTCCTAATCGAGGCCAATGGACACACATTGGGGACCATTCAAGGCAATTTAGGTACTGTGTGCCTGCGGCCCCTATTCGGGAGTACCCGAGACCACAAGATACGATTCTTGGTTCCTAGGGCCGTAAACTGGCTGGTATTTTCAGATGCCGTCGCCGACACAGCTGAGTCAAAGCAGACGCCAAGGTCACGGGCACAACCGAACACTTGCAAGGGCAAGGAGATTCCTGATGGCTCATCTCATGAAGCTCTTTCCCCATATAGGCCCGCGATACTTCGTATGAGGCTGCCAGGCGTCTGACGCCTACGAGCGGCTCTTCTGCTCCAATGATGGCCCAGCTGCGATAACCACCATTTGTGATACATGTACTTTGCAGCAAGTACCAGTACAGTCAATCAGCGACAGCCACAAACAGGAGAGAACGTGACCACCACCGCCAAACTTTTCCGTCTTGAATGAGGTGGTACAGACGACGTTGAAGGAACACTGAGGACATCTCAGTTTAGCCGAGTCACAGCGAGTGGTCGTGGTGGTGTGAAGAGAAGCGGCAGTACGGAGTAGTAATGAGCCGGTTCGGTGAATGAATCTGGGGCTCGGGATCGACTATTGTCCGCGGGTAAGCATCGCCCGCGTGCCGATATGCAGGCAAGGCGCGGGATGGGAGGGCGGTTGGCCCAAGATGACGCCGGATAAGCTCGGTTGCCAGGCCGGGAAAGGGAACCATGGCCACAAACGACATGCTTCCCCGCGCTGACACAGTGCTACAGTAATCAGAGGAAAGTCTGCAAGCTTCCTGTGAGTGGTGAGAATATCGCGTATGGATGTATGTAGTCAGAGTCAGAGTCAGAGTCAGAGTATGAGTACTCGTACTCGTCCTCGTGGTCTCGTGGTAGCACGTTCTTGGGCGAATATCAAGCAGCCAATGGGTCAGCGACATTGAGAGCTGCCAACTCAAAGAGGCGAATATCGCGCTGCTCATAAGCGACAGACGCAAGATAATCCCCGGCGGGCGTGCCTGTTTGGCTGCTGATTTGGAAACGTATCGTGACATGAGGCTGTGCAAGTCCGACGACCAGCTTGAGCACGCTACTACATGTCTGCATAAGTTGAGATGGAGGAGCAAAAGAGCAGGTCGGAAGGGGGATTGATAGCATCGACGTCCTGCATTTGCTCGTACTCACAAATAGCCGCAAACGCAAGGTTACCGTGTAAATGATAGGTAGTCGTGCTTGAAAGAGGTATTGTTGCTTGCAAAAGCTGCTGGAGCTTGTCCTTCATACCAAGACTGTAGTCTAGCTGTTGTACGAAGTAAGGAGTATGGAGCAGTCGACCAGGGTGTCATCCGCCAATCCTCTCTGCCATTGCTTTCATCGGGGTCGTCGGCCGCGTGTTGAGCGGATGCAGTTTGTAGTCTGCCGTTGCGGGTCGTTGCTCCACGTCCTCAGCGAGGCTAGGCTAGGCTCCCACGAGTGGTTGGGGGCATACGGAGTACAGATAGTGTAGATGTTGAATGCCGTTGCCGCCCTCGGAGACAAGGGATCAGCTTGCCTTCCTCCTGGCTGAGGCGACGGACCGCTGCCCGTCTTTGTCCTGGACCGTCCGGTACGGTCAAGTTGTGGCGTCTCTGGTCTCAACCGAACATCAGTGTTCGTACTCTGCAGAATACATCTCTGCCGAAAACAGCGGTCTGTGGTGACATGGCGGACATCGTACTTCGTACAAGCGGTACAAGGTGCTCGTCGACGGACGTGAGCCCTTTGGCCTCCGACTTGAACGGGGGAATACCAACAATTCAGATGCCGTGTAGAGAGTACTATCGACATTGCGCCTTCGTGGTGCGTGTAAGAAGCCGACCAATTGATAGGCGGGCATTTTCAGAACAAGGGACATGGCAGCTGTCATCTCACACGAAGAGGCAGGCCACATAATACCGACTCTGGCAGCATGAAAGAGGAGACTGCATCCACAGCTTACTCTGCGGTGGGTTCGTCCTTGTTGGCCCCCCTGGTTCGCGCACGGCCACATGCAGTGATGGGCGATGCGAACGCGAGCGACTGGATGTTCTCCAAACGGAAAGTTGGGCACTTGGGCAGAATCGTCAGGTCTGGGACGGGATTGGTTCCGAAACGAGATGCCGAGGTGGCAAAAACGACATCCCTCTTGCCCGTATGTACGTATGCACATGCAAACGTGGGCTTGCCGCTGCCTCCACGTCTGCTGCTGATACTCCATACGAGGGACATGGACAAGTGGTCCATTGTAAGCGGCCCTCTCTTGATTCCCGCCGCCTCGGCCTTTCGTCGAGTTTTGCGAGTCGATGCCGGCCATGGGCGACGTGGTGCTGCAGTACATACGAATTCCTGTCATGGGGGCCAGCAGCAGAGAATCAGACCATTGAGCTCACGGTCCCTGTCCGCACGTTCTGGTAGCGGCATTGCTGGGCTCTCGCGAAGGCAGTATGGCCAAGTCTGGAGTGCGCGACAAAGGCCGGCTGATAGAGCATCCAGCGTCGCGCTGCGTACGACTAGCATCCAATAGTAGGACTGCTGCTCGCAGAAGTAGGCGCTCGGCTGTCCGTTGAGCGTCTGAAGCTGCGGTTCCGACCGCTAGCTCAGCCGGCGGTGCAGATCGACGGCTTCTGAGAGGCTCGCTGCTGAAGCTGCAGCCATGCTTCCGGCTCTGCAGGCATGGGAGCACGTCGCTTCCGCCATGGCACCGCGCTACGGCTGCAGCAGCGCTCTCGCCGGCGGCCGTGGTCGTATTACTCGATAGACCTGGGCGACGCTGAACTTGTGCGAGGACAGCGCTGCTTTTCCACATGTCTTGCTTGGTCGAGCACGCTCTAGCGAGCAGCAGCAACAAGGGGAGGCAGCAGCAATGATAGCACGTTCAGCTTGGACAAGCGCAGCTTCGTGGTTTGAATGGTGTGTACTTTGAGGCACGGCGGGCCATTGGGCGCTTTGGGCGGCGGAGGCTCGCGGGCATCGGGTCGCCCCGGCAAAGGGCAGAGGGCGGAGGGCAGAGCGTCATGTCAGGATGCTCGCCAGACTTGCAGAATTGCAGCCAGGCTTGCGAGGGCGAGCTGAGCGAAGGCCTGGGACTGGGCAGGCTGGGGTTTCGGGCCCCGCAGGTTGGCACATGTCGTGCTCGTGTGATGGCAGCAGAGGGCGGCCTTGCTGCTGCATCTATCCCATCCCACGAGGAGCTTCCGACTGGTTCGGCTGAGTCGAGTCGGGGGGGATGGAGGCGTTCGACGGCGGTTGGCTAACATGGGACGGGGCGAGTGATGTCAATGCCATCGGCTGGGCCAGAGCCAGCCGGGCAGGGCATGGAGGAGGAGAGAGGATGAAGAAGAGCTGAAGAGCTGCCCAACAGGCGATGTGGCTGAACGGTTCAATGCTCAACGAAGTAGGCAAGAGAGACTCGGAGGTCTGGTGGCAGGTGGTGATGCGAATTGCCGTAACTGGTGCTTTGTACGAGGTACATGCAGAGCAGGCGGTTGAGCAGGGCATTATGGCTGGGCAGGTAAGTGCTGGGAACATCGATGGTAGTAGGTACCTTAGCGAAAGGATATCGATCCTGCGGCCTGGATAGAGTGCCATGCTGCGCAATGGAGCCGGCGCTCGGTGTGATTCCGCTCCTCGGAGGATTATGGAACCAGCCTGGACTCCAGATGGCACTGCTGGACCTCCATTGCGTTGAGATTCCAGCTGCAATCGCCTTGTATGAGGCATCCGTCACGCTCTAGAGCTGGCCTGTTGGGTTCATGTAGCACCGCTGCTGGTTGAAGCCTCAACTCTGATACGGCCGGTACAGGTAAGGTGTTGCCAAAAAGGGCACAAAACGGCCTCGACCGTGCGTTTTGTTTCCGGCTCGGACTTTATCTTGATGCCCCGCAGGCTGTTTGACGTTGATCCTCAAACGACGGAGTTTCATGGACGTTCTTTATTTAGGCGCGAATCCAAGGTGTCAATGGCTTTGTTCAGTGCAGTCCCTTGTTGTCGCATTCTGACATAAACCGAGCGTAACGGCAACCGGATCTATGCAAGGACTCTGCTCGCATTCGCAGCGATTCCGTAATCTCTTGAATCGCTGGCTGTAGTCCTGGTACCTGTACTTGTACGTGGTTGCGTAGATATCGCGGTTCGAATCCATCCGACTCGCTTCAACTCCCTCGCTCCTCACAGCAATCCCCTCGTCTCTCACTCCAGCGTCCCCAGCGGCTCCTCTCCTCTCCTCTCCTCTGCTCTGCTGCCCCAAAAGCTGCAGCTGCAAGCTACCATGTACTAGTACTGCTGGGGCGCCCTTCTTTGTTAGCGTCCGCAGCAGCCAGCCAGACAAAGAGCGAGAACAAGAACAAGCCCCCAAAGAGCCGCCCCAGACGCTTTGGCCGCTTGGCTGTCGGGGCTGCAGAAAGAAGAAAGCTCAATCCATGTCCCGCCAACGGCGTGCGAGAATTAAAAGAGAAAAAGAGAAAAAATCCCATCCTGAACCCTGGTGCTCTGCAGGAGTGTGATACGATACCGGCGGACGCAGGCTGCAGACGGACAGCCAGCCTCCTTGCCTGGGGCGATGGATGAAAATAGGGGATCATTGGGTACATGTACATTGCATGCCTGCGCCTGTACCCTGCAGAAGAAGGACGACGGGGAATCATCACATGGCGCTTCGTAGCGGTACCTTGACTGTCATGATGGTCAAACGAATTGATTTGATTGATAAAGCATTTGATATGGATTGTCGCTTGCCAAGTAGAAACCTAGCAGGGAGAAAGGCCTTTTTGCTGGTCCTACATTGATGCCTGCAGCGATGCTCAAACTGCGTCCTTTTAGCATGGAAGTGCTCAGCGCATTTTGCTGCTCCAGCTGTGCGTCCAGCTTGGCGCTGTTTGCTGAACTTGCAAGGAAGTAAGGTACCTTACCTAGTATAGCAAGTACCTCTACTTGTGCTCCTCAACAAGTTGAAGCGCAGTTAAGCTCCAATCAATCAACAAACGGCACCAGCTTGAGTTCAAGTTCAGATTTTAGCCTCTCCGCAAATGGTATTACAGTACTTGTAGGTACCTCCTTTGGCCATGCCGACTGCAACGAGAGCTGCGTCTCTGCTGCTTGCTCGCTCTGCAACTGGATTCCGCTCCGTCCATGCATCAGCGAACCTCCATCCATGCCCCCCGTACCTACTGCTTGCACACTGCATTGCATGGCATTACATGCCACTTTACCGCCCTGATATTGGATCCAATAACTAACCTCATCATACATGCACGGGCTGTCTGGCCTCTCTCCATGTCAACCCTGGGCCCAAACCCTGCCCGTCCTCTCCGTTCATGTTAGCACGCACCAGCTGCAGCTAATAAGGTCCCGTCCCTACGGGCTAGTCCTACAGCGGCCAGCCCTTCAACGCACCGCTGCTCCGGCCCTCACAGAGCCCCCCTATCAGCAATCAAACGCCCTGTGGCCAAGCTCGACGCCTGCTGTCCAATCCCAAATCCAGAGCCGGGACCCGCCACAGCCCACACCTGCTGCTCCACCCAAAAAAGTCCACTGGACCAGCTCCAGAGACGCCCAAAGCATTTGATCTCCACGGGCAGTCCAGTCGTCTTTAGTTCCTGCTATCCAATGCTCCAACTCGAACTGGTCTGCAACTAGACTAGAGCTGCCACAAACATCCATCCCTCCCTCCGGTCCCCCAGACAAAACCGCCATTCCGTCTGCTCCAGATTCCCCAATTGCACCGCTTCGCGCAGCTTCCCGTCGCCGCCCATTGCTCGCCTCCGTCGCTGCGCCCTTTGGCCTCTCTTCCAGCGGTCTCGCCAGTTGCCTCTTGCTTGTGACTCTTGCTGCAGCTTCAGATCATATTCCCCCCTCCCTCTTCTTCCCTCCTTCTGCAGCGCCGCTTGCGGGCTCTTGGATTCGCCGGCCATCAACGCCTACCTTAGGATTACCTGTCTGAGCTCGGTCGCTCAACCGCTGAACTCTTTGCGCCCATCATGGCGGGCAGAATGGTGCTGTACAAGCTGGTGGTGTTGGGAGACGGTGGTGTTGGCAAGACGGCCTTGACCATCCAGCTGTGTCTGCAGCATTTCGTCGAGACGGTAAGCATTCGCTCCTCCCGGATCAAAGCAGCATTTCTCCGGGAAAGAAAAGGGACAAGGAAGGAACAAGGAGAAGCAGAGGGAGAATCGCGGGAGATGAACAGGGAGGGAGACATCACCGACACTTCTTCCCCTCTCCTGACCGATTGGGCGGACAGCCTCGGCGGCGGTAGCGCATGAGGGGCAGAGCAACAAGGAGCTCCCATCCGCCCAGCGCTGAGCGGTGCATTGGACGGATGAATGAATAGCTAACGCCCGATGTCTACAGTACGACCCGACAATTGAGGATTCGTACCGCAAGCAGGTCGTCATCGACGGCCAGCCCTGCATGCTCGAAGTTCTCGACACGGCCGGCCAGGAGGAATACACAGCGCTGCGAGACCAATGGATCCGAGACGGCGAGGGCTTCGTCCTCGTCTACAGCATCGCATCCCGCTCGTCCTTTACCCGCATCAAGCGCTTCCACCACCAGATCCAGCGCGTCAAGGAGTCGGTAGCCTCCTCGCCCTCATATCCGGGCTCTCCTCTGTCCGCCGCCAGCCCGCAGCTGCCCGTGCCCATCATGCTGGTCGGCAACAAGAGCGACAGGGTCACCGAGCGCGAGGTATCGACCCAGGAGGGGCACGCCCTGGCTCGCGAGCTTGGCTGCGAGTTTGTCGAGGCCTCGGCCAAGAACTGCATCAATGTCGAAAAGGCCTTCTACGACGTCGTCAGGATCCTGCGCCGGCAGCGCCAGCAGGCCTCGCGACCCGCTGCGGGCGCCAGTGGCCGAGCCCGAACCAGCAACGGCGACGCGGGCGGAGGAAACCGAGACACGCACCGGTACCGGCGCGGCAAGGACGGCGAGAAGGGCAAGTCCAAGTGCATTGTCTTATGAGCGGCTCTCTTACTCGTTCACGATCCAACTCGCGACAACAGAGATCCCTTTGAGGAGTGGGTTCTGTTGGATGAGGCGCGCCTGGTCACGCATGCTTCGCTCACTTCATTTGTTTTCCTCTCTTTGTGCTTCTCCTCTTCGAACCCAGCATCCTTGTCTACTGGGCATCGTCCTCCACGAACGGAATAGACCGGGTCCTGGTATATGTCATATGTTGGCAGCAGACGAGCTGGCGCTCTGCTTCTGCCCCTCTTCCGGCTGCTCGGTGGGCTTGCCGTATTGCTACATGATGACGACGACATTCGGCAAACAAGATATACACACAGAAAAAAGCATCTTTATTATGTTACAACCTCACGGCTCCTCGATTGGCGCAAGGCGTACGAACCACCCACGGACGCACACACCCGCACAAGTCATATTCATATACACATCCGAACCCCCGGAGAGAAAAAATAAAAGAAAAAGAAGAAAAGAGGTGGCATCATCTGGGCTGATCCTTACCAGTGTTTATGCTGCTGCTCATTGATGATAATCTGGAGGGCGACAGTCTTAGTCTGTTTCTTTCTGGCTTCTACCCGACGATACCTAATATGCACCGGCCGATGCCAAATTGCTGCCCTCATTCATTCAATGCCTGTAGCGCCTCTCCCTGTCACCCCTGCGTCGTTACCATTTCTTACTCTCTCTCGCGTTCGTTCAACCCCCCCTTGCAGATATGGAATGGATGGTCGCGGGTGTTTCAGGAGTCCCTTTTGGTTCGACTTTTGCTTTTTTCCCCCTTCTTCTCGTTACTACCATCTCTTCCCGACCATCGACAATTTCATCTCTACCTACTTGGTCCCTGTTCTTTTTGGGTTTTAAAAAGTAAATCACCGTACACGTCTTGGCACATGTCATGGATGGGTGTCTGATAGCGATATCTTGTTGGATCTCTTTGTCGAATCTGTTTACATCTTTATTTATCCTCCCACAATGTGTGCTTGTTTCTACTTTTGTTTCTCTTTTTCCTTTGTTTCTCGGAGAAAGCTTTTGGTTTCTAGACGACATGGTATGGAAGAGGAGGATGTTGAAGGCTAGATGCTACTACTACCTAGCTTGTCTCCTTGATCATTAAAGAAGTTTCATCTCTTCCCTTATCTCTTCTCTCTCCCTTTGTCTTGTTTCCTTTGCATAAGTGAGAGTGAGGATGGCACATTGCCTGTGCTGCCTTTGACCTGTGGGAACAACAAACAACATGAGGACACACATAGAGAGCAAAAGAAAAGCAAAAAGTACAAGTTGAGATGGCATTGACGTTTTAGAGACGGTGACCTACCCATCGAGATATGGCGTTGAGCTTTTCGACTTTGACAGCTCTACTTTGGTAGAAAGAATCTAGAAGGCGTCCGTACTCGGGATATCTCCGAAAATGGACGTATAATAATCCTTGTCCCTTCTCATCTGAGCATCATGTTCTCTGAATGCTGACAATACAACGCATGCGAACTTTGCAATGATGTAATAATGCTGTCGGTGCAGCTTCTCAAAAGGCTGAAGCTCCGACGATCGACCGTCCCCTTCTTTTCCACATGACGAAAGGTGGCAGCATCACACACGCACGCGCACACACACACATTTGCATGTGCTTTTGCGGATATGACTCGGTGTTGATCAGGAGAAAGAAGCAATTTACATGGTAGGGAGCTTTGAAACCGTGATCTACATTTCCATACGCAGGGCTGTAGAGATTCGCACATGCTGTACGGATGCATGAATAACGCGTGATGATACCAATGGATGGACGCCTAGCCTAGCCTACCTAGTAAGTCTGCCATGCTATGGAAGTTGTGGTGTGTATATCGTATCGAACTTTTTGGAAGAGCAGAAGGAGACGGGGGGGTGGGCTGCCTATCTATCCCCCGGTGGAGTAGGGATGTGCAACGGAAGGGTCTTCCGGAGGGGAAGTTTTTGGGTGTTGGTTTGTGGAGGTTTTTTTTTTTTTTTTTTTNGACCGCGCAGAAGGACTGCGGGCATTGCGTACAATCGAGCGGAACGGTGAACTGGCAGCTCTCGTTGGAGCCGCAAGACGGGCATTGGAGCTTGGACGTGTCGTCGCATTTAACGCACCCGCCAGCTCGGGGGACCAGTCTCATCACTGCCATTGACACTTTGATTAGCTATCACGGCGAGACACGGCGCTCATCTCTCTCACCTTCGTGCAGTTCCGTCAGGTCCCTCGCAACGAGGAACGATGAAGTATCCATCTTTGGCGACGGATGTTTGTGGCGATATTCGGTGGACAGTAACGGTAGGCAATGGAGAATCGGTGATTGACGCTGATGGATTCGATCCTGTCAAAACGTATTGATAATTCGACTCGGCGACAGAGAGTTGACCAAGGATGCGACGGACGATGGCGGATCGATGATACCGCGGCCTCGGAATGTCAAAAGAATCGTGCTCGTCGGACTATGTCGATCCTTTCTTCTTTTCCTCCTCGTGTATCCTCCCAAGCTGATGACGATTTGAATGGTTCGAGTTGTCGGCAAAAAAAACGAATGAACTGAAAGCCACTTGTCTCGTCGTGCAGCGATTCAAAGACAAGCGGGAATACTGAGAAAAGAGTGGACTGAGTCTAGCTCAGGAAAACAACCAAAAAAAATACCAAAGAAGAACAAAAATCAGAGACAATATGGTAGGAAAAAAGAGCGTGGGTGGTGAACAACAAAGATGCTAGATCGTGGACGAATAGAAGGGGGGGGGGGGTGTATAAGCAGGTAAGAAGGTAGTCCTCCGTGTTGGGGGTTTTGGTTTGAGG
Source organism: Trichoderma ghanense (assembly GCF_004382785.1). Classification (NCBI taxonomy): domain Eukaryota; kingdom Fungi; phylum Ascomycota; class Sordariomycetes; order Hypocreales; family Hypocreaceae; genus Trichoderma; species Trichoderma ghanense. The sequence continues at coordinate 2,885,252 of NW_027395663.1, read as the reverse complement.
GTGTCATGTTTGATACCACGTGGATGAGAATGCCTGAACAGTCGACATCCGATTCGAATCTTCTGCTAAAGATCATTTTACTCTCACCATGCAAAATCTGATAACGATGAATACGAAGCGAGAGAAGGAAAGAAGAATAAGATGATTCCACGCAAATTAGCCAAATCTACTTTTCCATCCAACCCCCCCCTGTTCCGTCTCGTCCAAAATAGCAGTCATCCCATGAACCCGGCATTACTCTATCTAATCCCGCCTGGAAATAGGAGAAAAAGCTACCTCCTTTCAGTACCAAAGTAATAGCAGTAGGCAAAATACCCGTCTGATTTTTCAGCATCTTAGATGGATCGTTTCCAATTCAGATAACCGATACTAATAGACCAAAACAAGACCCAAGCCGAAATTGAAAACGACTGCTCTTTGGTTCCTGCAACGACAAAAGGGGGGAAGCAGTCCTCGTCGAGTTTCACATGTCTCCTCCCGCAACCCGGCAAGAATTGCCAAAAATAACTCCTAGCAGGAAATTGCTTGCAGAAATGGTCAATTGAGAAAGGCAACTGGTAATTTACCCTCTACACGTGGTTAGATGAATGCTATATGAACAATCGAGTCAAGATGGGTCATGAGATGACCGCACATGGAAATAATCGTCATCTCAATTTCTCAAGGGCCCATCTGGCATCGTCGACAATCACAAAACTTTTCTCTTTATATACAGCGACTGACTTGCCTTCTTGGCTTCAAAATCCGTTAAACTCTCCTGGTGCTGTTGCTCATGTTGTCTACAGCTTCAACAAGGACTCGTTCTCCGTCTACGTCCTTCTCATGATACGTCACGCAAGGGAGTTGGAATGGTTGACACGCGGCCACTGTCTCAGTCATTCTTCCCTACACGAGATGCAAAACCCCTTGGTACAGCTCATGAGACAGCGGGCTTGGACACCAAGTCGTCCGGTAATGGCGGCACATCGTCTGCCATGCTCTTGACATGGAGGCCAGGCATCTGAATCAGCTCACCAGCCATCATCGTTATTGGACTTCATCCACTTCATCCTCATGCGTCAGACTCAGCGTCACAACATCAGATCGAGTGCCAGTAATCATCTCTATTCAAGATTGTCAAAATCGAGCCACACAATAAATGTCGGCATTTTGCTGTGCTTCAAGCCGTGCCGCCATCTGTCATATCAATCCCTGCGACAATTGTCCCGATCAAAGACGCCATAACCCGTAATGTGAAGATCTTCTCTCATCGCTCAAGAAAGCAGGGGGTCTCCAAGAATATAGTGCGAAAAGTAGAAATCAGATGTAGAGAAATCGGAGGAGAAAAACAAAGAAAATAGGTCCACACGTCATTCACCCATGCGTATGAATGTGGAAATAAAAAGCCATCAAAATGTGATCCCTCAGTCCTTGGTCTCGTGCTCATCGCCAAACGGGCTAGATTCACGCTTTTGAGAACCGGATCTGGGGTCCTTCTCCTTGGTAGAGGCCCTCTCCCGGCTGGGCGATGGAGCCTCGATGGAGATTGAAGGGGTTGGCGGAGGGTCGGAGAATGGCCCCTGATCGGCTGTCGATGTGTCTCCCGAGCTCGTGGGAGGGGTTGGGTTGCTCGCTGAGCTTGGTGATTTTGAGATGGAGCTTCCATCCGGCTTGGAGGCAATCTCCACCATTCTCAGCCCTGAGCCTCCCAGCTTGACGACCTGAGCACGAGCCGGGGTGACGGTATTGGCATTGTTGAGGAACGTCGAGCCGACGCTAAAGTTGCTCGCCGCGCTTTGGGGTCGCAGGTGCTGGGAAGAGGTGAACTTGTCCAGGTCGAGGCTGGGAACGGGAGGCGTGTTGGGCGAGCTCGAGCCGGACTTGACGCTGACCATGGTGGGCTTGGCCCGCATACCAGTCTGGGCCGGAGTCAGGACCTGCTGCTTGCCACCCCCAAAGATGGTGGACGCAATGCTAGAGCGAGGCGGAGCAAACGAGGTGCGGTCTGAGAAGGCGGAGATGCCGGAGTAGGTCGAGTCTCGCAGGTTGCCGGGTACGAAGAAATGGGGGTTGTCAGCCGACGAGTCGCGGTAGCCTTCGGTGTGGTGCATGGGGATCGGCGGAACAGGAGGGACAAGGACGTTGGGTGACGCAGGCGTGGCTCGGTTGGTGACACCGGGAATGTAGGCGATCTGGATGATGTTGGAGGCGCGCGTGAGGACGGTCGAGGCGATGGAATGGACGGTGTGCGTAGATCCGCGGCGAGTGACCCGGTTGCCGTTCTTCTCGCCGCCCGGGATGGCGCTCTCTTCGACTCCGTACACCGACTGGGAGAGCCGCCTCTTGGGCTTGATGAGGAATCTCCAGACAAGATAGGTGATGATGGCAATGGCAGCAATGCCGCCGACGACGCCGCCGGCAATGGGCCCTGCGCTGGGCCCGCTGCTGCCTTTATCTCCGCCGCCGTCGTTGGGCGAGTCGTTGACCGCGCAGAAGGACTGCGGGCATTGCGTACAATCGAGCGGAACGGTGAACTGGCAGCTCTCGTTGGAGCCGCAAGACGGGCATTGGAGCTTGGACGTGTCGTCGCATTTAACGCACCCGCCAGCTCGGGGGACCAGTCTCATCACTGCCATTGACACTTTGATTAGCTATCACGGCGAGACACGGCGCTCATCTCTCTCACCTTCGTGCAGTTCCGTCAGGTCCCTCGCAACGAGGAACGATGAAGTATCCATCTTTGGCGACGGATGTTTGTGGCGATATTCGGTGGACAGTAACGGTAGGCAATGGAGAATCGGTGATTGACGCTGATGGATTCGATCCTGTCAAAACGTATTGATAATTCGACTCGGCGACAGAGAGTTGACCAAGGATGCGACGGACGATGGCGGATCGATGATACCGCGGCCTCGGAATGTCAAAAGAATCGTGCTCGTCGGACTATGTCGATCCTTTCTTCTTTTCCTCCTCGTGTATCCTCCCAAGCTGATGACGATTTGAATGGTTCGAGTTGTCGGCAAAAAAAACGAATGAACTGAAAGCCACTTGTCTCGTCGTGCAGCGATTCAAAGACAAGCGGGAATACTGAGAAAAGAGTGGACTGAGTCTAGCTCAGGAAAACAACCAAAAAAAATACCAAAGAAGAACAAAAATCAGAGACAATATGGTAGGAAAAAAGAGCGTGGGTGGTGAACAACAAAGATGCTAGATCGTGGACGAATAGAAAGACATCATCGGCCTAGGCGACAGTCGAGGTTGGAAAAGAAGGAAGAAAGAAACGAACGGACGGGAAGAGCTGGTTCCTGCTGTTTCGCTCGAAACGCTTGAAATGTCGTTTTCTCTCTCTCCTCTTTTTTCTTTCGTTCTGGCTGGCTGGGTGCTGATTGATTGTCGCTCGAACAGACCAGGAAGAGAGGAGAAAAAAAGAGGGCGAAGCAACGGGGTGGTGAGGAAGCGAAAGAGCGAACTGCGCTTGTTTGGGGGGGGCTGCGGCAGAGCGACATGAGCCCACTGGACGCTAAGCAGGACCGCTGCAAATTGAAGTCGAGTACTGTAGGTACCTCAGTGCTACGCCGTGCATGCGAGCGCCGCCAAAGTACCTGCCCAGCCCAGACCAGACCAAGACCTTCCAGGTAATTACAGGCATCAGCAGCGCCAAGCTTGGCCTTCCATGCAAGCAAAAAAAAAAAAAAAAAAAAAAAAAAAAAAAAACGGCCGACTGTCTGCTGCAAAGAACGCAGAAAGATGGAACCGCAGTTGACGATGGGGCCCGCGTTTCTGGCGCCAGGGGCAGCACCAGGGCACTAGAGCCGCTTGCAGCCTAGCCGCCCTCGTCTCGCACCAGGGCTGCGCACAGTGCATGTTGTCGCGCGCCCCACCCGCTGTTTTGGGCTGTTTTGGGCCAGGCCGGGGGGACGCTGTCGGGTGCCGCCGGGCGTTGCGAGGCGCTGAGTGGCCGCGGCGCGGGAGGCGGGCGGGGCGCTGCGTTGGCTGACAGACGGTACGGACACTGTACGCCGACACTGTAGCCGCCTGCGCCCTCCATTGATATTGGATTGGAATTCAGCCATGCCATGGTCGCTTGCTGCCGGCTCCAGCAGTGAATCCAGGCACCAAAAGCCCTCGGCCCTTGTTTGGCGTTTGGGAGCGTGTTGCAGCAATGTGGATTCGCGTGGGATCGGAATGGGCTCGAGATTCCCATGGACAATGCACCGCAAATGATCCTGCTTCTCTTTCCCTTTTCCTTGCCTTTCTTTGAAGCCTTGGTGGGAATCCCATCTGACGCTTGTTGATCCGCCGCTCCCGCGTGTGCACAGGGACAATAAGCCTGGGCTCTAAAAACCTACAGCATCTCCATCCGGCCCTCGAATGCACGGGAGCAGTGCGGCTGCAAGGGTTCAGGTACGAAGCGCTAAGTAAAGGTATGGGCAAAGCACATGAAAGACACGAAGCTGCCCGGCGTGGTCAAACTCCGATCCGTTCCAGCGCTTCGTAATCAAGTTATCAGATGCGCTGCCAGTCGTTCCGGGGGGCACGCAATGCAATCCGGCCAAGCTGACCCTCTGCATCACCGAGTCGCCGGCCATCGCTACGATGCTTCTGAATGAAAACACCCCACCGAGAAGAAACACGAAAATGCTGAAGCGATAAATAGCAGAAGAAGAGACGCGGACACCAAAAATAGTCGGCGCCAAGGACGCGTTGTCTCGCGTGTCACTGAGTGGCCAAACGACCCGGTGCGACTTTGGCCCAGATAAGACTCATATAACTCGGCGCCGCCTCGCAGCCCGCGTGGGACGACGACGTTCCCACTGATTCAGCCCAGCCTGCTGGATCCAATTAGTTCTCGTTGTGAAGAAGAGGACGGCTCTGCGGGAGGGTTTTTTCCAATTGCCAGCTTCTAGGTAGTATGTACTGTAGCAGTGACACTGTACCACAACATGGTAAATGGACACACAGAGAGTGCAGGGGGGTGAAGAACATTTCCATTGGCGAGCAAAGTGGCTCATTGATTGCACTCGAGATTCGTTGAAATGAACCGGCTTGCCACCAGCACCAATGGAACACGGTGTGGAAAAGGAAAAGAATAGATAGGCGGCCGTCGGTCTTTGGGGCTTCTTCTCTCCTCCCTTGCTTGCGCATCCCGGCCTCAGTTTTTGCTGCTGCGTACTTATTACTGTAAGAAAGAAGAAGAACTGCACACGCACACACACACACACACACACACCTGCAAACACACACACTCACCCGCAGCTTATCAAGTTCTCCCAGTAAATTGAACAAATTTGCCAATGCAGCAAATCAGCACTCACTCCTCCGCCATCTGACATGGCAAATGAATGTGTTGCCTTGAATAAAGGGATCCAAAGACACGCGGTTCGCACGTGCAAGTATCAACCAGCCACTTTTCCCATTCTCCGGACCAAGACAGTCTATGTAGCAGCTGGTGTTTTACTGGCAAGCAAGATAACTCTTGGATGGAGGAGAGTAGGAAATGTCATCTGAAAAGAGGCTTCTCACCGCAATGTCACCTGTACCTCGCCCTAATCCCACGCCTGTTGGTTTAGTGATGCTACGTGAGGTTGAATCCCGCAATATCCGCGGGCCACCAACTCATCGACATACGAAGAATTGCGACTCTAAAATATCACCAGCCGGTATCGCGCCGATCCTTCGTTCTGGAACATGGCCGCCCTTGGATTTTCCCTCATGGGCGGAGAATGAGCGTTTTGGGACAAGTCCGTTACAGATATACAAGAGGTTCACCGGCCATGTTTATCCAGTCTCGACGGACACTCACACAGGATGCCACGACCAGTATTGTATGTCTCGATGCTGAAAATAGATCATTCGAATGCTTCTGAAACGTCGTAATCATCGTGACAAGATGCTGCCATCCTTTATCCCTAACCTTCCCGACCTTTTCACGCACAGGCTCAAGCAATTCTAGAGTACAATCCCACAAAGATCTATAGCTTTCCCAATAGTAGCATAAATACTCAAACTCCCAACATGCCTCTCGTCCCGTCCCGGCTGCCCATCGCTCATCATTCTCTTCTCGTTTTTGGCCCGAGCTCAGCGACTTTACGCATTCGATGCGTCGTTGTTGCTCTGGGAGCTGGCGCTCATGACGGGCTTGTTGGTCACCGGCAGCGACATCTTGGCCTTTTCGCCCTGGCGGACCTTGCCCCAGGCATACACGAGACCGCTGACGAAGCCGATCAGGATGGCGGAGACGCTGCCAAAGGTAACGGGCGCGTCGAAGAAGATGAGACCGCTGACAGCGATGGGCAGCTTGTTCAGGGCGCCGACCATGGAGTAGGTCGTCGAGGACGTGACGCGGATGCACCAGGCAGACGAGTAGGAGATGAAAATGGCACACAGACCAGAGTACACCATGCCGATGATGAGCTTGGTTCGTGTCTCCTCGGGAAAGTTTCGGGCCAGGTTATCGGCAGACCAATCCTCGACGAGAAGAGAGCCAACGATCAGGACAGGGATGGTCAGGAAGTTGTTGTAGAACATGGCTAAGGGAGGATGTTAGCGTCTAATGCATCTCATCGCGTATAAAGCACATCACTCACTGTCCCAGTCTTTGAAGCCCATCTTCTTGATGACCTTGCGCATGCCCAGGACGAAGGCAGCCTGGCAGATGACGTTCAAGGCCATCCAGGTGTATCCCACTTGCAGAGTGCTGAACTCCTGAGACGCCTTTGACGAACGCCCTGCGGCATCGGCATCGGCCCACGCAGCAACAATGGAGCTGAAAATCATCAGGCCAAAGGATAGCAGGATGGTCGGGGTGACGCTTCCCCCAAACCAAAGCACCTCTCCATAGGCAATGACGATGATGGTCAAGTTCTTAAAGATGGTATACACGGGCACGGAGATGTACTGGAGCGCCTTGGCGCCAGTATAAATCATGCCAACCAGAAGAACAGACACAGGGAACCCTGGACAGAATGAGCAACTCTGCTTGTCGACAGACTGGGTGGTAAGTGCTCACATTTCTTTCCCTTCTCCGGATCAAAGGGAGACAGGTTGGTAATCAGACCAGCCTGTTTGCATGCTTGAATGGCAGCTACACAGACAATAGACTATGTTGCACGTTGGTTAGCAACCATGCTTGAGGGGACAGAGATAAGATAGACGATGAGGGGATAAGCCTTACTTGAATAGCCAGATAGAGAAAGTTCATGTTCCATGAGGAACCAGAGACGACGTATTTGTTGACGACGGTCATGCTGATGGACGACAGGCAGTAACCCAGCACTGAGGCTCCGGGGCTGTTGTCGATCTTGGACCAGTCGAAGCCGCCAGAGTGGCCGCGCGGCGACGGTGAGCGCGAGTACGCCGTCCGGACCTTGCCGTCACCACTCTCCGGGTCCCGGCCCAGGTCTCTCAGTTGGACGCCGTAGTCGTCATTCTTCTTGTCCGACATGATGAGCAGCTCACCGAGATGGACGCTCAGACAGCTGAGGTAAAACAAAAAGAAGAGGCTGAGAGCGAGCGTGAGGGTGAGTGCGTCGCTAGAGGGCTGCGGCTCCACGCGAAAGGGACTCGTAGCCAACGATGGCGCGATCTGCGTTCCGAAGGGAGGAAAAGGGAAGAGGAGGGCAATCAAACGAGAGGCTTCTTCTGGAACAACGCAAGAGATGAAGGCTATGCAAGAATCGCAGCGTTGTGAAGGACCGCTCTTTGCCGGAACACGTACGAGGACTCCCTAATACTACTCCTAACTCCGTACATACAGATTTCAGGAGAACAGAATCCTCCAAGGGTTGGGAAATTTCATCTCGATCCCTTTGTGGGGCGGACTGCCGAAAGGGGATTAGCGAGATGGGCGCACCGCCTTCGCACATTCGCACATGTGCTCCGTATCAGGTACGGAATCACTAGTGGTAATATCTAAGGTAGTTAATAGGCCTTTCAACGGGAGGTGGCAATTGCCTCGATAAATTATCACTTGTATCTATCTAAGTTTGGAGAAGAGGCAAAGACGGGGAAGGTGTGGGCGTGTTTGGTGCGAGTGCGCGTACATACGCGCGTGTGTGTCTGTCCAGACAAGCACGTATCACAAGAGTACGTAGCACACAAACCAACCGGCAGCATCTGGCGGAAGAGTCGAGGTACGGATTCGTGGTTTGGCACCGCAATCGCCATCAAACGACGACTCTTTCTGCAGAATCGTTGGCGGGGCTGCTGCAAATACAGCCATTTCAACTGTCGAGATTGGTAGTTGTGGTATGCCTGTATCTGATATAGGTACATACTGCAAATACCTAGACAATGCCGGCAGCGTGGGATCTCGGCCGTCCCGCAGCACTGGCCTTGTTCACTGTGGCCCCTCGTCGAGCAGGACATACTTTTTAGAGGTTCCTGGAACAACTGCCGGGCATCGATGCCTCTGAGATGTGGCATCACTGCATGCGTGGTTGCGCGGAAACCAGGTAGCCTGCCGTTTTCTCTAGTTGGACACGACGGATGCTCAAAAAGATGCGGAGTACGGGAGCAGCCTCGTAGATCAATGGATAGCTGCTGGTATTCTGGACACCTGCAAGTCGGATTCTACAAGGCGATCTGTCGAACAAGTCCCTGGGGTCCAAGTCGGTTGTGTCCCGAAAAAAAAAAAAAAAAAAAAAAAAAAAAGATGCTGGGCCAAGGCAAATCGACTGCTGTGCACGGACACTTCGCACTGTAAACACTGTGTAAAACCACCCTCTGGACTGCTCAGGGTCCTTACCAGGTAGTAGCCGTGAGATCAGCGGAAGGCCTTACCACTGCGGCGTAGCTTCACGCAAGGCAGCAAATATTTCTGCGAGGAAGCATACGAAGTACATACGAGGAGAGGCAGAGGGAGGCAAGCAATGCAGGATCTGCTACTTTGGCGCATGTGAGGGTACCTGGATTGTGGCTGCACCGCCTCCACAGTGCTGCGGGCGCCGATCCCTCATTGGCGGCGGCTCTAGCTGGTGCTATTTTTGGTTCGCATCAAAAGGGCTGATGAGATGAGGAGGACCCTGTGGCTGCGCTGGCGGTGCTGTTTGCTTCCGGGGCAGCATTTTTGCCTTCTTTAGACATGGGGATGGGTGGAAAATAAGCAGAAATGAAGAATATCGCTAGGGGAAATAGTAATATGCAGCAGCAGCTGTCGATATCAGGCCAGATATAGACGGATTCCATCAACAATAAGCATGCACCGCTGTGGCTGGAATCAGGAGCTTCCCGTTTCTTAAGGTACCTGTAAATAGGTACCAACGTATTTACAGCCAGCCAGTGAGCCTGCGCCGGGGAGCACACCTCCAGGTACAAGTATACAGTGCCGCCGACTGTGCTTCTCTCCCTCAGTGGGACGCAGTCAGCCGCGATCTCAAGGATTGGCCGTCAGCATCTGGTGCAATTGCAGGGCTGGGCTCCAAAGCGGAGACGGCCATGGCTATTTGCCTTCTTTTTTGTTTCCTTTGTGTCCACAGCCATACGAGATTTCGGACGTGCCAACAAAGGGGACCACCTCCAAAGAGCCCGCCGTATAGCATGGAGTTGGTACACAGTTATACTGTAGAGCCCTCGCATCGCCAGCCGGCCTCCCCTCTGACACGCCCATGACTTGGAATGCGGGCTGCCACGAGCAGCAGAAGGCAGCCAACCAGCACCTATCAACACTGTACAAACGTCTCAAGGCAACACGGGAGCTGTTGGGACCATCCTGCACAAGGGAGGGGCAACGTGATGACGACAGGTGATGCCCTTCTGCCTCCAGCCTCTGTCCAGTCACTGGTCCTGTCCTGCAGCGCCGCGACAAGAAGCACCATCGGCGCAGCCTTGGTTCAACTACGGCTGTCTCACCGCAGACGCTAAGTCGGGCTGATAAGGCGCCCTAACCCAAACGTTGCCCAGCGGACGCTTTAGAGGCTGCCCGCACACAGTGCCGGTGAGGTGGCTCAGCGTCCCCCTCAAGCCCCCCTTAGCGCAGTCCCCTATTCTGGGCCACTGTCCACTGCACTGTCCGCTGCCGCGCACTGTGCGCCCGTCCTCGTACTGTTCGAAACAAGATCCCAGGAAAAGCAAGCTGCACTTGGGGCATCTCCTGAATCGTTCGCGAGAGCCTTTTCCCTCCCCTTATTATTCTTTTGAGCCCGCTAAGCTTCGCCGTCAACCTTCACTCCTCCATCTTTCCCCAACCTTCAGTCCTACAGTCCGAGGCTGGTGCCTCATTGCTCGCATCGTTAGGGGTCGGGTTGCTTTCCGCAAACAAAGCTGGCATTGAAGCTCAATAGATTTTTTTTCTCACTTCTCAAGGGGTCCCCTTTTTTTCCTTCTTCCTACCTACATAACGTTGGCACCTATTGGGAACCTAGGCGAGAGAGCCCCATCTAGACACGAATTACGACCACAGACGCTCTTTAGCATTACGACTTCAGCAGCCATCGTCTTGATATCATTTTAGAAAAAAACAACGGACCATCATGGCTTTCAACGGTCCCGGCGGCGGCCAAGGCGGGGGACATCCGCTACAGGATCTCCCCTCGGGCAGTAGCGTGAGTAAACTACCATTATCGAGNGGGGGGGGGGGGGGGGGGGGAAGGGGGGGGACAGGGCAGGTCGGACGAGCTTGGCTAACGCTGCTTTTGTTTTCCATCGTCTAGTATCACCTGCCCCCTCACGAACAGGAGGAAGAGGCCGGACGATATCTTCTGAACGAGCCTGGCTCGCATGGCTACGAGCATGATCGACTCGGTGCCGGGACTCCTCCCGACCGCCCAGTCTCGGCTTACAGTCTCACCGAGTCCTATGCTCCAGGAGCCTCGCCCATCGGCACTCCTGGTCTGGGCAGCGACAGCGGATACGGCCAGTACGGACAGGGAGCTGGATACGACTTCCCCCGCCCCGCCTCCACTGTCCACGACAACGACGATGACAGCTGGGTGCAGAGACAGCAGCAGCCCGCCGGCGGCGGTCTGAAGCGTTACAACACCCGAAAGGTCAAGCTTGTCCAGGGCTCCGTCCTGTCCATCGACTACCCCGTGCCCAGCGCCATCAAGAACGCAGTCCAGCCTCATTACCGCGATGTCGAGGGCGGCAACGAGGAGTTCGTCAAGATGCGGTACACCGCCGCCACCTGTGACCCCAACGACTTCACCCTGAAGAACGGCTACGACTTGCGGCCGCGCATGTACAACCGTCACACCGAGCTCCTGATTGCCATTACATACTACAACGAAGACAAGGTCCTGCTTGCCAGAACTCTGCACGGTGTGATGCAGAACATCCGAGACATTGTCAACCTCAAGAAGTCGACCTTCTGGAACAAGGGAGGTCCTGCCTGGCAGAAGATTGTCGTGTGCTTCGTCTTTGACGGTATCGAAAAGGCCGACAAGAACACCCTCGACGTGCTCGCCACCATCGGCGTGTACCAGGACGGTGTCGTCAAGAAGGATGTCGACGGCAAGGAGACCGTCGCTCACATCTTCGAGTACACCAGTCAGCTCTCCGTCACGCCCAACCAGCAGCTCATCCGACCTTCTGGTGACAGCCCGCAGAATCTGCCTCCCGTGCAGTTCATCTTCTGCTTGAAGCAGCAAAACACCAAGAAGATCAACTCCCACCGTTGGCTGTTCAACGCCTTTGGCCGAATCCTGAACCCCGAAGTCTGCATTCTTCTTGACGCCGGTACCAAGCCCAGCCCCCGCTCGCTGCTGGCTCTGTGGGAGGGCTTCTACAACGACAAGGACCTTGGTGGTGCTTGTGGTGAGATTCACGCCATGTTGGGCAAGGGCGGCAAGAAGCTGCTCAACCCCCTGGTCGCTGTGCAGAACTTTGAGTACAAGATCTCAAACATCCTCGACAAGCCCCTGGAGTCTTCGTTCGGCTACGTCTCTGTGTTGCCCGGTGCCTTCTCGGCCTACCGATTCCGCGCCATCATGGGACGTCCTCTGGAGCAGTATTTCCACGGTGATCACACCCTGTCCAAGATCCTCGGCAAGAAGGGTATCGACGGCATGAACATCTTCAAGAAGAACATGTTCTTGGCCGAAGATCGTATTCTCTGTTTCGAGCTAGTCGCCAAGGCTGGCCAGAAATGGCATCTGACCTACATCAAGGCCGCCAAGGGCGAGACAGACGTTCCCGAAGGTGCTGCCGAATTCATCAGCCAGCGTCGTCGTTGGCTCAACGGTTCGTTCGCCGCCTCTCTGTATGCCCTGATGCACTTCGGCCGCATGTACAAGAGTGGACACAACATCATCCGCATGTTCTTCTTGCACATCCAGCTCATCTACAACTTCCTCAACGTCATCTTCTCCTGGTTCTCTCTGGCTTCCTACTACCTGACCACCACGGTCATCATGGACCTTGTCGGCACCCCGGTTATCGCTTCATCCAACTCGTCCGAGCACCACGGCTGGCCCTTTGGAGACGAGGCGACGCCCATCATCAACACGCTGCTCAAGTATCTCTATCTCGCGTTCGTTATCCTGCAGTTCATCCTTGCTCTGGGTAACAGACCGAAGGGTTCCAAGTTCACCTACATTGCCTCCTTCATGGTCTTTGCGCTGATCCAGGGCTACATCTTGGTTCTTTCCGTCTTCCTGGTCGTGCAAGCGTTCAACACACCCATCCAGGATCAGATCAACTTTGACTCGGGAGAAGATTTCGTCAAGAGTTTCTTCTTTGGAGCGGGCGCTGCCGGTGTCATCATCATCGCCCTCATCACCATTTACGGCCTCTACTTCATCGCCTCTTTCCTCTACCTGGACCCCTGGCACATGTTCCACTCTTTCCCCCACTACCTGTTGCTCATGTCGACCTACATCAACATTCTCATGGTCTACGCGTTCAACAACTGGCACGACGTGTCCTGGGGTACCAAGGGTTCCGACAAGGCCGAGGCTCTGCCGTCTGCCAACGTGCAGAAGGGCGAGAAGAACGAAGTAGTTGTCGAGGAAATCGAGAAGGAACAGGAGGATATCGACAGCCAGTTCGAGCAGACTGTGCGACGAGCCCTGGCTCCCTTCAAGGAGGAGGAGGAGATTGAGAAGAAGGATGTGGAAGATGGTTACAAGTCCTTCCGTACCGGTCTGGTCGTCTCCTGGTTGTTTTCCAACATCATCCTCATTATTGGTGTCACCACCGACGACTTTGCCCAGTCCGGTTTCGTGGTAAGTAGCATCTCTCGGTCGGCCTCTTCACGTAGCTTGATAACTAACCACCGCAACAGGGAACTGCCTCCAGCCGCACTGCCAACTTCTTCAAGTTCCTTCTGTACGCTACCGCCGTGCTGTCTCTGATCCGCTTCATCGGTTTCCTCTGGTTCCTGGGCAAGACGGGTCTTATGTGCTGCTTCGCCAGAAGGTAAATTCGGAACGCAAACGGGTGCGGCCCCGGGTCAGGAGAGTAGGTGAGGGTGAGGGTGAGCGCAAGCGCGATGGTTCCCCAAGAATATTACGGGCCTGCCCCAGTAGACAAATTCTTTCATATACAGATACCTTGGCTTGTAACGTTATTAAGGCATTAATGTTTTTAGCATGTTTCTTTGTTCACGGGATGGATAGGCGACTTGAGACCACCAAAAAAAGTTTTGCAGATAGCTTTGGAAGAATGTTTGTGGTGTACCAACCGAATACATGTAGAGAATGCAAGGAAGGATAGAGGGAACAAAGGGAACATATTCGAAACAATTGATGATTTATATTTTGCTCTATAAACGGGGATATATGGTGAAGATGAAGTACCAGTAGGATGTACTAGTACCTTGATAGATACTATCGGTGCGATGATTCGAAGGTTCCGCCTCGTTCTCCAGCCGCCGCATAAACTCCGGCCGCTGGCCCAGAATAATACGGAGCATTCCGTACCCCAGACGCTTACCTTAGCTTATCTTCTTATCGTCGCTGTGTGACAGCATTCAGGTCAACAAGCACCGAATCGCTCCCCGCGAATGACGGCTCTCATGGTTCCGTAAACGAAACCTCGACGATCCGAAAAAGAGCAGCTCTCCGAACACTCCTCCCTTGTGACCTGGCGGTCCAGTCGTTGCTCCTCTATTCCGTCTGATATATATCCTATCCACTCCCATCCCTCTCCATCTCTTTGCGAAACCAGGATACCGCTTCTTCTCACGTTTCTTCTTTGCCGGCAAGAACCCTCGTACCAGCAGCCGAGATGTTGAACATATGGTCTATGGTATTTCTTGGACATCATGGCCTCTGCGGCTTACCAGAGCGATTCCTAACGAGGGTTTCTACAGAAAAAGAAGCAAAAGGAGGCTGAGAATGCCGAGGGGCAGGCAGCCGGAGGCAAGCGGAAGAAGGTGACGGCGGCACAGCTGCGAGTACAAAAAGGTTGCCTTTCTCTCTCTCTCTCTCTCTCTCTCTCTTACTGCCTCTTCTCCCCCCCCCCCAGAATCTCCACCCCTTCCGGTGTAGTGCTGCGATGGCTAACGTTCTACCGCATGGCAAACGTAACAGACTTGTCAGAGCTGTCCCTCGGTTCAACGATGAAGACGGAATTCCCCGACCCGGACAACATCCTCAACTTTATCCTGTCGATCGAGCCGGACGAGGGCATGTATCGGGGGGGCCGGTTCACGTTCGACTTCGCCATCAATCAAAACTTCCCGCACGAGCCGCCCAAGGTGCTGTGCAGGGAGAAGATTTACCACCCAAACATTGACCTCGAGGGTAAAGTGTGCTTGAACATTCTACGGGAGGACTGGAAGCCCGTGTTGAACTTGAATGCGGTCATTGTGGGGTTGCAGGTATGAGAAGCTTCAGCACGTGCTCTTTTTCTTTTGCTTGAGAGGAGTTATGCGGAGATGGGGGTTTCCGAGAAAGGGTTGATGGACGTATGTGGGCTTGATTGAAGCTGACTTGAAGGATATAGTTTCTGTTCTTGGAGCCTAACGCTTCGGATCCTCTGAACAAGGAGGCGGCTGATGATCTGAGAAGCAATCGGGAAGGCTTCAAGAGGAATGTCCGGACGGCGATGAGTGGAGGCTCTGTCAAGGGTACGGTATACGACCGTGTTCTCAAATGAGTTGGGAGGGGTTGAGGAGAAAAGACACCGAGTGCTCCGTCAAGTGCAAAGGCTTGTCTCGCAGTTTGAAGAGCTTGGTATGGCGGAGAGGAGAGGAGAGAAGATGCGGCAATGGACGACGAGCAACCGACATACGCATAGAAACTTGTACCTCGTGTACATTACCCGACATCTGACACTATCCTTCGCGGAGGAGACCGTGTCTCGTCAGGACCCTTGACTAGTCTCTTGGACCAGAGGATGGATATGCCGCCGTTTCTTTCCCTGCCTGGAGGGCTGGTCGTGGGGGTTGACCTATCTATATACTACTTACTACCTTTCATTAAGTCGACAGTACAGCATAGAAATACATGGCGTTCATTCCAAGATGGTGAAGATGTTGAGTAAGGTATCGTAGAATTGTACCGAACCTCTGCTGCTGCTGCTGCTGTTCGGGGCAAAACTCCCATATTACGTACTTGCCGTCACTATGAAGATGCTCTCTCTGTATCCTACCTCCCTCTCTACCATCACTTACCGTGGGAATGATGCCGCGTCAAAACACACAACGATGATAGCCTTACCTCTTTGCATGAATGCGTCCCAGAATGACCCGATCGACGTACTCTGCCTCTGCGTTAGCGTACAACAGCCCTGCGTATGACTGCTCTGCAGCTGTAATATGAAACCTGAGCAATTCTGTTGACACACGAGGACCTGCATCTAGCCAAGACATTGGTCCTCGCATATCAGATTCAGGGAGAGACACGGAGCATGCATGGGGTAGTGACGCTTTGAAGGGTCGTGAGATGTGAAGGATTAGGGTTAGTTGCTTAGTATATGCATGTTGTCGAGTATGTAGGGGAGTAGGAGGGCAGTAAGAAGAGTAATAATGTAGGTTAGTGAGCAGAGGGTAAGCTCGCTGGCTGCGTAATAGGTCGGTTTGACTACCTAGTGGGCTTCCTCGCAGAGTCCGGTGGACTGGTAACGTTGAAGTCGTCTGTTCAAGGAGACTTGAGAGGTACGGTTGTAAATACGGAGGAGACGGAATTGATATTGTACGGTGTGATGTGTACGTGTCTACATGGAGCAATTTGTGATATTCTCCGTTCGGTTACATGCAATCAATCACGTAAGGTACACGTATATATACAGATATTTAGGTACTTATATGACATGGGGAATTTGCGAATGATGGTAATTGGAAACGTTCCATTGGATACCTAGGTAGACGGAGTCGCCAAAGCTGATGCTTGTCATGAAGCCAGATTTTATCACGGCAAATACTAGGTAGTTCGTGGAGTTGGTGGGGGGCGCTTGAGCCCGGCGGTTCTTGTTAGTGCAGGCCAGAGGCAACGAAGGCGAGGCGGATGCGTCATCTCACGGCCCACGGGGCAAGAAGAGCAGCTTCGTCGTGATGATGATGGTGAGGGCAGCTGGACGAGTCTTGGGAGCTGCGGCATACAGGATAGACGGGACGAATGAAATTCTCGCTCCGTATCCGTCTAGCAGGGGATTGACTGCTGTTCTTTACCGATATATCTGGAAAATGAGGTGGACTTCAATGTCAAATAGCAGTAATACCGTGCTTGCTGGTACAGTCAGCCGAAGCCATCACCGGCCGGACGCAACAATGCCAAACAAGGGCCCAACGCACCCCAGAAGGTACACATGCACATCTAATAGCACCGCCAACGTAAGGCTGGGCCAAGTCTCTGTTACTCATCGCACTGACTGTATTTTTGCGATAAACCCGCTATTACAGGCCAGACTAAGAATCCGGAATCATAGTTGCAAGGGACAGGCAGCCTTTTTTCACATGCAGTGGGAACCAGGGGGGGTCCAAGAAGTCGCTGGGACAGGCAAAACAGGCACAAGAGCTGCCACCGATCTCGGGGACCTCGACAGCTGAGGCTTTCCCCCCACCCACACTTCAAAACGGACCAAGTTTCTTGTTGCTCATCTTTCCCCCAAAAAGGCTCGCAACTCTTCTTCTTCCTCTTCTTCTATCCTCCTCCAAACTTTTTGTTACGCTTGCCTTCTTCTCCCTCTTCCTCCTCACTCTCCCCTCTTCACCACCATCCACATCATCACGCACAATGGCCTCAAGAGCTTTCTCCAAGACCCTGCGGGCGCCCGCTGCCCGCCAGCTGATTGCGCCCCGCGTGGCCCAGCGCTCCTACTCGGTCGCCCGCAGCGCCACTCGTGCCGTTGCTGCTGCTCGTCCGGCTCTGGCTGGTCTGTCCCAGCAGCAGGCTCGTGGCCTCAAGACCGTCGACTTTGCCGGTGTCAAGGAGGAGGTCCATGGTACGTGCAATTGCTTCGCGAGCGTCGACTTTCCGATCTGACAATGGTGTCTGTATAGAGCGTGCCGACTGGCCCCAGGAGAAGCTTCTGGTGAGTAGCTGGCGAGTCCCTCAAGAGTCATCCGCGGGCCCCAATAAAGAGAGGAAGACCCGGATCTGATTCCAATTCATCCTGCGTTGCCTGGAACAGTGCCATGGATGGCCAATTGGCGGTGGTATGCGTGACTGACACAGTTGCCTGCAGGAGTACTTCAAGGACGACACCCTCGCCCTCATCGGCTACGGCTCCCAGGGCCACGGCCAGGGCCTCAACCTGCGCGACAACGGCCTCAACGTCATTGTCGGTGTCCGAAAGAACGGCAAGTCATGGAACGACGCCATCCAGGACGGCTGGGTTCCCGGCAAGAACCTGTTCGAGGTTGACGATGCCATTTCCCGTGGCACCATTGTCATGAACCTCCTCAGCGATGCCGCCCAGTCTGAGACTTGGCCCTCCATCAAGCCCCAGCTGACCGAGGGCAAGGTGAGTTAGCCTCTTTGCATTGTGGCGCAATTGTATCTCGAATGGGCGACTAACATGGCGCTTCCGCTGCCAGACCCTGTACTTCTCCCACGGCTTCTCCCCCGTCTTCAAGGACCTCACCAAGGTTGATGTCCCCGAGAACATCGACGTCATCCTTTGCGCTCCCAAGGGCTCTGGCCGAACCGTGCGCTCCCTCTTCCGCGAGGGCCGTGGCATCAACTCCTCCTTCGCCGTCTACCAGGACGTGACGGGCAAGGCCGAGGAGAAGGCCGTCGCCCTGGGCGTCGCCATCGGCTCCGGCTACCTGTACAAGACCACCTTTGAGAAGGAGGTCTACTCCGACCTGTACGGTGAGCGTGGCTGCCTGATGGGCGGCATCCACGGCATGTTCCTCGCCCAGTACGAGGTCCTCCGTGAGCGCGGCCACAGCCCCAGCGAGGCCTTCAACGAGACCGTCGAGGAGGCCACCCAGTCCCTGTACCCTCTGATCGGCGCCAACGGCATGGACTGGATGTTCGAGGCCTGCTCCACCACCGCCCGCCGTGGCGCCATTGACTGGACCCCCAAGTTCAAGGACGCCCTCAAGCCCGTCTTCAACAGCCTGTACGACAGCGTCAAGGATGGCTCCGAGACCAAGCGATCGCTCGAGTACAACAGCCAGCCCGACTACCGCCAGAAGTACGAGGCCGAGCTGGAGGAGATTCGCAACCTGGAGATCTGGAGAGCCGGCAAGGCCGTTCGGTGAGTCACATGCTCAATGACACTTCTTTCTACGTGCATCTAGCTAACAGCGTCATCTCTTTGTAGCTCCCTGCGACCCGAGAACCAGAAATAAGCCCGTCTTGAGCTGAAGCTGATGGGTGGTGTTGAGAGGGTGATTCCTCCGGGATGAGAGGGTTGTTTTCTTTTATTTTCTTAATTGTACTTTGCATATGGACACTCGGCAAAAAAAGGATCATGGCGATCTGGGTTGACGAGGGCATACTGTTGTGTGTTGAGTTGTTTCAAAAAAAAAGTTTGGGCCTTTTTTAACGATACCGCGCATGGGGAGACAATGAATTCTCGTTTGACACACACGCACACACACACACACACAGACTGCTTGCTACCGTGACTTCTCGCCAACCCGTAAACTTGACCATGACTCTCGCCCTACCCCTACATCTTGAATGCTTGACACAAGCAAACTTGTAAAATGTCCGTGTTCTCCCGTCATCGGGCTTTCTGAATGAATGTCGTTACGTTCATGAGTCGAGAGAAAGATCCAGAGCGGGTCGCCTTGGCACTGACAGCCTCCGGCTTCGGCCATTTTGCAAGTCGTCTGGGATATGGAGAACGGGAGGAGCTCCCAGAGGCAAGAGAGACTGGGGAGTCTGAAGCATTCCAATTACTGGACGAGTGCTCCGTAGCAATCCATACGTACTACAGTACTAGCAGAAGCGTATGGATCCATCCGGTCCATATCCCGTGGGCCCGGATGTCGCCATGCTGTTTTTGTTTTGTGTATCCGGGCCGGTTGGAGTTTGCGCCCGGCCGGAGGCTTTTGGGAGATTGGGGGATGTGGGAATGCTGTGGCTTGTGTGGGAAGAGGTTGGGAGGGGAGAGGTGGGGGACGTCGGTTTCTATAAGTGGCTACGATATATCCTATGCGGATTCTCGTAGTCTTGGTATGGATTTCATCTTTGGATCTTTTAGTTTCTCTTATAGTGATGTTGTTGTGTATGAATGGACTGGCGGGGACGAAGAGTCTTTCGTTGCTTGCCGTGGGAAGATGCTCTAATAGTTGTGTCTATTGGGAAGCTAGCGTTCTCTCCGTCTATTGTCGCTTTGATGAGGCGCTTGAGTTGGGGTTGACTCAGCGCCTCCTGAGGAGGGCTCTGCAGGTGGACTTGAGCTTTTGTTGAACTCAAGTGCAATGACAAGGGATTGTTTTCAATCAATCTTGTAACTGATGCCGTATGTATGCATGCTGGCACTTGCTTAAAGAGGCGCTGACAGAAGAGCCCTGAAATACCTGCAGAACGACTACTGACAAGGCTAAAGCAAAACCTGCTGCAACGACCAGCAGTAATCGCTTTTTTTTTTTTTTTTTTTTTTTGGTTGTCAGAATGAACATCACGTAAGTAGGTGCAAGAAAGTATTGGGATCCAGAGAGGTTAAAGAAGTGATTGTGATGGCAGAGAAGAGCATCAACTGCGGCAACGTGTCATTACTACGCAGCGAAAAAGTATCAATCAATAGACTTGCCCGGTTGAGTCGTCAATTGAGCCCCCAAAACCGGGGTCCCGCGGCCAAAGACCCTGAAGATGGAAGGGATCTAGTAATCGTTTCGTAAAATGGATGCATCGATGCCAAAGTACAGTCTACAGATCTCCGAAGCGACACGGATGGCCGCAACTGAGGTACACGATACTTGCGCAATGTTCCCTTTGCCGACCTGCAGCTTTCAACTGAGGACGTGCCCAGACCTTCTAAAAGCTGCGTTAGTGGCGCGGCTTCCAGCCTCTAGCGTCGCCCCCTACCTAGCGCCGGTAGCAGTACAAGACTCCGTGGCCGCCTGATGGCGTGGCCACGGCGGCAAGAGGATGGACTGCAGGTACCTGTACAATAACGAGGAGGATTGACATCTCTTATTCAAGGCGGTTTCGACGGAGGGCCACGACAGCAGCCTGCATCTCAGTCTTGCCCATCTTTTTGTTTTGATTATTCTGCCTCTTCTCTGCTTCTTGTCGTTGCACATACATTCTTATTGCCTTCCGCTGGTCCGTCTTTTTGGACAGCCTGAGGAAGAAGGAGAGAGGCAGGCAATTTTGCTGCACTGCGGGACCAGTCATCTGTTTATATCTGGGTGAGTTCGACTTCCAGGCTTCTCCTGAGTGATTGGCGGCGGATGGCGCAGCCTTGCCTTTGCGTTCGGGGGGCGCCGCAGCTGTGGCGAGTTGCGACGGCTTCTCAACTCCTGTACCTCTGCACCTGCAGATCAAACACGGCACTCGATTCTCGACCTCTTACCATCTGCTAACAGTGTTCTGAAGACGGCAACTTCTGGACCATCGCTCGACTCGATTTGTAGGGGGAACAACGAAGACACCGAGCTCCATGTGCCGGTAGCTGCACTCGCTCGCCTCCAACGCACGTCTGTCCCTTTCCTGCGCCGCTCCCCCCCGTGGGCGCTCTGCCCTTCTCTATTCCGTTTGCTTTCCGCCGCCATGAAGATTCTCTCAGTCCTTGGGCTCGCCGGCTTGGTGGCCGTGTCATCGGCTGCCAGAATTGCCAGAGACTACGACAAAAACGATTACTACGTCCTGCATCTCGACCGCTCAGTACAGCCTGCCGACGTCGCCTCGCGCCTGGGCCTGACGCACGAGGGCCAGCTCGGAGAGCTCACCGACCACCACGTCTTCCGCGCTGAGAAGCATGAGCGAGACATCGTGAGGGACGAGGTTCGGGAGCGCAAGAGGAGGAAGCGAGATCTTGGCGGGTTTGACGTTCTCGATGGCGTCCTTTTGACAACCAAGCAGAAGGCTCGCAACCATTTGCAGAAGAGAATCATCCCGCCGCGTCCGCCCAGCGATCTGCTCCCCCGTCTGCCGGAGTCGCCCGACGCTTCTGCGGTCCAGTTGCAAGAGAGCGTCATGGCGGAGCTGGAGATTGCCGACCCGATATTCAAGGAGCAATGGCACCTGCTCAACACGGTGCAGGTTGGCCACGACGTCAACGTTACGGGGCTCTGGCTCGAGGGCATTACAGGCAAGAACGCGACTGTCGCTATGGTCGACGACGGCTTGGACATGTACAGCCGGGATCTCAAGGACAATTACTTCGCCGAAGGCTCGTGGGACTTCAACGACAACGACCCGGAGCCCAAGCCGGAGCTGTCCGACGACAGGCACGGGACCAGATGCGCTGGCGAGATCTCTGCTGTCCGCAACGATGCGTGTGGCGTTGGCGTCGCCTACGACTCCAAGATTGCCGGCATCCGCATCCTTAGTAGCGCCATCAGCGATGCGGATGAGGCCGAGGCCATGATTTACAAGTTCCAGGACAACCAGATCTACTCCTGCTCCTGGGGCCCCCCGGACGATGGCCGATCCATGGAAGCCCCCGACGTCCTGATCCGACGAGCCATGCTCAAGGGCATCCAGGAGGGCCGAGGAGGCCTCGGCTCCATCTACGTCTTTGCTAGTGGTAACGGTGCCGCTAGCGGCGACAACTGCAACTTTGACGGATACACCAACTCCATCTACAGTATTACGGTCGGCGCCGTTGATCGTGCCGGCCAGCACCCGTATTATTCGGAGCACTGCTCTGCCCTGCTCGTGGTCACCTACAGCAGCGGTGGCGGTGATGGTATAGTAAGTTGTACTCCCCCCCCCTTTACGAGTCTTCTTATCGGTAGCTGACCATGACAGCACACTACTGATGTTGGAGAAAACTCCTGTTACGGCATGCACGGTGGTACATCGGCTGCGGCACCCCTTGCGGCGGGTATCTTTGCCTTGGTCATGCAAGTTCGCCCGGATCTGACGTGGAGAGATCTCCAGTACCTTGCCATGGACACTGCCGTCAAACTGGAGGACCAGACAGATGCTGAATGGCAGACGACTGCTGCTGGGAGACAGTTCAGCCATACCTTTGGATATGGCAAGATTGATTCTTACTCTCTGGTTGAAAAGGCCAAGACGTGGCAGAAAGTGAAGCCCCAGGCCTGGTTCTTTTCCCCTTGGCTGCACATCAAAAAGGACATTCCGCAAGGCAACGACGGCTTGGTCGTGAGCTTTGACGTGACCGCCGACATGCTCAGGCAGGCCAACCTGGCTCGGGTGGAGCACGTCACCGTCACCATGAATGTTGAGCATACTCGACGGGGCGACTTGAGCGTGGATCTTATCAGCCCCGAGAACGTCATTAGCCATATAGCAGTGACGCGCAAATCGGACGACCACAAGGGCGGCTACGATGACTGGACCTTTATGACTGTAGCTCACTGGTAGGCTCTTTCCTTCCCGCCCCTTTTCGAAGAAGACGACTTGATGCTGATACTACTTTTACCAGGGGCGAGACTGGCGTTGGAAAGTGGACGCTTGTGGTGCGAGACACGGAGGTGAACAAGGAAAAGGGCAAATTCATCGACTGGCACCTCAAGCTCTGGGGCGAGAGCATCGACGCCAGCCAGGCCCAGATCCTGCCCATGCCTTCGGAGGATGACGATGCCGACCACGACTTGATCGTATCCACTGTATCGGGTGCGGCTTCGACCAAGTCTCTCTCCATAGCAAGCTCAACCAAGACCGGTCCGGCGACCGTTCCCACCGATCACCCCGTGCGCCCGACGAAGCCCGGAGCCAAGCCTACGGAGACAAACAAGCCTCAAGAGGGCACTGCGGACGCGAAGCCAACCGACACCGAGCACGAGGCCGCCCCTGGCACTCCCACCGCGCCGGCATCCAGCACCACCAGCGCATCCTCGTGGGTGTCGTGGCTTCCCACGTTTGGAACCAAGGCCAAGATCTGGATCTACGGCGCCATGGGCTTGATCGCCGCCTTCTGCTGCGGCCTGGGCATCTACCTGTGGATCGCCCGCCGGCGCCGCCTGCGCAACAACCCGCGCAACAACTACGAATTCGAGCTCCTCGACGAGGAGGAGACGGAAGGCCTCAACAGCGCGGAGAAGGGACCCGGCGCGGGCAAGAAGTCTCGCCGGACCCGCGGCGGGGAGCTGTACGATGCGTTTGCGGGCGGGAGCGACGACGACGACGAGTTTGACGAGTACAGGGATCGGGCGGCCGATCGGCTGGCTGGGCATAACCCCGACGACGACCCGGAGCATTACGTCGTGGGGGAGGAGGACGAGAGCGATGATGATGAGGAGGAGGCGGAGAAGCAGAGGTTACGGCGTTGATGATGATTATAGATGCATACATTTGCTTTTGTCTTGTTTCCTCTTCAGCTTTCGGGGTCTCCCTTTTTTTTCTTTTGGCTTGTGTGCTTGAAGAAAGAGGGATGATGATGCTTGGCATTGTTTAGACGGAGTAAGTCTATGGTTTGGCTTTTGTTTATAATGTTATCATCATGGATAGGCATTATTCATTATAGCAAGTCTCTTTCTGTTCTTACTTGAACAGGATTGCATTCGACCATCCTATCATGATTGTAGTCGGTCTGATCAACGCATAAGAAACATCCCATTCGATTCTGATATTCACAAGCCACAAGTTTATGAACAAACGCCACCATAGGTAAAGTACCTAGTGGTATCATCCCAAACGCCCGAAAATCGTATACACCACGCTCTTTGCCTTTTTTTTCCCTCCCCCGTTCTTCATGAATACAAGACGCAGCTCTTCACGCCACGGGAACAACGCCCTCCTTCTCCATCTCCATGACATACGTCTCCCACAGCTCGGCAACCTCGCCGTAGAACTTGACGTGCGCATCGGCCAGGCCGCCCAGCTGGGCCTTCATCTCGATGCGCTTGATGCGCTCAAAGTCGGCCACCTCGCGAATCACCTCGTCGTCGAACCGATCGCTCGTCAAGCGCGCGTTTTCGACCTCGGTGCTCAGCTCCTCGACCCTCAGCTCCAGCTTCCTGATGCGCTCCCGCCTGGCCTGCTCGTGGTCCACGCCCCGGACGTCCTCGATCTTGGCGCGGATAAAGCCGCCCGGCCCGCTGGGGGCGCCGTGGCCAGAGCGCAGAGCGTCCCTTTCGGCTGTGGACTTGTTCAGGTACTCTGTCAGCTGCTCGTAATCGAGCTGCTTCTGCTCCCGGGCCTTGAGTAGGTTCTTGAGGGCGAGAGAGTAAGCCTGCATGTCACGGAGCGAGCCGAGATAGTCCTGGTCTGTGACGTCCTTGAGCTGGTGCAGGTGGGTTGCCGTATCCTCGATGGAGGCGGCAAAGGCGTGGACGGCGGACTCGATGCCGGGTTCGAGGGTGATGAGCTTCTGGAACTGCTCCGCCAGGTCTCGAAGATCGGTTTCCAGATCGCCCTCTCTGCGGGCCACGCGCGCGATGACCTTTTCAATGTGGCCCAGATCCTCGTCGAGCTTGTCGCTCTTCTCCTTGACCTCGATGAAGCGC
Source organism: Trichoderma ghanense (assembly GCF_004382785.1). Classification (NCBI taxonomy): domain Eukaryota; kingdom Fungi; phylum Ascomycota; class Sordariomycetes; order Hypocreales; family Hypocreaceae; genus Trichoderma; species Trichoderma ghanense. The sequence continues at coordinate 2,860,351 of NW_027395663.1, read as the reverse complement.
CTGTCGGGCTGATGGACTTTTGTAAAGGCGTTGATAAAGGTATCCGCAAAGTTGTCAAAGACGCCGCTGGAGCCGCCGGGGTCGCTCGCTATGCTGCCGCGCGCCGTGCGGCTCTTGACCGTCGCGTTCCAGTCGGGGCTCTCGAGGAAGCTATGCAGGATGGTGCTCCGGCGCAGGACGGGGTGCAGCGACAGGCGGTTGAGGAAGCGCTGCAGCGAGTGGGCGCGGCGCGCGGTGAAGTCGCCGCCGAAGCGGTCGCCGCGGACGTACTCCATGCGCTGCTTGTCCGGGATGGGCGGGACGGCGCAGGCCGGGTAGTCTCGCATCAGCTGCTTGAAGAGGAAGGCGAAGTCTGTGAAGCGCCGCCTTACGGTGGTGACTTCTTTCTGGAAGGACGGGAACGTGGACTGGAGGCCATGCTGTCAGCTTCAAGGTGTTCTGCTGGGTATGGTTGCTCTAGTTTGGAGTTGTTGCGACGGCATCGGGACGAGGAGAGGCGGGGTAACAACAACAAAGGGAGAGCAAGCCATGTCAAACAGAGAGAGATAAAGAAACAGAGACGCCGGCAGTCGCATCTCTGGCCCTGCGGCTGGAGAGAGACGACATACGTGAGTAGTGACGAGATACGACACAAACGCGTCCTTGGTGCCGTCATTCTCCTTGATCGGCGACCCGACGGTGCACTCGAGCTTCTCGCGGCCGATGGCCGTCGTCGAGCTGTTGCCGGCCTCCTCCACGGCGCGCGCGGGGGCCTCGGCGGCGGCGGCGGCGGCCGAGCGCTGCGCCTGGTCGTGGACGTGGTCGCTCCATGTGACGTTGGAGAAGTCGTCGTGGTCGTTGTCGTGGTGCGTCGTCATGGTGGGAGCATCTGCGGTTGTTTGAGGGCGAGAAGAGGAGACGGTGGCTGTCTGTTTGTTGCGACGATTGGAGTCAGAGGCTCTTTTGGAAGTTGTCTGAGCTTGTGAAGAGGAGGGAATGCGGTCGAAGTGATGGGACAAGGAAAAGAGAGGGGATGTCGAGGATTAAACGGGTGGCGTATGTGTGAGGCCAAGTTGGAGAGGCAGTTGGAGAGGCAGTTGCAGCAGACGAGCTTCGAGCGTTTGCGAGGCAGTTTTGGATGCTAACAGGCCAAGGTACCGCGCAGGTACACGCTGTGGTGCAGCCCCTCCCAGAGGCACAAGGGCAGCACCTTCATGGTACCTGCGGGCGACATGATGACGCAACAGCTTGGCCGCATCGAGACAGCGGTTTTTACCTTGATGCACTCCAGCCAAAACAATCCTGGAAACTGCTGCAGAATGGGACAAGATGCAAAACATCGGTGACAGCTCATCTGCATGCAATCAGTATCTAAGAGGCACAAATACGGACATGCTGCATCAGACGGAGCATCACGGAGACTTTCGGTTGGAATGAAATAGCAGAGCTGGTGCCTAAACCAACAATGAGAATGGCAGTTCAAGTTTGATACTGCATTGTGGTGATATGCGTCGTCTATTTGTGATTTGCTGTGTCGAGATGTCTATATACCTTCCATGCTTCCCTCATCCGCAATTGCTAACAACATGATTCCCTTATCCTTTCCGGGTATGCGGCACCCACTGTACATATGAAATGGTAAGAATAAACAAGTCGTTGGACTGCCGGCGCTTGCGTGTACGCCGTGATTTGCTTCCTTTATAACCTTTTTTTTTTTTGGTGGTTGTCTTTCATTGTTCCCGCCTTTTCCATATTTATACAATTCTTCATCAGTCATCATTTCTGCTCCTTGGCAGCGGCCTTGTGCTCGGCCTTGTGCTCGGCCTCAACAGCCTGGATCTGCTCCAGCTCAGCGTCAACCATCTCGCCGGCGGGCTTCTGCTCGAGGCCGCTCTCGGCAGCGGACATCTGCCGCTCCTCCTTCTCGTCAATGTCGTCGACATCGCGAGGAGTGGCAAAGCCAGTTGTCTGGCTCTCCTTGTTCTGCAGCTCCTCTTCCTCAATGAGCTCCTGCTGCTCCTTGAGAACCTCGAGACGCTGCTTGTTGGTGGCGGCGCCCTCGGCGTTGTGCACCTCGAGCTCAATCTCGTGGAACAGCTCCTCGGGGATGGAGGACAAGACGCCAACAAGAGCATCAATCTGGCTCGAGCCCTCGCCCGATCCCTGGCCGTACATGTAGGCGTTGCTCAGGACCAGCAGGGTAGAGGGAATGCCCTCCTTGAGACGCAGGTCGAGCCATGTCTGCAAGTCGGCCCTCATCTTGGCCGGGGACACGCTGTGAGTGCGAATACCGCGGGCTGCACATGCGAGCTGCAGCTCAGCGACGGTCAAGCTGTCCACGCCCTCAAAGGCGATTGCCTTGTCGTCGCGCTTGATCTGGCGCATGCGGTGGCGGATCTGGTATCGCAGCATCGAGTCGGTGCCAAAGGTGTTGAGGCCCATGTATCGGCACATGGACACCAGCTGAGGGCGCGACAGGTTGTCCAGGGTCATGTCGTCTCGGAAGATCTTGCACACCTTGATGACGTCTTGTTCGGTGGGCGCCTCGCCGGTCGATCTCACCTTGCGGAAGAAGTTGGCAAACTCCTCCTTCTGCGCCGTCGCCTGGCTCAGGGGAAGGCCAGTCTCCTTGAGCGTCTGCTGGATAAAGGCGCTGACCTCCTTCCTGGTGGAGCGCAAGAGAGTGGCCTTGGCCTCCTTGGACTTTTGCCCCTCAAACGTGCTGGGGAGCATGTTGGGGAAGAGCTTCAGGGCCAGGGGAAGCAGAGCCTCGCCAAGGGGGACGATGATGAAGATGGAGAAGGGGACGAGTCGGCCGAGATCCTGGACAGTGCGCCGGAGCTGCTTGCTCTCTCTGCGAGTGAGCTCGTAGCCGGCGGCCATCTTGAGGGCTAGCCTCCAGCTGATGCGGATCTCTGTAGCCAGCAGCTTGGTTCCATCCCAGTAGTGCTGAGCCTCCTTCTTGACCTTTTGCCAAAGTGTCAGTTTGGTCTCCTCCTCCTTCTTCTTGGCAAGCTCCTTCTGGCTCGAGACGCCGTCCTTCTTGGCGGCGAGTTCGGTCAGCGAGGCATCGTCGGCGGCCTTGTCGGATTGCGCAGCGGCAGCATTGGCCGAACCGTCCTTCGCAGCTGCATCTGCATCCGACTTCTTCGTAGCGCTCGAGGGATCCTTTGGTAGCGCCTTCTTAGCCTGCTCGGCGTTGAATCCGGGGGGCGGTCCAGACGGCGCATCCGGTCGATGAGGCTCGGTTCCCAGCTGGCGCAGAGGGACCAGCAGGGCCAAGGCGGGGATCTGAGTCTGTCGGGCAATATGCCTGGTCATGAGAGCCGGCGAGACACCTCGGGATAGGTTTCTGGCTGCGGGCAGGTGTCAGCAACGACGGCGGCCTGTAAGGGGGCGTCTCTGGTCCATCTCACCTTGTCCCAGCAGGGGGTTGCGAGCCACTGCCCTGCGGGCAAGGCTGGATGAGGCGCTCATTGCGAGCAAATGTGGGAATCACAGTCTGATTCAAAAGGGAAGTAACTGGGCGCCACAGATAAGAGACAACGACGAGAACAGAATGGGAGATGAAGGATGGCGGAACTGGACGTGTCGATGGTGGTGGATGGAGGGATGATGAAGGAATGGAAAGAATATCGACGGGTCCAGGGCCTGGAAAAGGAACCAGGAGGTACGTACCGGCCTCGCAATCTGGCAGTGTGTTGCATCTGGTGCGCCACATGTCAGAGGCGAATTGCGGCACGTCATTGGCCGGATCAGAGTTTGAGCGGGTGCCATTGGGCTGAAGCCGCCCGGCAGGCGAAATCACATGACATAATCGTTCTCCTGAAAGGCTTCATTACATAATACCGGTGCCGGCTCGGGGTTTGGCTTGGGCTCGGACACGTCGGACTTTGGGGACGCATGCAGTGTGTATGTACGCTCTAAGGTATGCTTTGCTGGCAGCAGCTGCTGGTTCGACAGTCGTGAGGATGAGACGCGGGCCGTTTGTTGTGCGACATCTGCGAATGGCAGACGCTGGGGCGTCGCTGTCATCCGGGGAGAGACGTGCACGACCATCATCATCAGGCCGAATACTGAATGAATGCCTTACCTTGTCCGCATCGAGTACATGGACGGTCATGAACTGCAATGTCTCGAACCACATGAGACGAGATGGTATCTGGACGCTCGCAGTCGATGGGCACCCTCATCATGTCGAACGATGACTAAGTAGCAAGCAAGAGCTGATGAGTTCCGTGACAGGCGCTCGACCAGACTCGGATGGAAGGGATGCGATATACTCCCTACATGTACTCGCGATTGCTGATTCTGCTCCTTGGTACCTTGGTCTGTTGGCAGCCTACAAGTATCCAGGTATGGCTTGTTGTCCTCTCCCATCAAGTCGGGCGCCGCTCGCTCTTGACTGGGGATGATTCGGCAATTTGTCTCCATCATTGCCCGACTCGGCGCCGGAGCCTGAAGTAAAGGACGAGCAGCCGTCTGTCTGGAGCACGCAATTCGCGTGCGTGCCTGGGCACGAGAATACATGTATGTACATGTAGCCAATGAGCCTGCAGCAGAGCCCTTGACTACATGTATTGTCCATGTCCCGCAGCAACAAGTGATAGCCCTGGGAGGCTATTCTCTCTTCTCTAAGGTTGCACAATGCAGCTAGAGGCTGTTTGACACAAATCGGGGGCACCCTATTTCTTATATGCGGACATGGAAGGAAGAACATACCACGATGATGCTCGCAGCAGCACCATCTCCAATACAGATCAGCTTGATCGCAGTCGGACCGCGCGGACCGCCTTGTCCGCGATCGTAGAAGACTACATTTCTCGAGTAATTACTCTTTCTAATACTAAAACACCAAAACACCGTCTCAGACCAAAGGCGACAGACGGCCCAGCGTGAATAGAGCCGAGCAGTGGCCCAAGCAGCGACGCTCTGGAATCAGGCAGACACCGGCTATAAGGTCCCGGGCCAAGGCCCAGCCAACGGGCTGCCCTGCCCTGTTCCGCCTGATGCCGGAACGTCTTTTAGCGGCCCCCAGCGGTGCCCCGGATCTCCAGCAGCACGTGCCCGCCGCCAGCGCTCCATCCATAGTTAAGTCCTGTGCTGCTCCAGGCGCTCCAGGGCTCTCCTCCAGGGCATCAGCCCGCCGAGCTTCAGCGGGTTGGCGGGGGCCGTTTCCCACTGGAGCAACTGGCCCAAGCTTCGACTCGTGTGGCAATGCCCCGGGCTTTGGACCTGGATCCCGGAGTTTTGCAGCTAGGGAGGATGGGAAAATTGTTGGCTCCCATCTCACCAGTTATGCTCGTCCGAACTGCCAATCCATCCCACCATCTTTTCCCTTTCCGCAAAGTGCACGCACCAGATCGCAAACTGTGCGATTCCACGTCGTCACCATCAAATCATACCGTGCGGCGCTTCTCCAGCTCGCACATTCTGGGCTTGCATCATCCCCGCCCGTCCCGCCATGGCAAGACCGGGTCATTATCATCGACTCAACATTATTAACAACCTTTTTCTTACTTGCCTACCTAATACTGTACTCTTGCGCTCCCTCCCTCCCAGCTTTCCTTCCCACCCCTTCCGCCCGGTTTCTCTTGGTTTTCTCGTCTCTTCATTGTTCATCCCTTGCGTCTATTTAAATGCCGTTTCCTTGCTCTCGAATGTAGGCTGTCAGGGTAAAAGGCCAAGTTCTGCTGCTACCTTCTCGCTTACCTGAAGACGGGGGCTTGGCTTTTTATCTTTCTCTCTTGTTGTTTTTGACCTTTTTTTCCCCCTCCGCCGCGTTCATTGCAAGGTTCTACGTTTGGCCGTCTTCGGCAATTGTCTTACGACGCACTTCACCTGCATTGATTGATACCTTTGCTTCGAAATACGATTTTCCATCTCTCTGGATTGTCATTTCGTTTCTCTGGACATTCATATCCTCAATTCCGAACTTCGCATATAGACAATGCAACTCAAGAGAGCGGCGCGAGTAATTCTTATTGGTGCGCCCGGCGTGGGCAAGGGGACGCAGAGCGAGAGGCTGCTCAGGCGCTTCCCTCAGCTCAAGGCCATCAGCACCGGCGACCTCCTCCGTCACAATGTCAAGAACAGGACGCCTCTTGGTACGTCAATCCTCATTCAATGCTGTCACTGTAGCTGTGGCTAATCATCATTCAATCAGGCATCATGGCTGAAAAAACCATCAAGGCGGGTGGCCTGGTGGCCGACGACCTGATGCTCCGTCTCATCTCGTCAGAGCTCCGATCCCGCGGCTGGCTTCTCAACGGCGGCAGACCCCCCATCATGACCCTCTCCGCCGAAGCAACCTCCGCCGACGGCTCCTATCACCACCACCACCCGGACCCCTCCATGGACGCCTTCAACTCAATGACCTTCCACATCGACGAGCACACGGTGCCCCAGGCGTCCGAGGACCCGTCCGCCTCCTTCATGCTCGACGGCTACCCGCGGACCGTCTCACAGGCCGTCACCCTCGACCGGCTCGTGCCCATGAACCTCGTCGTCTCCCTCCAGACGCCCTTCTCCGTCATCCTCGAGCGCATCGCCGGCCGCTGGGTCCACGAGCCCTCGGGCCGCGTCTACAACACCTCCTTCAACCGCCCGCGCGTCCCCGGCCGCGACGACGTCACCGGCGAGCCCCTCGTCCAGCGCCCGGACGACAACGAGGACACGTACCGCGCCCGCTTCCGCAAGTTCCAGGAGAACAGCGAGCCCATCCTCAACCACTACGCCAAGAAGGGCGTCCTGCTTGAGATTGAGGGCATGAGCAGCGATGAGATTAGTCCGAAGCTGTACGAGGCTTTCGAGGCTCGCTTTGCTCGGTGAAAAGGTCTCCTCCTCTTTGGCCTGAACTATGGAATCTTTATGCTGTAGCATTCATGTTTCAACAACCTTATTCGATATCCTTAGTTGGTTGATTTTTTTTGGCTTTATCCGGCGTTGTTGTGTCTTGGGGTTGTTATAATGTTACTCGGAGTTGTCTGTGTGGTTTGGGAAAATATCACGTCCTCTTGTGTTCTTCCCCTGGCTTATTCTACACTACCGAAAGTCAAGAGGATGATGAACGGCGCAACTGTCGAGAATGTTTTCTATCTGGAGTGGCTCTCTCGCCCTCTTCCATATTGTGTACTGTACCATCTTTTGAGAACCGAGTACATGCGGGTTGACGAAAAGTCCCCGGGTTTGGATACCGAACTGAATCATGAATACCGCGCATCCTGTGACTATAGGTACCAAGTCAGTATCCCGTAGACCGGGCAAGGTACGGAATGAGCTGACCTTCACATGCTTGTCGTGCGACCTGCGTCTGCCAGGTGCGACGATGGATGCTTGCAGCTTCTCCGCATCCGGCACGGGTACCGAGACTCCACTCCCATGCCGAGGGCTCTCGGGGTCTTGTTATTCTCTCGGCTACAACGACATTTCAACGGCCCGCGGCTTTAAGCATCACGCAAGTACAGGTGGAAAAGGTTTCTCCAATTATCACAGACTCGTGCCGCCAAGGTAATACATGTTCTACCCAGGATGAAGAATCTCCTTGCCGGCTTGCAACTCCCCACCACCCACTCAGTCCTTGAATCCTGTAACTAGAACCAAACCAAACCGTACAGTACCTGAAATCACCCAAGATGCCCAGTGTAAATCAGAGATCAAAGGTCGAATCATCGTCCCTAATCATCCCTATCCTAGGAAACTCGATTGTAGTCACAAATTGACGACTTCTCCAAGAGATGCGTTATCAAAAAAGATAAACAGCCCGCTTCAATCGTCCCATTCGTCTCCGCTTCGGATGCCCGGCGGGGTGTTGTTGTTGTTGTTATTGTGCGACTGGGAAGAGCTCTGTCCGGCACGCAGCGGTGTGTCCTCGTCGTCATCGTCATCGTCCATAGCCTTGGCCAGCTCATCGGGGTCGTGCATCCTGGCGTCGGGGTCGAGTCCCTCGTGGTGGTCGTCATCGTGTCGTCCACTATCCAAGACACCATCGTCCGCGCTGACAGAGATGCCGCGAGCTCCCCATCTCGCCCGACCTCCGCGCGAGCCGTCGCCTCCCAAGCCAGCTTCCTCATCATCCGCAGCCGGGGCGCTCTTACCGAAGATGCGGTGGAGGAACCATCCACGGTGTAAATCATCAGCATCGACGACGCCGCCGCCACGGAGCTTGACTCGCTGTCGTGTGTAGTATACCCAAGCAAAGTCGATATAGAGGGCCGTCTGAATGATGCCAAAGATGACAGCGACAGTATCCGGGGGTCGGTCGTTGACGTCGAGCTCCCGCACAAACCAGTTGATGCAGTAGAACGCTCGGTAGGAGCCCAGCGCCAGGAGATAGAAGGAGTCGATGACGGTGGGAACGGTGGTCTGTCTCAACAGCAGCAGCTGAGGCAGAACGCATACGGATTCGAGGATTTCAGAGAAAACCCACATCCACTAAGTGAAGCCGGTCAGTGCACGAATTCTCCCACTCCAAAGGGGTGATTTAGGACATACGGTGAGGAACCCCCAACGAGAGCGCGACTCGAAAATCAGCATGGCAAAGGGAGAAAGCGCAAGCGAGCCACCGAGGATAATGGCGCCCAGCTTCCACGAGATCTCGCGCTCACGAGAGCGGGGGAACAGCCATTGCATCACCGCGAGGATGTAGAATGACGTGACAATGTATGTGACTTTGAATATCGCGTTCCATGCCGACTGCTCTCGGAAGAGATCGAGGTATCGCGTGCAGAAGACGACGGCGTAGAGGCCCTGTGTGATGAGCGACACGCCCTCGGCGCTGCGGTTTCGGTGGATAGCGAAGATGAGGATGCCCTTGGAGAGCATATGGAGGAGGTCGCCCAGGATGCGGAATATCTGAGCGGCAGGTGTCAGCTTGCATTATCCTTCCTTCTCTTGAGGTCCATCTCTGGTCTGGGAATCGAGGTTCGTCGTACGTTCCAGGCGCCCATCTTGCAGGCTCGCGGCACAGCCTCGCCGCCGCTCTATCTGAGGAGTATCGAATGGAGAGACAAAGGGAAGAATAGAAGCAGAGGACGAGGAGAGGAAGATTGAAAAGGAAGCGAATCAAAGCGTTTCACAAGGCCAAAAACATCGAAGCCAACCGGACGGCCCGCAGAGACGGCGAATAGGGGAGATTGTCGACAGCGGATTGTATGCAACTGTTGAACGCGGAGCTGAAGCTGAGCTTGCGTCAGACCCCAGAGTCCAGGTCGCAGGAGGCACGACACAGCCCCACCCTTGTGACGACGCCCCGATAGCTGCACATTGCTTGATAGGGGAATACGGCATGTCTGTACCTGAGCTGCTAGCGTCGGTTTCACTGTTGGCGTCCAAAGGGTTCAATTTGTTTCAATCTGAAGCTTTGACGGAAACAGGCGACGGGAGACACGGTTATAGTTGCCGGCATGGCCGCGTAGAGTGTCCAACTTTGCTTCTACTTGCTTTTTTCTTTCCATCTGCAGGTATGGACTAGGATAATGAAGCGACATCAACAGATCTGGGATTACTCTGAATGGGTCTACTCGAAGGGCCCCTAAAAACACCTACTGCCTGTGGTGGTCAACAGAACGCATCAACTCGGGATGCCCAGGACAGGCAGTGTTCACGGCGCTGTTGCATCAACGCCTCCCTCGAAATGCATGCAAAAGCACATCAAAGTGTAGGATTTCTAGCGCAAAGCTTACAAGGCGTCTGAAACAAACCCGTTGTCAGTGCTTCATCAAACTGATTGTCGCGTGATGTCGCCGCAGCGGATTTTGTCGAGTGCTGGGTGCCCCGAAAATTCACCACTTTAGCCTCCCAACTTTTGCAGCGCATGGCGAAAACATCAAAAAAACCCATCTCCAACAAAAGCAGATTTGACAAGCAGCAAATAGCACCAGCAGCAACGTGACTTCCCTCTCACCGCTAGCTCACTATGTCCACTGAGGCCTTCAAGTCCCTGCTACTGTCATAGGGTTCTACAACTATTTTCAATACAGGAGGACATCGGCCTCCAGCATCCCCAAAAGGGTCGATACGCGCGTCGACCCCCCTTGCACTGCTCCCACCGCTGCCGAAACAGTCGCTGCTGAGTGGTCGCTTTCCTATCCCCCCTTCACGGCATCGAATTGCCGACGCGAAAGCAGCATCAGTTCCACTTCCGGCCTCGAACTATCAATGGTGGTGCTAGCAGTGCTCTCTAGCATTCCAGATATCCGGCCCCGTCAAAAGGGGGACAATTCCTGACGAGACCAAAGGACCGCTTTGTTATTCTAACGAGCACCATCAAATCTGCCCCAAGAATGAAATTTCGTGCAAGCACTGCCAGGCGATCCATCATCGCAGCCGTCTGGGCGGCGTCGGCCTGGGGTATTAGTGCTGCTCCCTCGGCCAAGAGCAAGGCTACTGTGCCCAAATATTTCCGTGAGTGGATATTGCGTGTGGTTACGCGGCCCTTGCCGTCCTTCTACACCAGAGCGATGATATACAATACTAACACAGACCTCCTATAGATGAGAATCGGTACGTGTCGTAGCCAAAGCTTGCAACTACTCGTTGTCGTTGACCTCACTTTGTGTCTAACCCGGGCTCTAGCTACGACGTTCACTATGATGACCGGTACTCTCGCATACTCCTCGAGGACCCTAAGCAGCGAGAGGCCATCAAGGTCTTAGTCCAGACGTATCTGGCAACCTTTAGAGACTTGGGCGTTCAGACATGGTTGATGCATGGAACTCTGCTTGGATGGTGGTGGGGGAAGAAGGTATTGCCCACCTAGCATCCTCTATGCAAAGGCTGTCTTTCCTCGTTCTAACAAAAATTCAAGGTCATGCCGTGGGACTACGACGCAGACGTACAAGTAACGGAAGCAGACATGTACTTCCTGGCGGCCTATCACAACATGACCACATACTACTACAAGTACGGCGATATGGAGAAAGGCCGCTTCTTCCAGCTCGAGGTCAACCCATATTTCGTTCACCGAGAACAGGATGACAAGTCCAACGTCATTGATGCCCGGTGGATCGACATGCAGAACGGACTCTACATCGACATCACTGCGGCGAGATATGCTTTGGACCACCCGGAGGGAGAAGGCGTCCTGTATGACAAGTTCGGCCACGAATATCGTGTAAGGAGAAGTTTTGTATCCGGCCCAACCCCTTATGCGTACTAATCTGCTGTATAGGATACTTACGTCTTCCCCTTGCGAGATACAACGTTTGAGGGCGTGCCCTGCAAGATTCCTTATCGGTACGAGGACATGCTGCAAGCAGAATACGGGAGGAGTTCCTTGACGAATACAGAATACCATGGGTACGTCTATACGGCCGTTTCTTTCATCTCTGCAGGTTACATAGCTGACGTCTGTCTAGCCACCGATTCGATAACGAAGCCCGGGAATGGGTTCCCATCAAAAAGAAGCTGGAAGAAGAGTTGTAGTTTTGCCTGTCTCGTGTTGTTGGCATTGGCATGTGTAAGCGTTGGTCTTTGTCATACATCCATCAGAAGGCTTGGGCATTTGGCGGTTTAGAGTACGGAGTATATGTGTTTTCATTATTGGCAAATTGCCGGCGGGCCCGGCGCAAGGCGAAAATTCTATAAGAAAGGTTATCTACAAGCTCTAAGGCGGCATTCAAAGCATCAAGGGAACGCTACTGAGGTAGGTATGAGGTATAATTCACAATTGCACCCGAATTGCCCAGTGAAGGAACGTGACAAGAGCCTTTCTGAAGTCGTTCTTCTGATTGTGTACATCTACTCGGCCTGCTGCTCGTGCTCGGTGTGCGGACATGTACAGCTACCTGAAGCCGCAGCCCTACCTTATGTACCGTCAAACCCCACCAAATCTGTAGCGGACCGCATTAATCAACGCGTGTCTCGAAACGGTCGCGTCCCAGCTGCCCGAATCCACTTTTCAACACCTCCAGCTCGAGCTCCGAGATTTACCTTCGATCTGCCAGAGACGCAACCCTCATTCTGTCTCTCTCCAGGCCCGCTATCCCGGCAATTATCACTACTTCTACCCCTCAGAGCAGCAGAAGAAGAAACCATCGAACAACTGGTTTCAGGCCCGATCCACATGTAGAAGCCATTCAGGGCTTTTGCTCCCCTGCATTTGCCTCTGACATGGCCACAGGCATGTCTTTGCTGCCTTGCGTCGCCATCTCGTGCTTCACTCTAACAAGCAGACAGGACGACAGAACCGCGCAGACCGCCTGAACGAGCGTCTCCGAGGCGCGCAGTAAGTTCCCATCCATCGACAAAAAGAGGCAAACGCAGCGCCGCAGTCCGTCAGCTTGCTCACTGCTCCGTAGGCGCGCCAATGTAGACGACGAGTCCTTCAACCTAGGGATTGATAGCCTCGATATCGGAAGCCTTGTCATTGCGTCGTCCATTGCATCAAACTCGAGTCCCGCCGTCCGCACCAAATACTCTCCCACGACATCAGCGAAGAGAAGGAAACTCGATAAAGATGTGCCACCCCAGCCAGAGCCCAGATCGAGCTCCACCCCTCGACGACGAGGGGTCAGATCCCAGCTGGCAGAACCGCCGGTTGAGTTGCCAGTTTTGTCAAGAGAGGCTGAGATGCGAGACGTGACGGCCCCGGAGCAGGAGGACGAGGAAGATGACGAACCCACGCCCCGACCAGGCAGGACCTTTCAAGTACCGCATTCTTCGAGCTCAGTTCGAACAGCCGCGCGTCATTTGGTGGAGGAGGAGGAGGAGGCTGAGGATGAGCTCGAAACTCTACCTCCACATCCCAGTGCCATATCGGCTGCACTGCTGCGATCTCCCACCACGGCGCGCGAACCTGAGAATATCATCGAAGAGGTGACAGAGTCTCCCGCAGATGCGCCAGGAAGCGGCAAGCGGCGCCGAGTGCCCATGAGCGAGACTCTCAGCTCCACCGCGAGGTTAATGGGGGTGATATCTTCGGACGACGGAATGCCTATGCCCTCTTCACCACTCGCGAGCAAAGTGCGTCGTAGTGATGCAACCACGGTCCGGTCCGCAAGGTCAGCTGGAACGATATATGGCCAGGAGACTAGTGATTTGGCAGATGAGCTGTCATCGGATAATTTCCCCCAGCTGGCAGGAGTGGAACCCATCGATGAGGGGAACGAGGCCACCGACTTGGCTATGGAGGACAATACTTTCGCCCAAGAGGAAGATGGAGAGGAAGAGGAATACCGCCTAGAGGAGCAAGAGCACGCCGATGAGATTGACGAGGGGAAAGTGGCAAGAATCTTGGAGGGAACGGCGAGGCGACCGCGAGGACCATCTCCAGAGCTGGGATCACAGGATATGGAGGACGCAGAGCAAATAGAAGAGGAGGAAATACAGCCTGAGCATGAGCCCGAGCCCGAGCCCGAATCTGAGGCGGAATCCGAGCCTGAAATGGAGGTTGCAACTGAAGCTGAAGAGGAGGAAGAGGAGGCGACAGTCTTGCCGACGCCTCCCAAGCGAAAGCGCGGGCGCCCAAGCAAAAGCCCGACGACTCAAAAGCAACCCATCGCGAAAGCGAAGCCTGTCGGGCCAAGGAAACGCGCCGCACCACGGCCACAAGAGTACAATGATGAGAACGACGAAAACGAAGAACCGCAAGCCAAGAAATCCAAACCCAAGACGAAGAAGCGACATAGTGACCAGAGCGAGGGCGATGGAGGAACGATCGAAATCACCGTTCAGCGATTCGTCAACCTCAAAAAGCGTGGCAACGAAGACGACGACGAAGACCCTTTACAGAGCGAGATGGCCTTTGTCAACCACGGAGGAGAGAGCGTGATTGACGTCTTCGCTCAGGTCTGCGACGAGGTGATCTCTTCCACGCTGGAGCAGTTCCAGGAGGTGGCCAGCGGCGCAGAGGACCCGGCGAAGAAGAAGGAATATCGCATCAAGATGCGGGCTATTGAAGCGTATCGAGAGGAGCTCAAGTCCCGGTTCCTCCAGCACGTATGTCTTGAAACCAGCGGATCTACATTGTGTGAAGGGGATTCTAACATGACTGACTAGGCTATTCACCTGAACCACTGGCATTCGCTGCGGAAGCGAGTTCGACATGTGCAGAAGGAGAGGATGGCTTTGCGCGAGGAGATTATGCGTATCAAGGCCGAGCGAGAGCAGGTTGCCCTTCGAATGGATGCCATCAGAATCAGGCACGAGGCCGATGCTCGAGAGTCAAAGGTAGGAGTCGAAGATGCCGTCTTACATTCATTAGCAAACACTAACTCACCTGTGCTTGTAGTATTGTCTCGATGCATCTTCTCTCATGCACGACGTAGACCTTGCCGTGGAACAGGGCAGGGAGGCGCCAGAACTCTCGCGAGCGGCGCAGAAAGAGGCCGAGCTGGCCAACCTCGAGCTGCTGGTGTCGCGCGTATCGGAGCAAGCCAGCTCTTCGAGCTTTACGGGCGGAATCCTCAAGCAGGTCAAGGATTTTAACTCATTCTTGGAGCGGGCTGCTATGGCACTTGAATCGCGATGATACCCCCCAAACGTGTTTTTTTTTTTTTTTTTTTTTTTTTTGACGATTTGTTTATTTATTGATTCATTACTTTATACAATATCCCCTCCGCGCCCTACTGGATCTTGGCCTTGCTGAAATCCATCTCCGGGTGCTGCTCCTGAAACTTCTTAAGAATGTCCGCCTTCTTCTGCTCGTCCGAGGTGGGCAGGCCGTTCTCCTTCTGCCGCTGGTCGTACATCATCTTCTCGACCATGCTCCTCGTCTCGCCATCGAGGTCGGAGAGCTTGGAGTTTTCGGGCTGGATCTTGGTGACGTCGATGGTGGGCGCGCTGGTGACGACGTGCGCCCACCACTCCATCTTGTTGACCTTGTCGAGGTGGATCTCGACGGACTTTGTGCCGTCCGAGTTTGTGGACAGGGTCCATGTAGAGTCGTCGACGCGGACGGCGTGGGGAAGATCGCCCTGTTGGTGAGGCTTGGAGTGAGTGACATGTCATACAGATTCGGGGGGAAACGAATGCTGCGGAGAGGAAGAACAACTGGCGCAAACATGCTTTATACTAGGACAAAAGGGAAAGCAATGAACATACACTTATGATGGGCTCCTGTCCCTTGACGCCCGCCGTGAGCGACTGCTTCTTGATGTCGACGACGAGGTCTCTGGACTTGAGGTTCCCGGGGACGTTGAAGGTGAGGTCCAGGTCGCCGATTGTCTGCGTCCACTTGTAGGGCAGGGCGGCCTGTTCCTCGGCCTCCTTCTTGCGCGCGGCGGCGACTTCGGCGGGGGACGGATCTGTAGGTAGCCCGGGAGCTTGTCAGCAACTTTGAAGCCGGGATCACGGAAGGACGCATGACATGCAGAGCGCATGTATGATGGGGAGCTGCGGGTCGCAAGTTGGTAGGTTTGGAAGGGCATCGTACCTTTGTCAGCCATGGCTAGTCCCTGTGCAAAGTGATCGTTTGGTGGCTTGGAGTCGGCTATCAAGACGGATCGGTATGAATGTTGTATCAAAAGGAGTTTGTTGGATGACGGACAGCGATGGATGCGGGTAGAAGTTCAAGTAACCTCCAAACAAAGGCAGCTTGCAAGCTTGCACGGCTTTGGAGGGGCAATTCCGCCTAAGCCCGGTCCCTAAACGGGGCTGGCGGCCAATCGTAGGGCCAGAATCCTGCTTATGTACTCCGTACCCGTACCTGGAAGCTCTTGTAGCGCGGAAAGCAATCCGCTCCTTTTGAATACCTATGTAGAGATAGAATTGTCAGCCGTTCTGGAATCGGTCCATCTCCATCCCTCTCCTCTCTCTCTCTGTTCTTTTACTTCCATCTTGCGTAACTCAATTCGATCCTGATGACCCTTGTTACCTCATACAGAGTACCGGATCGATACATTGCAACGCCGTCGGATCAGTAGAGACACGACTGTAGCTTGGGCTGCGTGCTGCAACGCGATCGCCGTGTCAGCGCGGCCTCGAGCGACCCGCGCCTCACATCATCTCGCAATCTCGACACCCGTAAAACTTGTCCGTCAGTCGAATCGTCACCAACACAACAATGTCACGCCCCGGCGGCACCAGCACCGTCTCGGTGCGTCACGCCTCCAACTCCAACTCCTCCTCCGCCTTCGTCTCCGCGCCTCTCCCCCCAGCCGACCAGGACGAGATCTGCCCCGTGTGCAAGACCACCCGCTACTTCAACAAGGACATGGAGTTTCTGATCAACACCGAGTGCTACCACCGCATGTGCAAGACGTGCGTCGAGCGCATCTTCAGGGACGGACCCAACCAGTGCCCCTACGCGGAATGCCACAAGACGCTGCGGTTGAGGGGCTTCAAGACGGCCTTCTTTGGCGACCTGGGCGTCGAGCGCGAGGTGGACATCAGGAGGAGGGTGGCCGCCGTGTTCAACAAGGCCGAGGACGACTTTGAGAGCCTGGATGCGTACAACGACTACCTCTACATGGTGGAGTGCCTCACCGACGACCTCGTCAACGGCAGCGACGAGGCCCGCAAAAAGGCCGAAGCCCAGCTCGCCGAATGGGAGGCCCAGCACAAGGCCGAGATTGAGCGCAACCGCAAGCTCGCCCGCGAGTCTGACGAAACGCGGCAGAAGCGCCTCGCCGCGGAGCAGGACGCCGCTCGCCAGCGCCGTCTCCAGGAGCTGCAGGAGGATGCCGCCGAGAGGGCCAACGCCGCGCGGTTCCGCGAGGAGATGCTCAACTCGCTGCAGAACGCGGAGCTGGGGCATGCCGAGGAGGCCGTCGACCGGATCCTGCTCAAGAAGCGGGGGCAGCAGAAGCGCGACGCCACGCTGGATGCCGTCGCGACGATGGGCGGCAGCGGGCTTTCGATTCGCGGCCTCAGGGACAAGCGCGCTCCGGTGCAGGACGACAAGCCGTACGATCCCTTTGGTGGCCTGAACCTTGCGCCTCAGCGAATCGACCTGTCGAGCGAGAAGCTGTCGCAATACAAGAGCGAGTGGCTCGACATCACGCGCACAAAGGAGGACTACATCGTGGGAGGGTACAGCTCCCAGGAGTACCTCACGAGAGCGCTGTTCGAGGCATTTTCCGGTCTCGGCGTGTTTGTCGCGGAGGACAAGGACATGAGAGAGGAGGCAACAGTGGCGGCTTCTCTAGAGGCTGTTTCGACGGGGCCGGCGGGCGGCAAGATGGACGTGGATGGTCCTTTTTGAGGGAACTCCGTTCCGAGGTCTCAGCTGGAAAGTCATATATCCTTGGTCTGCATGTTTCAGGGGCGTAAAACGTGGGGCGAGGCATCATCGGTGGCGCAACTCGATTCTCTTTGGCTGTTTTGATTCTCGCGATATATGGGAAGGCGTTTGGAGATTGGGATTTTGTGTCATATACGGTTGCTCTTTATAACTTTCTTCTTCCTTTCTTTTTTCCCTTTAAACATCAAGGATTGATACCATGGGGCATTATACCAAACTACCTAGAGATAGATAGAGGAGGCTGAATCGACGAGAATTGACATGCCAGCGTCAAGTCTGCCCAATAGTTTTAAGATGTCAGGACGTGAAGCCTGCGGTAGGTGTTGTGCGTTGAGCGTTGCCAAACTTCAATCTGATACTCACAATCTGAGGTTTCATCACGGCTACTAGACTAGAAGGTATATATTCATCTGCATATCGCTACAGCATTAGTACTACCTAAACCCTAGTCTCATAACCCACCTCCTCTCGCTCAAGTAAAAAGGGGCCGCAGACGGTGTATGCCCTCCCCTTTTTCACCAAACGAGACATCCGTCCGCCCAGCACAAAATACCCGAATGGGAACCACTCTGCCCAGAAAAGCAAAGTCTTTCCATATCTCTCCTGTTTTCATTGTCATAGCAATGTGCTGTACAACGTGCTAGCGACGCAAGGTGAGTGACGGTAAGAACGAGGCTTTGCACGATAACGGAACACAATTCCTCCCAAAGTTCTGCATAGTAACCATACTGATTGCTGAATCCACGGCCTGACCTCTTCCGTCGCGAGTCGAACAAGAAAAATGCAAACATAAGAAACGCAACCCAAGAAAGCCAAGTCTAACGCCTCGCTGCTCAATGCGATATTTGGAGTAAAAGAGAAGCGCAAACCCCCAAGCAACGATGATGACCCCTTAAAGAAAAGCGATAAGAGAACGAAGAAATCCAGACGCCCAATCAAACGAGTTTACACAATTCAAAAAAACGAGGTAAGACGAGCCAAAACTTCATTGCTGCCAGGGCGTCTGCTGTGCTGGGCGAGGAAACACCGGCACCGTCTGGATATGGTCGAGACCGCCGCCAATCGGAGTCTGGTTGTGCTGCCAGCCCATGCCGGTGGCGTGGTTGACAAACGCGCCTTGGCGGAATGGATTCGTGACGCCAGTCGGCTGTGGAGCAAGTGAAGAAGATGGCTGCTGACCCTGGAGCTGTTGCTGCGCCGGAGCTTCGGTGGCAGCGTTGCGGGCAAATGGATTGGTGCTCGTGGGCTGAGGTTGAATAGGCTGCGCTTGGAACGGGCCCGTGTTCTGCCCTGGCGAGTTCGTCGATCGGGCAAAGGGGTTCGTCGACTGGCGGTTGAGTGTTGGCGTGCTCGATGTCGGCGTTGACAGCTGGGACGAAGATGACGTCGGTTGTGCTACCAGCATGGACTGGCGGAAAGGGTTGGTCGTCTGCGGCGCGGCCAGGGAAGGCTGGAGTCCCGTGGGCTGAAGGCCAACAGGCTGTTGGGCAGGAGCTTGGAAGTTGGCAACGGTATTCTGCGGAATAGGGCCCAGGGGACTGTGCTGAAAGTCCTGCTGTGGCCCGAAGCCGCTGAACCCGGTGATGGTCGGCTGCAGCTGCGGCGGGGGCTGCATGAATCCATTGTCTGGCTGAGGGAACGCGTTGCCCTGGATGAAGCCTCCGGGTTGCTGGACAAAGCTGTTTGGCTGAAAGCCGAGCCCGGCTTGTTGCGCCTGAAAAGCCATATCCGGTCCCTGCATGGGCATTTGCATAGGAGCCCCGTTGGAGGTGACCTGCATCGGGATCTGGTTCTGCTCGATTGAGTCGAAGAAGTCGATGAGGTCGGGATCCGGGCCCTTGTTGGCTTGAGGCTTCGACTCGACCTTGGCCGGCTCATTTTTGCTGCCGGGGGCTGGGAAAGGATTGTTGGCTGCGGGAGAAGGCGCCTTGGGAAAGTCGATGCCGCTCTTCGTCGTCTTAGATTTGGATGCCTTGTTGCCCTTCTTTGCCTCCTGCTCTGCCAAGTACTGCCGCCGGTGAATCTCGAAATCAGGGTCGTTGAGGTATTCCTCGAGCTGGCGGCCTAGGTTGACGGGCGCATGCTTCAGCTTGGGGACCTCGACCCTCGTATGGTGCTGCCACTGCTTGGCGGTGCTGAGATACTGGACGACATAGTCGGTCTGCTTGGTGAAGGTCCGATAGATTTCCATAGCTCTATCGGCATCCGGCTTGGACATTTCAAAGAAGTGGCCTGTGACGATGGTGTTAGCATAGCCATAGCGCGCGACTACGGGGGCATTTCGAGCTGACCCAGAATGTTAATGAGGCCTTGGTTCAAAACCTGGAACAGCGGCAGGAGGTCAAGGACGAGCAATCGGAACACCGCAATCGTAATCTCCGTCTCTGGTTCCTGGTCCAGGAGCTGCGAGAGGGGTCAGCTTTGAATCCATGGTCCGGAGGAACTTGTGGCTATGACGTACGTCGCATTTCAACAAGGCCGTGAGCTGATGCTGGACAACTTCCGTCTCGCGCAACAGCCCCTTCTCGACAGTGAGCCTCTCCAGCCTCGACTCGGGGGCGCGCACCCAGTCGGTCTTTGTGTCGCGATATGCGCGCACCCGCTCGATGAGGTAACTCGCATAGTGACGGATGTTTCGACCTTGGGTTTGAGCTATTGTACAGTGTCAGTCCCCTGAAATGCTTGCAGCTTCCCGGTCGCCTCGGCTAGAACGGACCGTCTGCAAAGTTGCTGATCGCCAGCATGTTCCGGTGTCGAGCAAGGTAGGCGAGCGTCGCCTCCGGTGACCCCTCACGGATCATGAGGTGAACCGTCATCAAACTCTTGAAGACGACGGTCCATGTTGAGTCGTGCAGCCGGTTCTGCAGAGCGCGGAGGACCTCGGCGACGCCCGCCTCGCCGGAGTGAGTGCCAACTAGGATGTGCTCGATGTACTTGGTCTTCGGGGGAGCATTCTGGAGGCGCACAAGGACGAGAAGCGGTTAGCCATCTGGTTGGTCTGTCTGGAGCTGCCCTGCCTCGAGCCTCCAAGGTTGGTCTGCCGGCTTGGAAGCCCAAAGGATGGCCCAAGGATGCTCCATAGAGCTCGTAGCCGGAGCCGTCGTCGTCATCGCCGCATTTATGCTGCAGCGACGAGACCGGCCTGAGCTGGGCCGAGCTGGAAAGGCGCTCACCTTGATCTTGGTCGCCCCCTTGACGGACTTCTCAAAGGAGCTCATGGTTGCGAGGCTCGGTCTGGCGAGGAACTTGGTCCGGCTTCGAGAGGGGGACAGTGACTATCGTCGAGTCGTCGGCGGATAAGAAAGTTGGGCGACTGGACGGAGGTCAGGCCGAACCGGCAGCCGGGGCGGAGCTGGGCGAGGGTTTGGGTTGGAGTCGGTTGGAGTTTGTGAGTGGTGGTGTTAATGTTGCTACTGCTACTGCTGCTGCTGCTGCTGCCGGCGGCGGCTGTAGTAGGGGTTGCTATTGGGCACTAGCAGGTTGGGGAGTCGGGCTGCGGTTATGGCGGTACCTATCCAGAGACCCCGAGCGCGGCGGCACGTGGGCGGCGGAAGCTGCGGAATTGCGGTGGCTGGGGCAGCGAGGACGAAGTCACTCACTAACGGGGGATGGACGCTGGGAGCAAACAAGCTCGGGCATGAGGTAATACTCGTACAATTTGCCCACAGAAGAGGAATGGATATGCAAGGCTACGTATTAGCGGTCCACCTGGATTTTCGATGAGAGGAAACACGAGATACAGCAGATGGAGGTGATATGACCACCACGGGCATACTGTACTATTAAAATGGCAATCTGACACACGGCATAGATACCATCATCCTCAAGCAAAATAAAATAATTCTCAATATTCTGTATTAATTGCACAGCATCCTGGGATACTGACAGATCTAAGCGCTACTTGGATATCAAAATGCAAATGGGGATGGGGAGATACAATGCGACAGACAAGGGGGGGAAATGGGCAAGAGAAAACTGGAATGCAAAAAAAAAAAAAAAAAAAAAATCAAACAAACAGCAAGGAAAAACTTCCATTCGTAATAAATCAGAGCTTTTTTTCATCGCGTCCGATGCAATAACAAGGTCGGTGTGTCGAACGCCCATATCATGGAACCAGCCCTCCATCGCTCCCAGACCCTGAAGCCCCGAAGGGAGAGTCATGAAAGGTCAGGAAGGCGGCTCAGCATCATATTATGCACGCAATCTCATCACCTGCACAGTCTCAGTTAGCAATCGAGCGCAATTCCATAGGAGTTCTGCCAAAGCCGGGGGTCATACGTTTATTTGAATGGAAGGGATGAAGAAAAAAAGAAAAGAGAAAAACTGCGGCTCGCCCAGCGTGGCAGAAATTTAAAGCTCCAGCGCCGTGGGGTCGTCGGGAATACGTCGGGTGATTGAGCGCCTTCCTCTTCAACAGCCCATCCTCAACCTTTTATCTTATCGGCGTCAGTCATGCCATGATTCTTTGCGCAGCTTCACTTCTGTTTCATTGTCGAATGCGAATCTGTATATAAAATTGGGCAATGGGGCCTCTTGTTGGTTCCCGTAGCCTGACAGTGCGGCGTCATGTTTGTGCAAGGGCTTTTGCGGGAGCAATTCCACGGCAGGTGATTTACAGGAACAGCCGCCTTTACTCACAGACGGCCAAAGATGAGGCAGAAGGCTCGTCAAAACACGACACAATATTGAACCTTTGGCGTACATGTAAGTCAATCTCAAAAGACAAGAAGCCTATTCACATCGGATGTTGTCACTAAACTTCACAGACCAAGCCAATGATGAGTTACCCAGCCCTAGATCCCACGACGTTTACGTGGGCTTCATAGGCAAGAGTCGCAATGTCTCAAAGCACCTCTCCTTCGCAGACCTCACCACGCCGTCTGGTGAGGTCGTCCAGGTCTGCTCCAGCGCAGAGAGAGACAGTGAAGCGCACGACGACTTTCGCAAAGTCCCAGCTTTTAGCCCTGTTCTTATTCGTGTGAAACAGCATGAGGCAGCAGATGTCGAGTCGGCAAACAGTGATGGCTCGTCCAAGAAGACCGTCTACCTCGATGGCATACGTGCCCTCAACAGCGTCCCCAAAAACCTCATAGTCACGCCCGAGGTCCAGTTTCCGCCGACAAAGAGGCATCTCCAGATCCGATACCACCCGGAATTGCAAGCCAGGCTGCAGTTCAGATCGTGGCTCAAGGGCATGCTCAACCAAAGCTTGCTTGAAAAGGGATTCACCGATATAGAGACACCGACACTCTTCAAATCTACTCCAGAAGGTGCCAGGGAATTTTTGGTCCCTACACGGCAGAAAGGTACTGCTTATGCTCTGAGTCAGAGCCCGCAGCAGTACAAGCAGGTCCTCATGGCCAGTGGTATCATGCGGTATATGCAATGGGCTCGCTGTTACCGCGATGAAGACTCTCGAGCCGATCGGCAACCAGAGTTCTCACAGGTAAGGGAAATTTTTAGGATGGATTACTTAACGTACCACTGACGGCTCTCAACCAGCTTGACATGGAATGGGCTTTCGCCGGGGCTGAAACGGTGCAGAAGGATATCAACGATATCGTCTTGAGCGCATTGACTGCGCTTCAACCTGCACACAGCTACAAAGAGGTTCGAGGAGAAATCATTCCGGTGGTGGCCGATATACCTCCTACGCCTCCGTCAGCGGACCAACCTGTCGCCCATCAGTTTACCAATATCACGTTTGCGGATAGCATAGCTGCATATGGCTCTGACAAGCCAGATTTACGCATTCCTCTGAGGGTATGTGGAGTAGGCGTTTCGACTTTGAACCGATAAGTAACGTCTTATAGATACACGCTCTACCGGACCTCGAGCCTTTCCGCAACTTTGTTGGCATGATAACTCATCTTCCAAACCCTCTGATTGAAGCCTTCGCATTGCCGCTGAACGATTGCTCTCCTTCCGAGGCGCGGAAGTTTGTGACCAAATTCATGGACGAGCTTCCTCCCTCATTGGCAAATAATCCCGACGGCAAACCCCAAATCCTCATCCACGATTCAAGGCAGCCATTGAGCGGATTCTCTTCGCTGGGTTTCGAATACGAGAGCGTATTGGATCTACTCACAGAAAAGAAAGGCCTCCGAGATGGTGATCTCGTTGTCTTCCAGGCCAGAGAGACGCCTGCTGGCCAATACTACTCAGGTTCAACGAGGATCGGGGACGTACGCAACCTGCTGTGGAAGGCGCTTGTCGAAGCAGGCCTGGTCGAAACCCCGCGACTTGGTGAGCCAGGATCACTTCAGTTCGTGTGGGTCACAGAGTTCCCCATGTTCAAGCCAGTTGAAGAGGGCGAGCCAGGCCAGGAGGGCGCGGCTGGGATTGCGGCTTCTCACCACCCTTTCACTGCGCCCCTGTCCCAGAAAGACCTAGAGCTGCTTTTCACTGATCCCTTGGAAGCAAAGAGCGCCGCATATGACCTGGTTCTCAACGGCATCGAAATCGGTGGGGGCAGTGTTCGTAATCACATTGCCGACGTCCAAGACTTCATCATGCGAGACGTCTTGAAGATGACCGACAAGAGGATCAAGGACTTTTCTCACCTCTTTGAAGCTCTCCGCTCGGGATGTCCCCCTCATGCCGGCTTTGCACTTGGGTTCGATCGCCTTGCGGCCCTGATGACCGGCACGCCCACTGTCCGAGACGTGATCGCCTTTCCCAAGACGATGAAGGGAGAAGATCCCTTTGTCCAGTCACCTAGCAAGCTCAGCAATGAGCAGCTCGCTCCATACGGCCTACAACTTCGCCCAAAATCCTCATAAGAGTTACAGGCTACCGATGACGATTTCTTAGAGGTGGAATTCAATTGATGATTGGGGAAACGACCGTACTTGGAAAGGCATGACTTGGCATATGAGAGAGAGGTATGTACGACCACTTGGGGATAGAAGATGCAAATAGACGATTTTGTACAATAGATTTCCCACCACGCCACCATTCTCAAGCTTTGTTTTTTTTTAATGCATATTCAAATGCTGATGAGTTCATGGCATGCTTTCCGTTATTCATAATCTTCTCATCCCTCTTTTTCTCGCTCATGTAAAAAAAGATCTCAGAGCTGCCTCTCACCACCCCGGTACGTACCGACTTATTAAGCTCGACAGCCGCCACCAATCATCAGCCACTCTGCAGCCTTCACCGCCAAAAATTTCAGAAATTCTGCCGCTCTCCCACTATCCAAGCACCAGCTTCCCTCCCAGCAGCGACAGTCTCAGCAATCAACAACAGCAGAGACTCGGTCGCTCCACACCAGACTTCTGCAAAGGAAGACTCTGTCCAACGCAGAAGATGTCATCTCTACGGAATTCCATCCAGCGGCGCCCCCATCGGGAGCGCGCGCAACCCCTCGAGCGCCGCCGCCTCGGCCTCCTCGAGAAGCACAAGGTACGAACCATCACACCCATCGTTCAAGCAATTTCTTTGGGATATGATAGTTGACATCCAAGAACCGTAGGACTACTCCCAACGCGCAAAAGACTACAACCAGAAAAAAGCCACGCTCAAAGCCCTCCGCGAAAAAGCCGCCGACCGCAACGAAGATGAATTCTACTTCGGCATGATGTCCCGCAAAGGGCCCGGCGCGAAAATCACCTCCGGAAAGTCCTGGAACGGCAGGGTCGAGGGCGATCGCGGGAACAATAAAGGAATGGACATGGACACGGTGCGGCTGCTCAAGACGCAGGACTTGGGTTACGTGCGCACGATGAAGCAGGTTGCCGTCAAGGAGCTCGCGAGACTGGAGGAGCAGGCTGTGCTTGTCAAGGGGCTGGAGGAGTTGGCTGCTGCGGAAGGGGATGACGACGACGGCGACGAGGGCTTTGATGATGATTCGGAGGAGGAGGGCTTTTCGAGGAGGAGGAGGAGATCGGGCGCCAAGGGGCCCCGGAAAATCGTATTCGTGGACAACGAGGATGAACGAGACGAAGCCCTCCAAGCAGCCGAAAACCAAGCCCGCAAAAGAGAAGACCAACAAGCGGCATTTGAACGGTCTGAGAATCTCACAGAGCTGAAGCGGAAGCTCGAGCATGCGCGCAAAAAGGTCAAGTCGCTCATGACGGCGGAGAGCCAGCTCGAGGTCCAGCAGGCAAAGATGGCCAAGACGGCGACGTCGGGCGGGACGACGAGGAGGGGGAAGAAGATTATGGTCAGGAAGAGGAAGAGGTAGATGTGGGATGGATTCCCCAGGAGGATAGGGGGGGGATTTTGCGGAGTGAGAGAAGTTGGAGGATGCTTTAATCATGGCCGCTGTCTTTTTTTAAATGTGCCGTTGTGCAATTGCGAGATGGCTATGGTTCGTATCTTGGATGCATGACCGATGGAGTTACCCCGACAAAGGTTATTAGCTTGGCGTTTCTGTTATTTACGGCTTTGTACGGTATGAAGAGGTTATCGTTTGGCTCATGTTCCGGAATAATAGCCTCGAGGTGGCCTTATACACCACATCTACTTCATAGTTCTGACACAGTTGGCTCACAAGTCACTTAGTTGGATCCGCTGGCTGCTCCTTGTTGTCATGAATCATCGCCCGTCGTCGTATTAATACTTGGATCCCACGCATTTGTAAAGAACCTTGAAAACTCCCTTGACACATGCAAATCCAATCGTGAGTATCCATATAAAGCAGTTGAACACCCCCTTTGTCAGCTTAACAACGACTCGCAGTATAAAGGGCAGCTTGTCCTCGCCTGCTGTCTTTTTGTTGCCCTTGCCCAAGCTATCGTTTTGGCTTTCGATGTCAATTTCGAATTGATCCATCTTCGCTCGCTTCTTGTCTTTCTTGTCTTTTTTCTTTTTACCGTCGTCATCATCACGGTGTCGGCTTAGAGCACTGCTGATGCTCCTTGATTGCCTCGGCGGCTCTGGTACCGGAGGCGCCTCGAATGCCTCCATCACCGTGTTTGGCGAGCTCCTATCCTCCATAGCGGCAACGAGAAGCAGTGCCGTAACAGCTACATCGACAATGTAGAATGACTCGATCTTCGAGGCAACGCCAGTGTCGATTTCCAGCCACCCGCTGCCGGTACCATCTCTCGTCAGTTTGGCGAGGTGTTGCGGTGACTCGTGGTGTTCCAGTGTGTACTCAACACGAGACCAAGCAGGGCAGTGTTCAACCGTGACACAAAACGGCGTCGCCAGTGCCGGATGCACCACGTAGTAACTTGAACTGTCGTCGTCCCATACAAGTCTCCCGCACTCCCTCTCTGCGGCCGCAACTGTGCCAGGATCATCCGGCCTATCCAAAGCTATCTTTGTTGCCGCGCAAGGCATGAGAAGGGCAGCAAGCCCGTCGTTTGGGGAGTGTTTCCTGGATTCTTCTTCTAAGGTTGTGTTCAATGCCTCTTGCCAGTATTTTCCGTCCGAAGCTCGACTGCTGCCACCCATCACACCATTCAGAATGCTTGCAGGTGAGTGTGACGTCTGCTTAGGCGCCTTGTAAACCTTGCTTGGATCGTACCTGGTCAGCGACACGTAGGCTGAGGCAGATGTGGGATCCAGACGGAGGTTATAGAAAGGTTGTGAAGCCGAGGACAGTGTGTATACCGGGGCATCTTTTTGTTGCGTCAACTTCAGGCAGTAAACGCGCCCCTCAGAGAAGGAGGCTTTCCAGCCGTTGGTGACTTTCCAAAGATCTTGGAGCTGCTCAGTCGTGCATATGGCAGGAATGATTGGAGGGTTTTGAGGGCGAGTAGGGACCCTGAAGCCAGGATGAGGGACGGGGGGATGCTCCGATGCTGCGTCGGGGTCTTCGAAGTAACTCTGGCGGCTGACAACAGCCCGGGGCACTCCCGGCGGATGCGATCGGAGCGGGCCATAGTTTTGTTGATCCAAGGGCAATTCGGGATTATACGTGGGGAACATGGACCGCAAGGCCGGCGGCTGCTCATGAGTTGGAGGAGCTTCAAAGAATAGAGGGGGCTTGGCAATGGAATTCCTCGGCTGGTTGGTGTTACTGCTGGCGAATACCTGGGGTGGTGCAAACGCAGCAGCCGTTCGTCCAGGGACTTCGAGGGTTAATCTGGGCTGTTGAACTCGAGCAGGGCGACTGGGTCCTGCGCCAGAGCCATCCAGCTGCTGATCTTCGACAGCCGTCGGGGCTATAGCATCAGGATCCAAAGTCGCCCCTGATACTTCCTGGAGCGCAGGCTTATATTCGAGTGGTGTGTGTGCCCTCTGTTGAGGTGTCTGTCGGCCATTCGGAGAGGGAGATACTGCAGGAGCAGGAGCAGGAGCAGGCGCTGGCGAGGGCGAGCCAACTGGTGTTGTAGCACGACTATCCTGAATTTGCTGCAGCGGCGTAGCCGCTCGACGTTCGTGGGATTCGGAGCGACGGGTGCGTACCACCGGATGAGGTTTTGAAAAGTTGGGACTAGGGAAGAGCGAGAAGCTGGCGCTGCCAGATCGTTGATGTGAAGCCATAGCTCAAGCAGAAACCTGTGTATCTAAACACACTTTTCACCAACACCAGGCAGATTGGCCTTCTTCACGGAAGCGGCCGGGGGGGTTCGTATAGAGGTGGAGCAACAGACCACCGAGAAAAGACAGAAACAAAAACCAAGGGTATCCAAATGTAAAAGCAGCGTTGACGGGATGCTAGGGCTTCATTGTTTGTTGGTCGAGCGCCGCATCTTGATACCAGCAGAGCAGACACAACCCAGAACAACGGCAGAGTGAGCACCACGCAAGGGCACGAGAAAGAAGAGCGCCACAAGCGCAGATATAGCATATAAAGACAAACATTCTTTATCTGGGAAGGTCAGCCTCGTGAAGAGGGCGGGGAGGTCGGCGACCCAGCCAGATGGCCAGATGGTGCCGCCATCGAATCAGTGGATTAAGCGCCTTTGGCTGGTCGAGTCGGCATAAGAACCGCAGCCGGAGTAAAGAGACAAAGACGCACGGCACACAAAACAAAGAGAGCGAGTGGGTGGTTCGCCCTCATGTCCGTGTCTCAAAATAGCCCTTGGATCTTGAAGGATGGACGCCATCGATATCCGGCAGGCCAATGGGAGGCCGCATCACACTGCATCGGCGTTGTTAAGCGCTGGAAACGCAGGGGTGGGTTGAAGCCTGAAGGCACTGGACGAACGCCATAGGCCGCGCAAAGGGCCTAGAGCATCGCGTCTGGTCGCATCGGAGAGGCGTTGTGATAGGCTGGAGGATGTTGGTCGCGCCAAGCGAGGGCGCTTATTTTGTTCAAGGCGGGCGGGCATGGACCTGTAAAAGTCATCGACCTGCAATACAGAGTGCAGAGGAGCAAAGAGAATCTGGAGAGGAATGGAGGTCGATGATTGAAGGTTGGAAGTGTTGGTCAAGTCGTGATTCAACTTGGAATTCTAGGCGCGGCTCACCCAGGAAAGCACCCTCTCCGCGCCTTCTATTTCTCTTCTTCTCTAGGTACATACTGCCGGGCTTCGACACTTGGTGACGCCTTCCAAAACTCTGAAACAACCAGCAGCGCTACCCCGCTACCTTATTTAGTACTAGAGGTAAGTGATACCAGCAGGTACCCGCCTTCCTAATGCCCTCCTGCAGGCTGAGATTTGGGGAAAGGCCCGCCTGCCAGTTTCGTGTCTGTTCAGGCATCAAACCTTCCGCCTACAAGATATTTCAATGAATGACTTTTTGAGCTGTAAACTTTGACACCTACAGAAGCGAGGGATTTCTTCAACCATACGGACTGCGATTAGCTTTACTTGCCAATCACATATTTGTGAGCCTCCACGCAAATCCGTACAGAGGGGACAATATAAAAGGCAGTGATGCTTCCCAAGGAATGGCAAAGTGAGTCTCCTCTAAAGGCTTGTGGGAGATCCTTACGATGTAGGACTTACTTCGCACTGCATATTCTCGCTCCTCAGCTCTTTGCCACGACCACATCCTGACCCGTAACTAGAATGGCATCTTCGACTTTATGACCAGTATAGCAAACTGAAGCTGGGTCTTGAGGAACGAAAACGCTCGCCGTTGTTAACCGCTCGAGATCTTAAAAGACTCAACATCGTTTAAGGCGCGCCACTCAGCATCGACGACTTTCATCCAACCGACATTGAGAAGTGGCCAAGCGGCCCCGTTGCAACTGGGCAAAGAAGCTTGCTCGACGGTTTCTGGAAAGAGGTTGCCAGTGGTCTCAACCGGATGGGAAAACTCGCTGGGTTAGGGCTGAGAACCGGAATCGAATACATGAGATAACCGCTACAGGAACTACTTTGTCTGGACTCTTTGGGGCATGACAGAGTGGTCTGATGATGCACTCACCTGGGCACGCAACCCAGGGTGGGCTCACAGCGGGAGCAGGTATGTATCGATACCCCAATAGCGTCGCGTTCATATCCCAGAAAGGGGAGGGTATATTGATCTCGCTCCTGTCTTAGTTACGCATTCGATGAACCTACGCAAGCCACTTTACAGGGAAAGGTTTATGGAGGTCGGACGACGTAGCTTCACTACTTTGAAGCATGGTATCCTTTACACTACAGGGGACAGGACCAAGCATGCCCATGGTCCATAAGGTCCTCATTTAGTGATCATCACATACGATACGTTCGTACCCGATGACCATATCGCGAGAAGCGAAGTGCTACTGGCTGTGAGCAAATTACGCTCCCATCTTGCACTACATCCTTGGCTCGAGCATCACACATTTCCAATTAGCACTGTGGCATCATAGCTTATATTATCACTAAATCCTGGTGTTGAGCTTCCATGAGACCGGGGCTCAGATACTACGGATTCATGCCGACAATGAACAATCCGTGATCCGAGGCTCTCGTTCTCTGGAGTTTCAGACTGATGATGGCAGCATACCAAAAGACGCCCTCGTCATGCTCACTTGGTTGCTTGCAGCACCTCTGGGAGACACGAGTTTCTCTGCTCTACAGAATTCCCATCGACGATGCAAACTCTTGTCCAAACGGAGATCTGAAGCCAGCCTCTTTGCTCAGAACTCCAGTTATTGCCCTGGATTTGATACCCTCTACATACTAGTACTATCTAGTTAATGACTGACAGTCGTACTTGAGGTGATTTTTCCTGAACCTAGAACAGAAGATATCATTATCATGAGAAAAGCAGAGGTAAAGGTTGTTGGTGAGTCGTGCTCAAGAGATGATGGGTTCCGAAGCCTGACACGCTCTTCTTTTCTGTCCCGTCTAGAGGTAGCATCGCCTAGCAGCTAGAATATGTGTCTTGCCCTGGATGTTCTCAATCCCTCGATAAGTAGTTATTTGCCAAAAAGATAGTGCCCAGAAAACTACATCAGCAACTATTATTTCCCCTACTCTGTTCTATACACTGGTAGCCTCTGTTCGGGTGTGACTGCAGCGAGGCTTCTGATAGTAGGTATAGGTTATTCGCCCCTCTATTGCATTCAAAGAGCCTCCAAGTGACAGTTATATAAAACTACCAGCGGCGCAGGACCCTATGAAGACACCTGTGAGTAGGTAAGAAACACAGAATCAATATTGATGCCGTCCTCGATGCCATCCCTATGGGCTGGTCACATATTACACGCTGCAGCACGTGGGTTGAAGACATCGAATGCGTCTGCCTGGCATCAAACACGAGACCAGCCCACCGAAACTAAAAGGCGCAGGTCATCGGAATCTCCAGCAATTGTCCAGCGCTTCTCCCATTGGCGCGGTTATTGTCACCGGTTAAATTGCCATTGGTCCTCTTATAATTGTGGGCTGCCACGGCAAATCGAGCACTCAAGGCACTTCTTCCAACAGCCCAGGAACCTGGACCTTCTGCCAAAGTCTTAGGCGCGCAGGGTAGCACCGGGCCGGGCGCGGGGTTCTCGAGTCCTTCTCAATGGACGTGGGAGCTGTTTAGGCTTTCTGAGCTATCGTGGGGCGACGGCTTGGGTTGGGAAGAAACTCGTTTTCGCGGATGGAAAATGTCATACTATTGATGGCTGATATACCCAATGCGGGGATGGAGGGTTTTATGTAGGTAAGTTACCGTATATAATGGGATTTGCCATCTCGGTCGTGGGAAGAGGTTCCCCTTCTTTCTTCTCTGTCTGCTTTCTTGTCCATCTCTTTGCTTCTTGACGTCGTCATTGTGACAGCTGATACGTCACCCCGCCAAAAGCGTTTCCGTTGAACATTGGACTTGGAGTAGAGCAACTGTTTCGTTTCGAAGATGGCGACTCAAACGATCAACAAGGATGCGATCAGCGTAAGAGGATTCCCTCAACGGAGAGGCGAATGATGGTGCTGAGAGAGAGAGAGAGAGGTGTAAGAGAGAGAGACAATCGATCGAGGACTTGGAGCTGACTTGGCCCTCGGCACGAGGAAAACAGAACCTCTCCTTCGTCCTCAACAAGCCCGGCGACGTGACCTTTGAGGAGCGGCCCAAGCCGACCATCGCGGACCCCAACGACGTCCTGGTCGCCGTCAACTACACGGGCATCTGCGGCTCCGACGTGCACTACTGGGTGCACGGCGCCATTGGCCACTTCGTCGTCAAGGACCCGATGGTGCTGGGCCACGAGTCGGCCGGCACCGTCGTCGAGGTCGGCCCGGCCGTCAAGAGCCTCAAGCCCGGCGACCGCGTCGCCCTCGAGCCCGGCTACCCGTGCCGGCGGTGCTCCTTCTGCCGCGCCGGCAAGTACAACCTGTGCCCGGACATGGTCTTCGCCGCCACGCCGCCGTACCACGGCACCCTGACGGGCCTGTGGGCGGCCCCGGCCGACTTCTGCTACAAGCTGCCGGACAACGTGTCGCTGCAGGAGGGCGCGCTGGTCGAGCCGCTGGCCGTGGCCGTCCACATCGTCAAGCAGGCCCGCGTCCAGCCGGGCCAGTCCGTCGTCGTCATGGGCGCCGGCCCTGTCGGCCTGTTGTGCGCCGCCGTGGCCAAGGCGTACGGCGCCACCAAGATTGTCAGCGTCGACATCGTGCAGTCCAAGCTCGACTTTGCGCGCGACTTCTGCTCGACGCACACGTACGCGTCGCAGCGCGTCTCGCCCGAGGACAACGCAAAGGCCATCAAGGAGCTGGCCGAGCTGCCCGGCGGCGCCGACGTCGTCATTGACGCCAGCGGCGCGGAGCCGTCGATCCAGACGAGCATTCACGTCGTGCGCATGGGCGGCACGTACGTCCAGGGCGGCATGGGCAAGAGCGACATCACCTTCCCCATCATGGCCATGTGCCTCAAGGAGGTGACGGCCAGGGGCTCGTTCCGCTACGGCGCCGGCGACTACGAGCTGGCTGTCGAGCTGATCCGATCGGGGCGGGTGGACGTCAAGAGGCTGATTACGGGGACCGTCAGCTTCAAGCAGGCGGAGGAGGCGTTTCAAAAGGTCAAGTCTGGCGAGGCCATCAAGATTCTGATTGCTGGGCCCAACGAGAAGGTGTAAGTGAGGGTTGCGCCGGGCTCATCAGCACATGTGTATATACGGATACTGTAAAATAACGAAAAGAATTTCAAAAAAGTTTTAAAGCTTCAACAACAGCGAGGGAATGACATGATTATGAGCAAAACAGAACAGAACCTTGATACGGGGGAAAATCCAAGCACAAGGGCGTGCGGCAACCCTCGTGATGGGAAGCGAGCGGCGGCCAGCAGAAACCCCCAGAATTGAGGCTCTACTGGCTGTGGATGCGCAGCTGAACGGCCTACCAGTCACACCGAACCACGAGATCAGGGCAACTCATTGATTGATTGCTTGCTCGGTAGATTGATTGACACAGATTCTAGGAGAGAATACTTGTGATGGACTCCGTACTATGGCAGCGCAATATTGTCCAGTAACAGGCCTGGACTGTTTTAAGCGAAGTGCCTGATAGCAACACAGACGAGCCAAGGGCGCTAGAGCAGCAAGAAAAGTGAGGCTGAGTGTAATCAAAATCTGTTGTTGAGCTGGATGAATCAGTTGTGGTCACACACACACACACAGCACCTTTCCGCGGCGGATCCCCCTTGTCTGACGACCCCAATCTCTCTCTCTTTATTAGGTAGTGTATCTTTCCAGTAGTTCTCCGTAGTCTCTTCCTCCCGTCTCTTTTGCGTCGGAACTGTCGAAATAGGTAATTAATCGATGAGTGCTAAAAGAAGTGCTGACAGAGACAAGCTAAGGGCGGAACCAATCCCGCACGGATGCCGATCTGCTGCGTTTCGGGAAGGGCTTTCTTTCGAGGTTATCTGGTCAATCTCTAAACTTTATGTGGATTCTCTCACGAGCTGCCAAGTCCGTCTGTCTGCATGTCTGCAATACCTGTTTTCGGTGTCCCTTATATAGAACATGGAGATTTGAGGAGTTGTACAAAGGAGTAGAAGTACAACCACAGCCACAGCGCCTCATGCAAGGGGGACTCCATCCAGACGCTCGTACGATCACATGGTAGCACGCGCATCATGGACACTCTTTTAGTTTAAGCTGTTGGTCCATGCAAGGAAGGGTTCAAAGGGCGCATGTAATGCACTTCGTACAAGTGCCTACACGCACGGGGACCCTGGCTGATATGCCGTCAGTTGGTGCCAATCGCGTGGTATGTTGCCTTTTTGCCCTTTCAATTTTTTTTTTTTTTTTTTTTTTTTTTTTTTTTTTCGATAGTTGACAGTCGATAGTCTCATCCTTCTCGAGAGTCTTTGCCTACACCAGGGAATCGACTCCGCGGATCCGCCTGTCAGAAGCGACAGTAGGCCAGGGTTCGCCCATTATCTGCCGCCTCTGCGTACTATATATGTACATGAGCTTAGTACATTACCTACGCGCATACAGCGCCAATACCTACCTACTAAGTTGTAGCCGATTGACTAGACCGTGGGCTTACAACCTCATCAAAAAAACATCCAGCTTCTCATGCAAGCCACATGTTTCCAACCCAGCCCATCCTGGCCTGGCTGACGATGGCCTTCTCTTCTCTTGTACGCAGTGCGTGTAGTTGTTGCAGGTAGCACCACTGATATTTGCCGCTTCAAAGCCCACTCACACCCTCTCCGTGTCGTTGCACAGAAGCGAGCAAGGCCTTCGGAAGCTCATCTGCAGCTCCGCATCGCCAACCCTCCTCCCACGGATGCATCTTGGGGGACCTCAAGCATGCGAGTCCAGAACGCCATCAACCGCCTCTTGGGCTGCCACAGCCGCACCGGCTAGCGAGTCCAAGTACCCCAGTCCCTGAATCTGTCCGTCCCCAAGCTTCTCGACTCAAAAGTGACAAACGACGCAGCGAGGCCTAACCACTAAAAAGCAACCACCCTGGGCTGCGGCTGAACCCGAGAGGGGGGCGACCAAGGCAGCTAGTCGCGTCGCTGGCGCGGGCAGACAGCTGCGAAGTGTGTGTGATAGGCGATGCAGACCAAGGAACATGATGGGCCGGCAGTCTGCCTCACCGACTGCTGGCTAGGCTGAGAGACGTGCCGAGGGCGGAGACGAGATACCTGATGCTGCTACTACCTACTATTAGCACATGCCTGTGCTTGCTACAGCCCTAGCGAGCTTGACGATGGGTGATGCGTGATGGGCGGCAGCAATAAGAATGCTGTGCCGCCCTGCTGCCGGCGGTGCGCCTTGGTTTCTCGGCTGTTGTATCCAGACTCGCTCTTTTGCTTGCTTCAACTGGTATAAGCCGGGCTGTCAAGTCTATCTGTAACTCGTACCGTATCCGACGTTGAGGAGCATCCCAAGGAAATACGCACGACGACTAGCTTACACGCAGCAACTCGCCCATCATGCAGCAGCCTGAAAGGGAGTCCGGCCACATACTGGTCTCGCCCACTTGGGTGTTCGTCGTCCGCATCTTCCAGATCATCATCTCCCTCATCATCCTCGCCCTGGCTGCTCGGTTGATGCACGATGCCTACCTCGACGAAGAAGGTCTCGCTCTGGCTATTGTAAGTCATGTCTCTTGCATGGACCATCCCAAAGGTAGCCCTAACACCGAGTTCAGGCCATCATCACCTGGATCGTCACCATGTACGCCATCCTGAGCGAGAAAGTCCCAACGCTGCACCACATCTACCACGTCGTTGCCGTCATCGTCCTCGACGGCGTCATGATGATCCTCTGGCTGGCGACCTTTGCCGCTGTCGCCGCCAAGCGCGCCAAGTTCGTCTTCGACGTCTCCGTCAACGGATGTTTCGACGACGGCAGCCTGTTCAACAGCAAGACGTGCTTCAAGAAGCGCGACGTCATCCTCTTCAAGTCTGGCGGCGACATGCTTGCTGCCATCGCGGGCCTCGGCGCCTTGGTCTGGTGAGTTCCAACGAGAACAACGAAGTCTGGATTGTCACTTGTAGCTGACACCCGATTGCATTAGGCTTCTCTTCATCGCCAGCTTTGCCTGGACTCTGCATGGCTTCCTCATGGGCCGCAAGGATGGCCGCTTCTTGTTCGACACCGAAGCTGCCCCTACCCAGCAGACCTTTGTCATGGAGCCCAAGCAGGACCAGACTCAGCAGCAGCAGCAGCAGCAGACACTCATCCCGCCTCAGAACACGGCCCAGCCCAACGCCCAATATCCCCCGCAGGGTCAATACACGCAGGACCAGTATCCCCCTCAGACTACCAGCCCTTATCCGCCGGCCCAGTCTCCCTACCAGCCGCAGACTGCCTACTCTCCTCCCCCCCAGGACCCGCAGGCATATAACCAGTACCCTCCTCAGCAGTACCACGAGGCTCCTTCCCACCACGGGACCTCGCCTCCTCCCCAGCAGGCTCCCTATCAAGCTCCTTGATTCAAGATGAGAGTAGAAAAATCGGAGCTGGGGATGAGGTAGTTGAAGTTGGATAAACAGATGTGAGGGCGCAATGATTTTATGGATATCCCATGGGGTAATGGCTAGCTTTGATTAATGAATTGGATGGAAGCACGGTAGATACCTATTATATCACGAAACACTGGTGGCTGCAATTAGCAGTCGAAAATCAAAACTCCTTTCTTTTGAGACTTTTGCATCATATCGTAAAGCATGAGTGTGAGTGAAGAGAAGAGAGAAAGAAAGAATCCGCAGTTGAAGTACGTACATGCTCATGTAAGTCAAAGCAGGCAGGCGGTGAACGTTTCTGCCGCTTGATCGGCCCAGCTCAAACCCATTTGGCGGAATTACCACTTCAAGATCCGCTCAAGCTTCAGAATCGAACCGGCCCTCCATCGTACGAAAACCCACTGCGTCTAAATCCTCTCGAAACAGCGCGAATTTGATAACCGATTCGCTCAGCTCTCTTCAAGCCTGTTTATATACGCTGCGGCAGAGCATCGCGCAGCCCGATGGCCACGATGGCCGCAGAAACACCCGACGTCCCCCAACCGCGGCTCGGCGTCCCGTCGCGCAATCCGCTGCCCTTGTCGGCTTCGCAGGAGTCGCAGGTGCGAGACATATACTATGCCCGGGTGCGGAAGCAATGCGCCGACGAGATCAAAGGTATGCGAATCCCATTGATTGCTCTTTAAGCGAGCTGGCTGGCTGTTGTCTTGGAGGCTTTTGCGAAAAGTGGCATGATCCCCTCACTTCTTCCCCTCTCCTCGTTTGGGAGCCGTCATAGGAAAGCCTTTGCTGAAAGATATAAATGAACGGAATAGCATTTGCCAACTGCGCCCTCGGTCGAACGTTTAGCGTCACATTCGCCTGCCGAAACGAACACACCGCCATGAACGCATGCATGAAGCTCCATGCCACACAAGAAGAACAGGACGCCGCGCGGGAGGAGTGGTTCGCGCTGCGGATGGAGCGACAGCGGCAGCGCGAGAGGAAGGCCAAGATGGCTGCGGCCCAGGAGGAGTTTATGCGCGAGTGGTGGGGGCTGCCGGAGGAGGTCAGGCTGTCGAGGCAGAGGGAGATGGAGAGGCGAGGAGAGAAGATACCTCCTCCGAGA
The DNA here is from genome assembly GCF_004382785.1 of Trichoderma ghanense. Lineage (NCBI taxonomy): Eukaryota > Fungi > Ascomycota > Sordariomycetes > Hypocreales > Hypocreaceae > Trichoderma > Trichoderma ghanense. The sequence goes on along the minus strand of NW_027395663.1, from coordinate 2,823,356 downwards.
CCCGAAGGCAGCGCGAAGTGAGGATGGATTCATCGTTGGAAAGGAGGGAGAAGCGGAAGTTTACATATTTTTTCAAGGTTCGCTGGCGTTTCTCTTTTGTTGGCGCAGGGAGGGCAATTGCTTTGTTAAAAGACCTTTGATGGCATCTCATGTTGGAGTATCAGGTTGGAGAGAAAGGGGACATGTACAGATATAGATACACCCAGAATATGGGGGACTTGTACGATTAACAAGATGTCGAAAAAGTGGAGGGAAGGGGAGGCAAGGCTGCTTCTTGAATAGCGCAGCGGCCGGTTTATAGACGACTATTAGAAACTCACTGCTTGACAAGCTCCATCACCTCCTCCGCAACACCCCACGAAAGCTCAAACCCCCTCCCCCCGAGGCCATACGCATGCACAACCAGTCTCGCCTCGCCATCCTTTAGGCCCTTGACCTCACCAGCCGGAATGTCCTCCCTCTCCAGCCGAATCCCTCCCTTACGAGTCGGTCTGCGTCCGACGATGTCGCCCAGCGGCCTCAGGGGCCCGTCGGCCACGATGGGGGGATACGTCGCTGCAAAGGCGGACAGGAGACGGGCGCGCGTCTCGGGACTGGGCTCCGGGTCCCAGTTGTCGGGCTCCTTTGTGCCCCCGATGACGGTGCCGCCGTGGAAGTTTCGGGGGACGCAAAAGGTCCACGATCCGTCTGCGTTCTGGCGGGTGACTGTAGCATCGCAAGGGTTTGCGACGAGACAAGTTTGTCCTAGGAGAGACTGTGTCAAACCATAAACTGCCATCTCCTATCTTTCGACGTCTGCTCTCTGTAATTGATGGGTATCAGGGATTCGAGGGGCCTTACCTCGCGTGGGAAAAACGGCTGGGTCGTTGAAGCCCGTGCCGGAGCAGTTCACGACAATCTTGACTCCTGGGATGTTCCCAATGAGAAACGCTTCGTTCAAGTTGCGCAGCTCCATCGACATGGCTTTCCCGCCAAGGAGATGAAACCGGCGAAGCAGAAACGAGCAGTAGACCATGGGATTCACGCACCACGTCTTGTACTCACATCCCCAAGCAACCCTGTCATCCGGGAAGTCCTCTTTTCCCAACAGCTTGAACTCCTCGAGCCCCAGCTGCAGCGCCTTTTCCACCGTCAAGTCCCGATGCACAGGGGGCGGATTCTCAAAATACTCGATCCCCTTCATGAACGTGATGCCCGCCTCGGGGAACTCGGCCGCCGTGGCCTCCATGTGGCGATACGTCACGAGCGAGAAGCCGTGCTCGCGCTGCTCGCCGGGGTTCGTGGGCAGGACCCAGCGGTTGTGCGCGCCGCCCCATTGCGAGGTGTAGTTGATGAGGGCGCGCTTGTCGGCGGCTTCGAAGGGGGAAGGAAAGTCCTTTGCGATGATGGTGACGGCGTGGCCGGCTTGTTGGAGGCGGAGGGCGGCGCTGAGGCCGATTACGCCGGCGCTGGTGGGGTTGGGGAGAGATTAGGGGTTTGAAGTGTTTTGGTTTGAGGAATGAGAAGGAGGCTTACCCGATGACGATGATGTCGGACATGGTGTTGTAAGTTGAGAGTTGGGGTATGGTAGATGCTGTATAGCAGTGTGAAGAGGAGGACTACGATTTCAGGACCGAACCTTGTAATTCAGCAAATAGATCCTCTATATATGAACAATTTCATAAGAGCCTCATCCATGCCTCTTCAACATCACACCAGCCAATGATCCTGCTGTTACATCCAAGGCCTCAATCCAAGAATCCAGCTTCGGCATCCAGCGCATCCCCTCCGAATCCGCCTCTTCGGAGAACCGGCCTCCGAGTCTCGGCCGCTTGCAGTGCGGAGGTGGGCAAGAATGGTATGACTTGGCCGGCCAATCATCGGCCTGAGTGGGGAGGACATCAACGAGAAATGGGTGTCGTGAAACTGGGCAGCTGTTCAGAAGCTGAGAAGAAGGAAGGAATGTATTGAATTATTCCTGCGTTCTTAGTCTCCTGCAGAGGGGCTTGGAGGGTGAGGAGGGTTTGTCGTGGGTGAGGCTGGTTTGGGGCTTGGGAGAAGCGCCTGTGTAAGTGGCGCCTTGCTGAGTGTCGGCAGATTCTATGGCCGCTGTTGGGTTGAACAGATGAAACGGGGAAAAGATCAAAGAGGAGAAGAGGCAGTATTAAAAAGAAGGGTTAAAAAAAAAGCTAAAGGCTTCGGAAGCAGACACTTGCATTCACTGCGTAGCTACATCGATGGTCACTTCTGATCGTTTCTTTGGTCGCTACCTACCTCCTAGGTAGCCAGCCATACCAGGTATGCAAAAGGAGCTGCTCCTCAAAAGAAGCATTATGTTTCCTCCTCTGTATAACCCCTTGATGCACTTAAAGCTTGGCACCGCAGTTCCATCCCGAGTCCAAGAGGCAAAAGGGGAAAGATGGACGCATTCGCTCAGTCATGGCCTCTACGTCTGCACCGACACACCCAACTGTGAGAGATAATATCACATGGAGGGTTGTAGAGAAATGTAAGTCCAGGTCTGACTGTCATCCGAAGAGAAGCTGTTGGTGTGCAATGCATCTGATATGGAAGAGAATATGTAGTACATATCGGGTGCTTAGATAGGATGACAGTCGCCTGTCCTTGTGGGTTTATGCTAGGGGGTCGAGGGATAACACCACGAAGGCAAGCGCTGCACATGGAACAAGATAAGCATGTATAGGTAAGGCATAACAATCCGAAGATGCTGTCAGATGAGATACCTGAGATACGTGTACCTTCCATGCACCTCTCGCCAACTGCCGCTGCAAGCCACCTGCTGTGGAAGTCGCGACTCACGACTCTACTCCAGGGCAGCTTCCTTCTGAGTTTCTCGTCAAATCACGTGGTGCAGAACAACTTTCGTGTTCTTCGTGCGATGTCTGTATACCACCTTAACCGAGCAGCTTCATAACCTGGAATGAACATGGTTCAATTTGTCATCTCCTCTCGCCCTGATTATCGACACTCTCGGGCGGACTTTTGTATTTTGTCAAGGGTCAGCATCAGACACGCAACTCTAGCCCACAGCTCGTCCATATCGGGCCACTAGTTGACGAGCAAAACGAGCTGCGTGCTGTAGTTCCTGCTGCTTATGTGCAACGTTCGCCTCCTGGAGATGGAACATACGAATCAAGCCTATATCGGACAATGCTGTTGGGTGAGTCTCCCGCATGGAGACGAAAGGATCAAGCGACGCTATATACGGTCTTACTATAGCTTACCTCCAGCTTACACGCCCCCCACCAAAGAACCCTCGCTCGACTTCGTCTCAGGGGGGGGAAATGATTTTCTGATTACAGGTACAGGGTCCTGTCGAATGGGTTCAGATCCAGCCCGTGCGATACCATCTTATGTTTTGTGACGAAACAGGTCCAGTCATCCGTCGACCAGCGTACCGATTGCCGGACAATGCCACGGCAAACCGCCACTCTTCGGCCTTTACCCCACCAAAACTGGTGATGCCCAACCTTGATGGCTAAAAGGCTACACGTACACAAGCTTCATCCTACGTGAGCCGCCACCACCAAGTGAGCGGCGCTAAGGGCGGAAAAGCATTGGGCGACAAGAAGTAGCCCTCGCCTTCGCCTCTGACGGATTTCGAACCTGGTCCGTTAGCCTCGAACCAATAGGCTATGAACCGCATAAGCTGCGCGGAATATACGAATCACGGCCGTGGTTTTCCCCTGCAGCATGCATGCGGCTTGCTGGTGGTACTGGCACTGCTGTAGTTTAAATAGGACCGCAGAGTCCCAGAGTAGCTGCCATCGATGGGCTCGTCCATCTTTGGGTCTTTGCATCCTTGTGTTTTTGTGTCTTTGCGTCTCTGGATCGCATCAAGAACGGATCAACTCTCGTCGAGCACAGCAAAATGGTCGTCCTGAGACCACAATCCGACTTTGGTCATGCGCCGCCGCCGCAGACCCCTTACAGCATCGTCACCAATTTGCCCGGATGGGGCATGCTTCAAGCATTTCGCGATGGAGACATGTCTCCCATGGCTAAAGTCGTCCATGTTTATCCACGGTTTGGTCCGACGCAGTTCGCTGCCAAGGTGAGCTACACAGCATACTTCGCCAACGATGGGCAAGTTCTCTGACCTTGTACGTGCGTAGCTCGGCCAAGAGGTTGCCAAGAGAGTAGGCCATGAGGGCAAGTCCTGCATGGTGTATCTCAACCCTGTCATGTGGCCTTTTACGGCTGGCCATGTTCAGAATAAGGCTCGAGAAGAGGCGGCCATTGATCCGGAAAAGCTCACCTTCAAATGTGTCGATGTGGGGGGACATCGCCTCTATGCTGTCTTGTTCGAGCCGGCCCACACCAAGGCCCTTTTGCTGAGCTGGGGAGCTCCCGGGCTTGGACTTTCCATTCGGATGGCCGAGCACTTGTTGAACGACATCGACAATCTGGTTGAGGTCCCATTTGATGATTGGAAGAACCCTCCTAAGCCAACTTATACACCCGTTGGTCCTGCTCATCAACTGCTTCGCGAACGCATCAACTACTTTGTCCACCGTGCTGCCATCGATGCAGAGCTGGTCAAGAGCAAACCCGATGACGTCCTTCTCTTCCCCACTGGCATGGCTGCCATCTTCTGCACGACAAATCTCCTCCAGGAGTACCGACCCGGAACCAACGTTGCCCTCGGCGTCATCTTCCACAACACGCACCATCATCTGCACGAAGAGAGCCCTCATGGGTTCAAGCACTTGGGCATGGTTGATGAGCAAGGTCTTGACGAAATGGAGGTGTGGCTCGATGGGGAAGCGAAAGAAGGCAGAAAAGTGAGCTTCGTCATTGTTGAATTTCCGGGGAACCCAACGACGTTGAGTGCGGATCTGTCTCGCCTCAAAAAGTTGTCCGAGAAGCACGGTTTTGTGCTGATTGTTGACGACACTCTCGCGGGTTTTGCCAATGTCGATGTTTTGGCCTCCTCCGACATCCTCCTCACCTCTCTCACCAAGTCCTTCAACGGCAGAGCTGACGTCCTTGGCGGCTCAATTGTCCTCAACCCCCTTTCTCCTCATTACAACGAGCTGTCTTCTCGATTTGCCAAGTCGTTCAACAATGAGCTTTTCGCTGCCGATGCAGAGGTGATACTTCTCAACTCTCATGACTATCTCGAACGAACGCGCCGTCTGAATCGGAACGCAGAGGCCATGGCAACCTTCTTGCACCGAACAATCGGCCGCGATGATTCTCCCGTGGCCAGAGTCCAGTACCCTAGTCTGCTGCCTGACAAGTCCATCTACGATCGCTACTTGAGGCGTAGCACGACGGAACTTCCCAACCCGGGCTACGGCTGCTTGTTGAACGTCGAGTTTGAGAGCGTGGCGGCCGCCCAAGCGTTCTACGACAGATGCGGCTTCTATTCCAGCCCGCACCTGGGCGGCCATGTCACCATTATGCTGGCGTACAACATGATGATGTATGGAAAGAAGAAGGAGGAGAAGGAAGAGTTCAGGAAGTATGGCGCCATTGAGGAAAGCATCAGGCTTTCTGCCGGGTTGGAAGATGTGGAGGATCTGATTGACACGCTCAAGGATGCCCTGGATGCAGCGACTGAGGCTCATAAGAAGGCAGCCCCGAATGGAACTCAATGAAGGGTTTTGGAATCGAGACGTCCGTTACAGATGGCGATTCAATGTGACATATACCCCAAAGTCTGTTGAACTGTGACTTGACGTGTCCTCTTAATGTCCTCTCAAGAAGAAGAGTACGTCAATTTTGAAGCTTATCATGTGCTATAAATAGCACTACTATATATCGCCTTGAATGTGGCCAATCATACCGAGCGAGAACAACAAAAGCAGCAAGAGTCGATATCAACATTACTCGTCTCACATAGCATCCACCAAATCTCCATCTACACAACATGATAATAGACACCCATAATCGACTACAAGAAAAAGAATCNCCCCCCCCCCCCCCCCCAATCGTCATAACTCCGCCGGCATCTCATAGTAAGAACTCGTTCTTCCCCTCCTCCCCTCTCCTCGCCCCGGCTTCTTCTAGAACGTACCCCATGTTTTTTCTAACGGTCCCCTAAACCACATCAGGTTACTAACCGGAGACGCCCTCCCGCCCCAAACTTGTAACTTTGTCGAATTCTCTTTTTTTTCCTTTTTTCTCTTTTCCCCTTCTTGGTAGCTGGCTTACAACAACCACAGTGGAGGAGCTAGTTGCGTATCATTGTCCCGCCTTTTCTTTAAAGAAGTTGTTTGTTTTTCCCCTCTTGTCAGGGTTGGGGGCTTGCATGTCAATTCTCGATATAGTTGCTTGGATTGGTAAAGTGGCGAGGCCTCCTTCTCTGGCTAACTCCCCAAACTGGGATTTTCGCAGACGGCTTCTTCATACATTACAGTAAGGGGAAAGGGGTATAAATCAAGGCCATGAGTCCTCGATATTATACGAGTAGAACTTTCATTATCATCATCTTATCTGATCTCGACCTAATTCGAGAACCTCAAAAGCATCCTGCGAGTAGAATCAAGCTGCTTATAGAACCAAAATGACCTGCACCCAGCATTACACCACGGCCCAGTTTCCCTCCGAAGCCGGCAACGAGATTATCACCGTCTATGCCCACGATCCAGCTACAGATGCCGCCCTGCTACAGTCTATTCTCGACAGGGACGGCGCCGTAATCGTCAAGAATCTGATCCCCCAATCACTCTGCGCGCAGATCAAGACCGATCTCAAGCCCATCTTCGACGCGGACAAGCCGGATCCAGCTGGCTTCTTTCCCAGCACCACGAAGCGCGCTCATGGCATTCTGGCCAAGTCACCTGCCAGCGCCAAGCTGGTGGTGAATCCGCTCTTCCAGTCCGTCGCCGAGCGCATGTTGACCAGCAGATACACCTACTGGGAGGGCCAAGAGCAGAAGACGGTGGCAGCAAAGCCGCAGATTGCAAGCATAGTGGGCTTCCGCGTCGAGCCCGGCGGCAAGCAGCAGCCTCTCCACAGGGACGATTCGGACTATCACACTCGAAACTGCGACATGCCCGTCATGCTGGGCTGCGTCACGGTATGACTTCCGAGCATAAAGTCCTCCTTAGGGCAAAATAAACCAGCGACTAAAAACTGCGTCGACCCAGGCATTGTCCAAGACGACAAAGGAGAATGGCGCGACGGTTATCATCCCAAAGAGCCACTTGTGGGGGCCAGACAGGTGCCCTCTCAACGAAGAGACCATTTCAGCTGAGCTCGAGGTTGGAGACGCTGCCATATTCGTTGGCAACGTATATCATGCGGGAGGCGCAAACGTTACAAGGTAATCATACCTCAGGAAACGCTCTCATATAGCAAAAGTAGCAACTGAGCTGACAGTCGCCAAACGTATAGGGACGACGCACGCGAGACAATTGGCGTATTCATGTGCAAGGGAACACTAAGGCAAGAAGAGAATCAGTATCTGGAACTACCGCCAGAGCTAGCCAAGGATCGGGGCTTCTCACCGCAACTGCTGCGTTTGCTCGGATATGGACTCTGCCCACCAGCGCTGGGCTTATACCGGTATAAGGATCCCATGGAGGAGATATTCAACGTCCTAGACGAAGAGACAATCCGCAGATAAAGTCACAGATTGCAAATTTTGAGATGTTCTGGACATCTTTAGACTACAAGGATTCTCAGCCCATTCGCTTGCAGTTGTTGGGCAACCGGTAGCCAGTTTGGCTCTGTGCCATTCCAGAAGGCGTTGAAAAAGCTCCGGATGGTTTCGTACTGGTTGAAGCCCGTCGCTCTGATTGTCCTATCGAGAATTTCGGTAACCTTGTGCTGCCTTTCCACGTCGCCATGGCACTCGGTGCCCGCAATGAAGATGGGCCACGGGAGGTTTTGAATGCAGAGAGAGAGGTTCTCGACCTGGTCCAGCTGGTCAAACAGCTTGGCGACGGAAGCCAGCCAGTCAAAGTTGTCAGGCGCCGCATAGCCCAGGCATCTGTACGCATAGACAACCGCAGCGTGGTGATATAGGTCCACCAGTCTGATGAAGTCTCGACGCACAACCGGGGGGTCCATTTGCAGCTTTCCGGCAATCATCAACGTCTGTCCCCTTGCCTGCTCGAAGCGTGACTGAACCTCTGAGATGGTGAAGCTCTTGGGCCAAAGAGACACATCAATGGCCTCGTTGACAGCCATGGATCGTCGCGAAGCCAGCGTGATCTGGTGCAGAAAAGTAAGATACTCGGAGAATAGCACGTGGTTGCCAGAGTTGGGTGTGGGAAGAACGGTCTCTGCAACGTCAACCAGGTCGAAGGATGTTGCTGAGCCGAGGACATCGTGGATCGCGAGCTGGTTCCTCAGAAACGCAAAGAGGCCCTTGTTGCACGCCTCGTTCTTCCCGAACACGTTGACGATGGTTCTTGCTGCAAGCCGATGACTTTCAGCCGCCTCGGCATTGATCTTGGCCATCTCGTAGTTCGCGATGACGAGGATGCAGGCCAGCACCCATTCCGCGTTGGCGACGTCGTCGCGGGTGTTGAGCTCGGCCCCGCTGTTGAGCCGGTTATTCATTTCTCGCAGCTGTTCCCTAACAACGTCCAAGCAGGCGTCGCGTGCCTCTTCGTGATATCGGGCCAGCTCGCTCGGGAACTTCATGGGTCCATGGTAGAGCGAGAAGGCGGCAATGGCAAACCGCAGGCCTGGAGCGTTGGCAGCCATGGGCAGCATCCGACGCCGATAATCGTTTTCCTCCGAGTCGACCCAGACCATGCGTCCCGCAAGATACTTGTCATAGTACTCGATGATCTCTGGTGAAGACGCCCACTGGGTATAGTTCAGCAACGAGCCCTGCGCAGCAGGGGTGTCTTCCATAGACTTGATGCTGATAGAAGTCGGCCTAATCACTTGGAGAGCCTCGGAAGAGTTCGTGCTGGGGGCGACGGCAGGGGCAGGGGCAGGGACGGGAGCAGCAGCAGGGATGGGAGCAGTAGGAGGGACGGGAGTAGTAGTAGAGATGGGAGTGGTAGGGACGGGAGTAGTGGTATAGACGGGAGTAGTGGTAGGAGGAACAGGAGCAGCGATGGCACTAGCAGTGCTCGGCTTTGGCGCAGCAACAGGATCCTCGAGACTCGACAGACTCATGTCCATAGGCAGCGAACCAGCGACAGGCAGCCTCTGGCCCTTGAGCTTGCCACGCACCGCCACGCCATCGGCCCAGCGAAGATGCCGCCCGTATCCCGGACAGACGAGGCCCTTCTTGATGCATTTTGCACAAGCCGGACGGCCGAGATCACATCGGATGCGTCGCCGCATACAACTGCGGCAGCCTTTTTCGGAACAAAAGCAAATCGGATCGAGATTAGCCAACGCAGCCCTCGTCAAGCAAGCAGGAAGAAGAAGAAGAAGAGGGACTAACACGCGTCGACTCACCCTTTGTTGCTTCAGCCGAGCCCTTGGAGCTCATTGTAGCTAGCAGTCAGTCCGACACGGAATAAGGTATTCATCAAAATCCCGGTCAGATCGTCGTTCGGATTGCATGTGGTCGATGAGGTCGGAAACGGAGTGTGGGAAAGAATGTCGGAGTCGACAAGGCGAGAAAAAGTGGGCGGCATCGGAGTAATAAAATCGGCTTAGTGTAGGCAGTGTTTACGTACAAAGAATGGGATGGCTTCGGCTTCGGCGCCGCTTACAGCACCTTTCAGGCGGGTTTAGCCGCGGGCGGTGCTGACGACGGACGGACTAAACTCCATTGATTTCGCTGCAGAGCCGCATCTGGGTGCGTGGGTATAGCCTCAACTTGTGCTGGGGAGTGAGAGTGGCTGAAGAGGATCCATATCTGCGTTTTGAGGCCACCGATACAAATGAGCCACAATGCGTTGATTCCAACCTTATCACGAGCTTTGAGCTAGATTAGTATATCTTGCATATTCCGGCACCAAAGCCATATATCACTCACCTAAAGGATGGCATCAAAGCTCAGCATCAAACCCGGTTGCACTTGACCAAAACTCACGAGCATACCGGCTCAATGATTCCATTCAGTGCATCATTTGTAATTCTCCCCAGATCGACGAATAAACATCTTCTCCAAGTGGCACAGGCAGGTAACACGGCAACAATAGCAATGACGCCTCCCTCCCGCCGTGATTCGAATCCCAACGCGGAAGAAAAACACCCCCAAAGACCGTTGTAGAAGTGCAGGAAAGCCCAGAGCCACAGTGAATTCCTCGTCTTTCAGCTGCATCTGATTCACGCAGAAAATGGTGAAAAAAATCATGTGCACACTCCAAAACACCTCCAGCGCATCAGCCATGCCTCTTCGATCCTCTCCTTCCCCCAAAACTCAAGGCCTCCCGGCTCTCACTTTATCAACCTCCTCCGCCGCAATCTTCGCATCTCATCCCACCTCTCAAGCACGTCTTCAGTCTCGCCTCACAACGGCGTCTATTACTTTTGCTATATCACCATCTTCTCCTCGAATATAGTATAGTAACAGCCCACCATGCCAAAAGACTTCATCAGCGTGGTACAGGACCTCGAGGACCTCCTGTGCCACCACATCACCGCCTCCACCCCCAGCGCCTTCGTCGACGAGCTCGTCGACATCCTCAAGGCCGTCCTCAGCATCAATCGCAACTCCCACTGGAGCATCCAGTCCTTCCTATACGATCTCCGCGAAGAATACTATCGCCTACGTACGCCTTCCCCCTCCCTCCTCTCCCCTCCAACTTTCCCCCTATGAAATAGCAAGAAGTAAAACAACGGCATCCTAATCAAGGCCCAAAAACAGACCTCACATCCGAACCCCCCCAGCCCTCCCGCCCCCCAAACGACATCTGGCCCCGCCTCAACCGCTCCGTCGTCGAACCCCTGAGCACCATGCCCATGACCCACGACATCGGCCCCGACATGGCCTCCTTCGCCATCCGCTACGCAGACCAGGTCTACAACGTCCTCCGCCTCCAGGCAAAGATGCCCTACAAGCCTTTTATCGAGGTCCTCACCGAAAACGGCTTCGTAAAAGGCCTCTCCTCCTCCTCCTCCTCCTCCTCCTCCTCCCCCACCACCACCACCACCACCATCACTACAGACGCCCGCAGCGCAGAAAACGACCCAGACGACGCCGTCATGCACGACTGCGCGCCCATCGACGCCAGCAGCGGCAGCGAGCACGCGCACGAGTACGACGCCAGTCTCCTTTCGAGACTGGCCTTTCTGGAAGACCGCGTTGTCATCCTCGAGAGGAGGGAGGAACAGCTCGACGGCCAGCTCGACCGCGCTACACAGGCCATGGGGGCCCTGCGTTCTACAAACCTCGACCTGGCCAGGAAGGTGTCCGAGGTGCAGCAGCGGAACCACGACCTGCGCAGAACTTATGCTGTGTAACACGGGGGATGGGCCGTGGACTGGCTGGGTGATTGGTCGATAGGCAAGGTACACAAGCTGGAGCAGAATAGAGCAAGGATGTATCATTCGATATATTTCTCATTCCACTCTTGCTGATACTTTTACGCTCGACACACAGCCACGCATCTCGTAGCATAAAGACAGCCTCCCCCTTACATGGTCAGATGGAAAGGAAGGAAAAGGTTTCCCCCTGCACATAATGGGAACAACTGATAGACTATTAATGGATAGTCAACATCAGCAACCAGAATTCAGAGCAACTTTGCAGTTATTATACGTCCATGATAGATACTAGTAATCTTTTAACTTTTTGTACATCGTCATCATCATAAGAGTCATAAGTACTTGAAGAAACGAAAAGGAAGAAAGTCAAGGAAAATGAGGGAGAGGAAAAAGGCAAATCTCAGCAGATGGCTCCCTCCAACTGTGGCTCATTATTTTGAAGAAACGGGTGGGTGTAGAAGCTCAATCTCGGTGTGAAGCAAATCGTGGCCTCGTAAATGGTATGATATGAACATCAGCAGACAATAAAAAAAAATGAAAGGGGGCAAGTCAAGCCACTAATGGAGCCTCTCCTTGACGTATACCATGGCGGCATAGCCGGCGCAGCACTTGGTGCTCATCTCGTGGGAGCACCAGGGGCACTTCACCGTCATGGACAATGCGCCGGTGAACCCTACGTTCCCTCTTGGCCGGATCACAGCCTCTGGGTTGGCCATGGCTTCGTAGATGTTGCTGGGCATGTCATGGTAGTACTTGCATCCGCAGCACTCCACAAACATCTTGGCAATTGGCTCGCCGCCAACAGGCGAACCCGCTGTGTGCCGTGGCCCCTTTGTGGGCGTAAGATCCGTGGTGGGCGATGGCTGGCTGCGAATCGATGCTGGCGGCGTTCCCTTGGGCACGAGGCGAGGCGATCCGAGCACCTGAGGAGGCGGAGCCAGGGGCGCTGCTTTCCGAGCCTCTTCAAGATAGGAGGCGGGCCATGGTGCAACGACTAGTTGAGTCTTGCTGTTTGCTCTTTCGTCTCCGGGAAGCAGTGATTCGGCAGAGGGGACATGTTGCTTCGAAACCAATGCACTCTCCACCGCCTTCAGGGGTTGATGCTTCAGTTTGGGCAGGAAATCGGCTGCAGGTGCAGAGTCCACAGCTGATTGCGTCCGATGGTGAGCAGCTTGTGTCCGGTCCGCAGTAGCAGGTTTGGTGGATGGAACCTTGGGCGGGCTGCTTGAACCCGAGAAGCCCCCAATCTGGAGCAGCAGCGGTTGCTTCACTGGGCTTTGCGAGAGGTTCCTCGCTCGGTGCTGCTCTGTGCCTGCTCGGTTACCCTCAACATCTTGCGACAACGGAGGAACCCCCTTTTCGGATTGTGGCCGGGAGGTGTCAGGCGTACCAGGCATTGACACCGAGTGGAAGTCGTCCGAAGAATCATCATCGGCCGATGTTGTCGGGACAGAATCGTCCGTGAGGCGGCGGACGGTGAAGTCACTGTCATCCCGAAGGAAGCTGTGAGATTTCCGGATCGGAGACAGCGAGACCTTTGCGTCGATGACCTGCATGACAGAGGATTGGATGTCCTCCCATGTCGGGACCTCTATAGGGTCTGGCTTCTGGTTCCCGGTGATGCGGCCGGCCTCCCGAGAAGCAGGGCTTTGGAGAGGAGCGCCGCCGCTATGTACTTCGGTTCCACTCGATGTGTTATTCGCGGTCCTCTTCGGCTTGCCTCCTATCCGATCACCAATACTAGTGGTAGAGTCAGAGCTACTGGGTCGATGTGCTGGCGAGCGTGAGCGGGACAGGGATGATACTGAGTCATCTAAGCTAAGGAGGGAGTTTCGCTTCGAACTTCGACGGGGCGGCGCGGGGGGCAGGGATTCCGCCGTACGGGCGGCATCGTTGACAAGACTTCTGTCTGCGGGACTCTTGCTCTTGATAGGACCGCTACCCTCTAGCTGCTGCAGCTGGGCAAGGTTGGCTTGGGACAGCTTCTCCTTGGGTGGCTTTAGTGCGGTAGCGGAGCTGCTGGACTGGTGATCGCCTGTTGATACGCTAAGCTTGGGCTTGGCGCTCTGGTTGCTGCTGTCGACAGGTGATGAGCCTAATGGAGAGGGAGTAACGGCCGTTGGGGATCGGGTATCTGATGTCCCAATCCTTGCATTGGCCTGTGGCGATGGCAATGCGGTCGAAGATTTGCTTGGCTCGTCAGGGACCGCAGGCTTCTTGGACCCCTCTTGCTGGGCAGCGGTCTTGGTTGGCTCAGCCAAGTCTTTGGGTTTCAGACCAACAAAGGCCCTCCATTTCTCCATTGTGCCAGTGTCCTGAGCCTCCATCTCGGCGCTTGAGATCAGAGACCTTGTCTTGGCTGCTGTCGCCGCATTCCGAGTGATGGGAGGATAAGCTCGGCGCTGGGATTCCGGGGTTGGGCGAGCGGCAGGCGCAGACCACTTCTGATTGTGAGCGTTGTTCGTCCGAAGGGCCGGGTGAATTTGGGATTCGTCCATGCTCTGAGGCTCTTCCGCAGCCTTTTGGTTGGCAGCATATCGTTGTATTTCCAGCTTGATGCCGCCGATGAAGCCCGTCTCAACTGGGCGAGCGGTGTCGGAGGAAGCCCGCCGAGACTCGAAGGGTGCCCTAATCAGAGAGGTGAAGGAGCCGGAGCGCCTGTGGGAAGGGCGAACGGGCGTGTCGCCTTTGACGGGAGACGTAAACTCCAGGGCACTTGATGGCCTCTGCTTGTCCCTGGAAGACGCCGCCGCCTCGACGGATATGCGATTCGCCTGCTCGATGGCATGTGACGACGAAGGAGGAGGTTGCTTGCTCAAGCGCTTCTTCTTAATCAACGCATTCTTAAGCGTGGATTCCTCCTTTTCGCGCTTCGACGCCTTCGCCTGCTGCTCTTTCTTCCGCAACTCCTTCTCGGCCTGCTCCTTTTTAAGCTGTTCCTTCTTCAACTCCTCCTTTCTCTGCTGCTCCTTTTTGAGCTGTTCCTTCTTGAGCTCCTCTTTCTTCAGCTGCTCCTTTTTCAGCTGCTCCTTTTTCAGCTGGTCTCTGCGCTCCTGCTCCTTTCTCTCTTCTTCCCTCTTCAATTGTTCTTTCTTGAGCTGCTCCTTCTTCTGCTCCTTCTTCGAGTCCTTCTTGTCGCTCTTCTTGCGACGACCGTATGCCTCCCAGCTCGGAGACTGGCAAATGGATCGTCTCTCTTCTTCATCGATGCTGAGTGGGACGTCGAAAGAAACAGCCTTGAGGACGGGCTTGTCCACCGCTGGCGGCTGATGCACAACCACGGCACCCCTTTGCGCGCCTTTGTCGGACTCAGGCGCGATATCCAGTTTCAGCATGGGCGAGCTGACGTTGATGGTCAGCGGAATGATGTGGGTGTCTGGCCTTGTCTCCCTAGTTTTGGAGACGGTGGCGCCCATAGCAGCATCCTTCAGGGGGGTGGCCTCGATGCGGTGAGCGTGTTGGACTGCAGGGCGATTTGCCGATGATAGTGGTGGCTTGGAGACAACAGCAGTTAGGGAGCACGAGTTGGCAGACAATGCATTCGCTTGCGAGGCCGAGGCCTGGAGTCGCTCAAGCTGTATTTGAGTGAAGGAGGGGAGCGCGTTAGCTTTCTCGAGGGCCTCTGAGGTCGCTGGCTGGGCCAGGAATGCTTACCATGTAGCGGCGCTCGAGCTCCAGCATGCGCTGCAAGCTGTTGGAGCGAGCGGGTCGAGTCCTGTGGTTGGACATGATTGCGAGGCCTGCGAGTTGGGCGTGATGGCCAGATACTGCCCGACGAACCAGCGGTCGAGCGGACGGGATGCGCTGTAAAAATAGACGGGCAGGGACAGCGACGAGAGCTGGCAAGGCGGCACAGAGGGAGAGACTTCGTCAGTGGCTACGATGTGGCTGGTAAGACGATGAGCCGGCGCACGGCTGCGAGCGTGCGCCTCTTGGTGAGGTTCGAGAAGGGCGGCCAAGCTCTCACGAGCACACGGTGCAATATCAGGAGCGGAAATGAGACGGCGTGAGACGATTCGGCCTTCGAGCACGGAGCTCGCCCAGCTTTGCTTCGAAACGAGCGACGACGGAAGGCCGGGAGAAGAATGAGGAAGCAGAGAGAAAAAGGACCCAACGACGGCCGAGTGCATTGAGCCCTCGGCAGAAGAGCGGCTGGGCGGTTGGCCGTTGCACGACGCTGGCGTTCAATCCAGCGCCTTGTTCTGCACGTGGGGGCTGGCAGAAGCAACCAGAGTGAGGCGACGACAACAAATTGCTGGGCATCAAGAACTGGGTAGACTAGCAGGAGGGACCGTGCAATGACTGACAGTCGAGTCGACCCGGGTCGGGAGCAAGCGGATGGATGGCGGCGCCAGAGAATCGAGGCCGAGGATTTTAGTGTCCGCAATACGAGCTGGGGAAGCAAGGTTTGGCGCAGTGGTGGTGCAACCGCCGAGACAGACAGATGGATGCGACGAGCTGATGTGGCCCAATGAGCCGCGCCAGCGGGCCCCTGGGCCAGCTGAACAGGAGACGGACGGACAGAGACCCAGCATCGACTCGATTTGACAGACTGAGTGAGGCGAGTTTGGGGACGACATTGCAAACAATACGGAGTAGGTTCCGCTGACGATACGGTGCGGCGGTCTCGCGATGGATGCTACTCCGTCTCTCATCACTGGTGGGCGAGAGATGCCGGCATCTGGTCCCTGGCCCTCCCTCACCGTCGACGGTGCGACCTTGCAGGCTGTGCTAACGGAGTCTGGCGTAGGCAGAACGTTGAACCCACATGCAGCAGCGATGGATGATTCCAGCTGTCTGGGGAGCAAAACGGACAGACGGGGACGCGACATGTGAGGCTTAAGGGCACGCAGGCGAAGCGAGGAATGTCGGGCCGCAGGAGGTGCCGTCGTGACGATGGTGATGGCTGGATATCCAAGCAGTTGATAGGTACCTACCTAAGCAAATCAGGTACCGGTCGAGTCCGACTGATTGATTGACGGCTTCCTCACGATACTGCTCAACTACCTACTACCTAGGTAGATGCCTAGGAGTCAATCCTAGGTAGCTGCATGGCGCCGTGCATGTACTTGCGATGCGGTGGACAAGGTGCCAACTGAAAGCACTCACCTCTTTATTAGCGCGCCTGTCGCTGCGATGCTTGATGCTTGATGCTCTGAAAGCTGCTGAGCTTCATCCAGCTCCATCGTCTCATCCGCTCAGAAACAATCACAATGGACCCCCCAGTCCCTCCACTCCACTCCCCTCGTTGTCTGAATACGAACCCGCTAAGACAACGCCCACAAGCCACCCATCCATCCCCCTGCTAGCCTCGCCTTGGTGGCTTTTTTGCCCTTTTTCCCAGCACCAAAAAGAGCATCTCGCTGCTGGGGCCCGATCGTCGACATGGATCGCGCCTCTTTGACCCGCCGGCCGCTAGTATGTACGGAGTAGCTGCCACTTAGCTGCGCCAACAACCACGTTGGTCGTTCCACCTCGTTTTTCTAATGACCACGTTATTCGCACCAAAAAAGCCGGTGCTTCGGACTGTGCATAAAAATAGGAACAGAAATCTGGGGCCGCTTTTGACGCCAATTTTCCATCGAGCTCTCAGTCCTTTCAACTCCATTCCGTTGGGCCCCCGTTTTGAACGACTTTGATGCAGGGTAGGCCGACCTGATACTTGGAATCCAGGATGCAGCCAACATGCATCAGAGGTGGACTCGAGCTGCCCAACTCCTACTGCACTTTCTTTCTGATGGCTGAGGCTCAGGAAAATAGCGATACTTGTTACAACAGAAGGCTTAGTTAGAATTAGTTTGAGAATATGTGAGAAATGGGTGGTATCATTTCCTACAGTACAAAACACACGATAGAAGGCTGACAGCTACCCTAGTGGCGATGCTCAGCTGCCGCAGATCCGTCTTTTTGCTACAGATAACTTTACTTTTCGCTTCAAATGTTTTCGCCGCGTGGCGGTCCATCGGAGCTAAAGCAGTCGGGTAGCTGATGCGAGAAGCCGTGCGGACAGTTGAAGCCACCACCGGCTCAGATGGTGGGTAATATCTGGTTGCGCTGATGGTGACACCTTTGGTTGAGCTCGAAGGTCACGGCGAATACCAAACATTATCCGCAGTTGCCGTGCTCTCCTTCAATGATACGATATTAATTCAGTCTTTCATACTACTAAGAGATCTAAGAATAGCCAAGTGAAAGCCATCCGGATATCTTTGCCTTTGTTGTTCGTTGTACTAACTTGGATGTAGTCGTGCTCGCGTGACATTTTCCGGGACTGATGAGATGGTTTTGATACGAGCAATTACCGTGCATAGGTAAGCGTAAGCGGGAAAGACGAAGATCAAAACCAAATATGACAATCGTTTCATCGTGGAGGTGGAGAATCACCAGCTTCTCGACTCGTCTTATCATTTCTGACATGTTTGATTCATCTCAGATCCTCAGAGAGCTGTCCGGGCAAGTTGACGTTGCCGAGTACGCGTATTGGACCAGGGTTGCAATGGGGGAGATGCCAACGCCGAGTACGAAACGATGAAGGGTCAAGTGGAACTTATAAGGAAGGCATCCGCGGAA
This sequence comes from Trichoderma ghanense, assembly GCF_004382785.1. Classification (NCBI taxonomy): domain Eukaryota; kingdom Fungi; phylum Ascomycota; class Sordariomycetes; order Hypocreales; family Hypocreaceae; genus Trichoderma; species Trichoderma ghanense. The sequence goes on along the minus strand of NW_027395663.1, from coordinate 2,805,431 downwards.
TGCTTCACGAGGTTTGCCTTGGGATTGTGCTACGAGTCAAATCCTCATCTCATCGACCTACAGTACATGCGCAATGCACAACAGACTCGGAAGGTCTTCGGACTGTCGACATGTCATGTACCCGTATGCAGGGGGATCTGTCTGGCCCGCCGAAAAGGCATCTACAGCCAACCAGACATTGCCAGGTATTGGAACAGTGACCACTATCACGGCACGGGCTGACATGTCTCGCGGATTGCCACTTGAGTGTTTGCATAGTGACACAAAGAGGGCACCGGAGGGATTCTTGACTGTAACAGAGTTTACGAAATGCGAGAGAACCTCATCAGTAACGGGTAAAACTACGCATCTGTTTGTCACCGGAGAGCCTGGGAAGGAAAGCCTTTAGCCATTGACATTGTTTCATGCATATAGTATCTTTAGCGGTACACAGGTGAGCAAGAGAGATGCTTGCGAGCTGAGCACAAGGCTAGACACCAGTATGAAGTGCTCATGAAGCCTTCAACAGATATATCTTGCGATGTAGGTCCTGCTCGTTGCCTGTTAGGGTTCGACGGATGTAGCATCACAAGATAACACAACAGCACTGCTGCCGGGATACATATGGAATTCTTAAACGACCAAACAATGCTACAGAAGAGCCGTTGCTGAATCCCCAGTCATTTTGCCTCTTTGAACTTCGCATAGCTCTATCAGAGCTCTTGGAGCGCCAATCAAATTCTTGGGCCGCATCACGAACGAGCCTCCCAGCATAAGCACTGCTGGATCGGTGAAGCCGTCTTCCTGGCACCATCTGAACCGCCCCTGAAGGACCATCAGATGGAACTCATTGCGCCTCTCTTTGTGTATAGACGTGTATCTAATCTGATCTACAAAACAAAAACAAGTGTCCCTCCCATGGTTTGCGACCAACTCCTAAAGCTATAAAAATAATATACAGGTAGTCATCAGCCATCGTTCGTAATGTACAGTTCTCGTAGTCGTACAGTCTTCATATTGCCATGCTGTTCTCTGCTTCAGCGAAACGGCCCGTATGAATCACATGTTGTTTCATTGAAACTGCTTCATGTGCGCCTCCACCGCCTCATGGGTAGGACAAATGTGAGTCCAGATCTCTCCTTGCTCCCCAAAATCGTACAAGCCATGAGTGAGCTCGACAGCTTCGCGACCGGCGCAGATGATAAGCCGCCAAGTCCGGCGAAGCCAAGCCCTGAACCGGACGGAGAGCTCGTTGGGTATCTTGAGGCGCACGGCAACCCATTTGGGATCAGGTGCGTGTTCCGTTCGGAGAGTCTCTGTAGGATCGGACGGCGGCTCTGCGGATTCGAGGAGCTGCTCGTCTGCCCACATGTTGTACTTTGTCTGTTCGGGGGGCAATATGATCTTGAGAAACTCCAACGACGCCGTGACTGTGAGGGAGATTGCTCGTGTCGGGTTGACCATGGATTTCATGAATATCGACATCCATTGGGGATAGAGTATGGCGAGATCAGTCATGGCAAGGTGAGTCGACCCAACGATTGTGAGCATCCAGCATAACGCGCCAGCTTCACGGGCCTCATTGCTAAACTCGACGACTTTTCCAAAGTTCTCCTTCCAGTGCATGAAGGCTTCGGATGAAATTGATATAATGGGCTTGGTGACCCTCTCTTTGCTCGTCTCTCCAGCAGGTGGCGTTGCTTGGCCCCAGGCATCGAGGATGACGCCCTGGCCTAGCCAATCCAGCGCATCGTCCCGGCAGGTCTGAACAGTGGTTGCGCCTCCAAAAGAATGCCCCATCATGGTCACATTGTTCATGAACATGCTGTCTTTCCAGTCGTCCCAGTTGATGCCTTTGAGCCCTATCGAGCTGGATCCCACATTGCCCCTTTTCCGGAGGTTCATTGCGGCAACGTCATCTCCATGGCCCGAGTTGATCAGATCGAGAATGTAGTAGGCTTCTTTGATCTCTTCTTGGCGTAGTACGATTTGCGCTGACCGTAATGTGTGGTCTACGCCTCTGCTGTTGTGAGGGCGGGTGTCCTGCGCATTGTCCTTGGGAAGAATGTAGTCGACGACATAATATGGGTTCAATCCGTCTTTTCTTCGACGTTGCACCTTTTTATCCTTACCGTCCTTCTCTTCGCTGTCATTGTTTGTGTGAATCTCGGCCGTTGATGATTCGATAGCCGCGGCCTCGACGTTGCCCGGAAGGCTGACATATGTCCTGGCACCGCTGCCATCGCGATGCTCTATGGCCACAACGACGAATCCAAAGCTTGCAAGCTCACCACAGATGGAACTGTAGCAAAGCCGTGAGCCGCCAAGCCCGTGACTGAAGATGATGACGGGGAACCTTGGCCGACTCGTAGGATCTTGCTCCTCTTCCCTGGCCTTTTGCCCGGTTGGACCAGAGTCTTTGCAGATATCTTCTGGCCAGTGGGCAGCCAGTTTGGCGTTTCTAAATGCAGGCAGCTTTGTGAAGAGGGAAGTGCAGGCAAGATATGCAGTGACGGGGAGTGCCGGAATATGAAGGTATTTCGCGTAGCCTTTAGCAGTGGCTACTCGTGGCCGCGGCATCCAGTCGACGCGGTGTGCACCAGGGGAAGCTTGCAGGTCACACGGATAGTAGATGCCCATCAGGATGGTGTCGAGTCGAAGCACAGGCTTTCCGTGTCTTCTGAGGTTGGAGACTGGCCGGGGCTCGCGAACTGGCACTTCTATATCCATGTATCCGACATTGTAGGGCCCATTGTAGTGCGGGAGGCGATGCAGGAAGAGCTCTCTGAATGTCTTTTGTGGTTTGACGGCTGCCCTCCGGAGAGGCTTTGTGTTTGCTTCTTGAGATGGAGTTGGAGTTGGAGACGTCGCCATTGTGTGGGCAGTATGAGCATGATGGCACCTGAAGGTAAGTCTAACGAGGGTCGATAACTATGCTACCTATGTGAGTGAGATGAACTTTCAGGATCAGTGCGGATTTTGTACGGATTTTAAACGTTCTTTGGAATTGACTTTTTGGTTTCGGTCTTGAGTTGTGACGTCAAGACCACCCAAAGATGGAAGCAGGCTTCCCTGCGGGTCTAGAAGTGTTGCACCTCGTCACTGCAATCACATGCATCAGACGAGGCTGTTGATTGCGGACTGGGTAAGATATCAGGAGAAACAACCAAAAAAGCAGTCTTAAAAATCACTGACTGTCTTCGGTTCATCTGTTCATCCTCGATTCAAGGAGGTTCAGCACAGCACGAACCACCAGTTCCTTCCTAGAAAGTTTGTTCTTACTTTGTCACATTCTTTGTAAGTTTTGATTGAACCTTAAGGTACTGCGAACACGAAGCGAATCGAGTTGGAACAGAATTCATAAGGCCTTTCACCTAGATTTGAGCAACTATGAAAATATAGACTGCATTGTAATGGAGATCGCAAATCGGTGTTTACATATAGTTGCCAACATTTCAAGGGTTCTTGAGTGTATGACATTCTTCAACGTTCCAGTTTACACGAGCGGAAAGTATGACGACATATCGCAGAGTGACAGGTCGGATTTAACGGCTTACCGGTGAGCCGGAAGTGGGGCACAATGTCAACCAATCAGACGACACGAACGGAGATGCTTGGGAAACATGGGTTCCGCTGACTAACTCGCCGCAGAACAAGCAGAGGCAGTCCCGGTGCTAGGTTTATCCGGCAGGGCAGTCCCCGCTCACGTGACGGATTCCTCTTGCCCACAATCATTTGGCGAAATCCCCCAAAAAATCTCACCGCGCCACTGCAGATTCAGCGTCCACACATCATCGCCAAATCAATCTCTCACCATGGGTAAAGTTCACGGATCTCTTGCCCGTGCCGGTACGTTCAAGCCATCATCAAAAGTTTCGCTCCCATCCGCAGCTATACTGACTTGATGTTTGACAGGCAAGGTCAAGTCTCAGACCCCCAAAGTACGCCGAACCGAATCGCCTCCCCCGTCGCTGCCGAATACAGAGTATTGACCAATTTTCAACTTCACAGGTCGAGCCCCAGGAGAAGCCCAAGACCCCCAAGGGCCGTGCTCTCAAGCGCCACAAGTACATTCGACGATTCGTTAACGTCACCCTGACCGGTGGCAAGCGGAAGGTGAGAAAATCGACAAAGACTGCGCTGTCTGGGCTCTGGTTGCTGACGACGAGCGATAGATGAACCCCAACCCCGGCTCATAAACAATTACGACGACGGCTAGGGATAGGAGGATGTGAAAGTTGACAACGGGGCCGTTCTCCGATGGTTGCTTAATTTCAGCAGTAGGGAAATGGAATGAGTCGGGTCGATTGGCAGGCTGAGCATCATCCACAATCTGAGAGATGCGAAGAAGCGCGACGACTCTGCTCGGCGTCTGGTGTCGTTTGTCAATATAACGAAGATTCGTCCGCGATTTCAAGTTCCGTTATGGTGTCTGTGATATCTGGATGGGATCAATTCACAACTGTTTCGGCAAAGAAAATTAACCTTGCGTCTACTCTGGCTCTGCGGGCTGCCTCTCTGCTTCATCTGTTTTCTCGCAACGACGCTACCTTTTTCCTGCTTCAATTTCACCCGGCGCAAAGCATGTATCCGTTGCCCAACCACCCGACACACGTAGAGCATATTCCCTAGAGCCATTCTGTACAGAAAAAAGAAGCGAGTAGCTCAATAAAGAATAAAGCATCACTTGCCGGTCGTCGAAATGCACGGACTCTCGATGACCACGCTGCAGCGAGTTTATCTCTTGGAAAAAGAGGCCTTACGTACTGTAGAAATCTGACAGTCACGTGATGGGTATGGACAGCAGCCAAAGTTGGAACTTCTCGGCCCCGCGATATGGTGCAGTGCTGCAAAGCTTCAGCCTCAGCATCATTCCAGCAGCTTCAACCTCGCAAACGCCAACCATTGCCCAAGATGGCCGACGTAGATATGGAAGTCGACGACGTCGCGCCGTCATCAACACGAAACGAGTCCGAAATGCAAACACATACCAAGGCAACAGCCGTCCGGTCAATCGAGGGGTGGATCATCATCGTTACCAACGTCCACGAGGAAGCCGACGAGGAAGCCTTGCAGGACAAGTTTGGCGACTACGGAGAGATCAAGAACCTCCACCTGAACCTCGATAGACGCAGCGGTTACGTCAAGGTATGAAAGCTCTGCCGGGGAGACAGGGTCTGCGAACAGAGCGCTTATTTCTTCTTGCTTAGGGATACGCCTTGATCGAGTACGCGACACTAGAAGAGGCGCGCGCCGCAATCGATGGAGCACACAACACGAAACTGCTAGACCAGACGATCCAAGTCGACTTTGCCTTTGTCAGACCACCCCCGGGCAAGGGAAGGCAAGGAGGAGGTAGACCTGGTGGTCGGAGAGGACGCAGTCGAAGCAGGAGTCCCGACGCTAAGGGCGACGACGCGTGAAGAGTCTTGAGGAGTATTACGGTGACAGCAAATGTGTGCGGCCGATGTGATGGCCCGCGGCCATGGCACGTCGGCATGTGTAATCGAAAACAGCGAGGTAGGGTTTTCTCAGCAGGCGAAATATCGCTTGGTCGGTGGCTGACCGGTGTTCTTTAGGATCCTGGAATCAAACCGGAATGGGGTTGGATCTCATTGTCCACATTAATAGAACACGAGACTTTTCAGCATCTGCTGGACAAGGTCTACGACAGCTTGGCCAGGTTGTGACTATGGCCTGACCTGACATGAGGAAAACGCACAATGCTTTGAAGCGCCGCTGGCCTCCGCGATTGGTGATGGAACAGCAGCTAGATGGTATGGGTCTTGCATAAACGACGTCAAGAATCCATTTTTGCTGGAAATTGGATGACCTTCCAAATGGATAGACTACTGCTATCACTATGCATTGTGTTCATCCGATATCGATTCTGGAGGCTTTCAATCATGGCATTCACTGGCCAAACCATCATATTCTTGTCTAGAGCTGCATACGGCAGCAATAGATGACCTTGTAGCATTTTGGCAATACTCAGTACGTAGAATTTCAAAGCGGCCACAGGTGACCTTTTACTTGTCCGACGCTGCTTGAAATGAGCCGCGAACTTGAAGCTCTCCAGTTTCCAGGTTAAGTTGTGTCGCGTAACTTTTGCAGTGAAAATCCCCCACTTGGGACCAGAAGCTCGGTGCAGATTTCCCCACTACATCGCTCACCACCGACATCAGGCTGCTGCAGAGGTACTAGTACCTACCTACCCTCGAGCAGCACCAAGCTTGTAGCGTCGGGTCTTTGGTGACTTCATGCTCATCTGCCGTCAGGCATGATCACGACAAACTCGAGCAATCCATGCTTCATCACGGAGCATTTCCACCCTTTACGCCTCCCAGCAGCACGTAATTGCGCTTCTGAACAGCCTCACACCCGCGCGATGCGCCACTGAGCCGCAAGGGCATGTCACGCTAGGTGCACTTCGACTCGAGGATCATGCGCAAGCTTCTCGGCAAGGCGGCGCCAGATGCCACCAGCGGCGACCTGGCCAGCAACCAGGGAACCATTCCGACCGTCTTCCGGCCCCCCAAGTCGCAGAATGCCGTCTATCCTGTCGGCAGCCCGATTGCCTGCCTCGACGTGACGCCCGACCATCGAGCCGCGGTGCTGGGCGGCCCTCACATCCTCAAGACGGTCGTGTCGGACACGGCTGGCGACTCGAGCTTCAGCTTCAGGTTTACGGACGGCGTGGACGTCAGGGCGGCCATTACGGCGCAGAAGCCGTCCGGCACGGGAGGGAGCCTTGTTGCGGACCAGCTCAACATCCGCGATGTCAAGTGGCAAGGCGCGTCGACCATCTTCACGGCTTGTGCGGCCGGGCGCATCTTTGCCTACGACGTGGCCAGGCTGGGGTCTGGCGGCGGATCGGAGCCCCTCGAGTACATACAGATGCAGGAGGACTCCCGACAGGTGAACAGTCTGGATGTCAATCCTCACCTCAAGAGCTGGGTGCTGTCCGGTAGCCAGGATGGTGTCGTCCGGGTCTTTGACGTCTCTCAGCCGCTGCAGACCAGGGCTGGCTTCCTGACGTTCAGGCAGCGGTTTTCGCAGCTGAAGACCAACGACTCGGTCAGGCAGGTCAAGTGGTCGCCTAGGGTCGGACACGAGATGGCCTGCTGCACGGATTCAGGTGTGATTATGAAATGGGACGTCAGGCAGGCGTCTCGGCCTTTGCTGCGGATCAATGCACACGAGAAGTCGTGCTCCGCCATTGCCTGGCATGCGGATGGCGTCCACCTGATGAGCGCTGGCTGGGATGCCAAGCTGCACGTATGGGACTTCGGGGCGACGGCAGACAAGCGGCAGAAGCCCAAATGGAGCATCACCACCCCGGCTCCTGTGACCACTGTTGCCTGGCGGCCGGGTCTGTGGTCCGCGACGGCCCAGACCCGTCGCCTTGCGCAGGTCGCAGTGACTTACGACGAGACGAGCAATCGAAGATACGGCAGCTCTGTCGTGCATATCTGGGACTTGGCAAGGCCGGCGATGCCTTACAAGGAGATTGAGCGCTTTGACAGTTCGCCATCGGCGCTCTACTGGCTGGACCAAGACATGCTCTGGACCGTGGGGCGGGACGGCATGTTCAACCAGTGCGACGTTGCCTATGCGCCGAAAGTCATTGACCGCATGTCCACCTCTGCCATGGCCTTTTCATCCCGGGGAGACGTAGTCATGTTCCTTGACGAGAGGCCGCAACCTCCTCGGCCACACGCGTCTGTCAGCCATGAGGCCGAGGTGATTCCCCGGACTCCATTCAGCACAAGCCCCAATACCCCGATGCTCAGCGTCAGTCGAAGCGATTCGGAAGAAGACGTCCTGGGCAGCTTTCTCGGACCGCGAAGGCGAACGGTCCGCAAAAGGCGATTCAGCACCAGATCCGGCTTGCCGATGAGCAGCACTCCGCCGTCCTTGCCCAACCTGTCGGATGATGGGAAGCAGGTTCTCGGTCTGGAGCAGTCAATCAACGTCACTGGCATCTTCAAGACTCAGCAGGGCATGGCATCCGGCCATGTTCCATCCGCGAAATCGGTCAGCGTGTACAAGTATCTTTCAAGCATATACCTAGAAACCCTTCAACGCGAGTTACCTCAACATGAAGACGATAAGCGGAGTCTCATCCAGCGTGTGGCGGGCATCATGGAACAGTATGCCGTGGCTGCTGAGAATGCCCGACTGTACCGACTATCACAGACATGGCGCATCCTCGCTTATGCGATGTCACTGCTGCTGGAGAAGCGTGCCGAGTATCACCTGCAGCTCAGGACAGCTCGGTTCCGTAAAAGGAGTCTCGACGAGGGGAAGGTGACCATCAAGAAGACGCCCAGTCACGTTCACGTCAACCGCCTGGCCAATGGCGAAGACACACCACGCAGAGCCTCCGGCCAAGCAGCCAGTGTTGATGGCCGCTTCTCAATGGCGAGGTCGCTGCTGTCGGAAGAGATCGAAAGCACTTCCAACATGCCGACGCCCCTTGCGAGACCCGTGGGCGACGACGACACCGTGGAGTGGGATGAACGGCACTATCTGCACGGGAAGAAGCTGACACCCATCATCGAACCTGAAAGCCTCAACTTGGGACCGTCTGCTCATGGATCCTACCGTCCAAGCCCACGCCAGCGTCACGACTCCGCCCCAATATCGGAGGTGAGCCAAGACAGCGAGACGTCCAAGGTATCTATCACGGAAGGATACGACTTTTACGACATGGAGGCTTTGTCACGGGCTATTGATGTGCCAATGTCCAAGACACCCTACAGTGATGCTCAGCCGCCTCACCGAGTAAAGGCCACAAGGCACGATTCCACCGATAGCTTCGCCCAAGTGTTTTCCTCCGATAGTGATCTCACTTCGCCAAGGAGGGGCTCGTCCAACGCCCCGAGCTCTCTGAGGCCCGACTCACTGCGAATCGCGGCAATCGGCAATAAGCTTGGTGCCGAGTTTGCCAGCCTAGCTCACGAGGATGGCGAGTCTCCGTCGCCAAGGCAGACCAAGAAGTCCCCAACTGCACCCGAGCCGCATGCCCGGGCAGAGTCTCCGGAAGAAGTCTTCATGATATCTCAAACAACTGCTGCCACGGACGAGACGTACCCATCCCAGGTGTCCTTTGCCTCGCAGACTGAGTCCGATGTCCACCAGGGGTTCGCCGGCCACCACTCGACCCCGTCCAACGACATTCTGCTGGCTCGACTGCCCAGTCCCGCTCCCGTGGCAACAGCTCCTGAGTACGACGCCAGCCCTCACATTGTTTTAACCGACTACTTTCCCTGGCCAGGTGACGGCCCCTATCCCTTTCCTACCGAGCCACCAGAATCGAAATCCTTCAAAACTCCCAGCATACCCGCATGTCCGCTTAACCCCTATTCTCTCTTGACGCGTGCGCTGGAATTCGAGTCGCGAACTTCCGCACTCAATGCCTCGGCGATGGTGCTCCTGCTCAAGCCCCTGGTCCCCGAATCCGTCATTGACACCTACCAAGCAACCGCCGTCCTGCGACAGCATCACTCTCGTCTCATGGGAATGAGCCTCTTCGTCGAGGCCGCCCTCCTGCGCAACTTGGCCGTCAAAGGCTGGCCTGCCGGGCTGCCCAACTGGGGCGAGAACTACACCTCTCTCTTCACACCGGCTCAGCAAGGCGTCAAGGCAGGCTTCATGTGCTCCAACTGCCGCAAGCCTCGGGAAATCGACCGAAGCGCCGGTGACGCTGCCCTTTGGACATGCGAAAGGTGCCGCCAGGCGGTGTCCCCCTGCGCGGTCTGCGGACATCGAGACGCTGAGATTGCCAGCTCGCTGCCTACCGAGGTCGTCGACATCCCCAGCATAGACACGTGGATGACGGAATGGTGGTACTGCCCCAGCTGCTGCCACGGCGGCCACGCCTCGTGCATGCAGACCTGGCACGCGGCCCTCAGCCCCTCCGAGGCGACGTCGTCGTCGACCGTCTACAGCGACGGATGCTGTCCCGTCGACGGCTGCAGCCACGCCTGCCTCCCGGGGAAATACAGGGGCGAAACGGCAGCCGCCAGGGCGGAAGAGCTCGGCCGGGCCGCCGCCGTGGACAGCGGGCGGGTGCGGGACGACTTTTCGCGGACGAGCACCAGCAGGAGGTCGAGTCCGGGGCGTGCCGGGCCAAGCAGCGCGGGCGTTGTCGACCGCAGCATCAAGAGCGATGCAAACGACGTGCCGCAGAGCAAGGCCGTCGGCATGGCGAGGGAGGCGCTGAACAAGAGCGGCGGCGGGGGGATCCTCAGCTCGAGCCCTGGACGGGCGACGATGACGGGGGAGAGGGAGAGGAGGAAGAGCGTCAAGTTTGCGAGGACGTAAGGGGACTGTGAATCTGGGGGGGTCATGTATACGGCACACGGATGGTGTTTTGTTCTGGAGCTTTGGGACCTTATATGTTACTTTGTCCTTTCCGTTCAAGCAAGGTGTTTGGGGGGGTGGTATTGGTATGACGATTGGGTTTTTCCTCCTGAAGCGGGAAAGGGGGGGTTATTTTCACCAATTGCTGAGCGAGATGCCAGGGGCTGACGGTCTGTTTGTATGAGAGTGCCGCAAACCTGAGGACCTACCACTTCACGGCATCCGATCAAACTACAGTATCTGAATGGCAGCTTCATGAACACGAGCCTTTGGAAGCATTCGGCGACAATATTAACATTGACATATACCACGATATCAACATTGACATACACCGTTGACATACACCGTTGGATAAGTATATCTTCTTACGAGTCTCACCCATGGTCCACCAATAAGTACCCATCCATACTTGGATCAACGTCCCCCCCCCCCCCTTTTCCAACTCCACACTCTCTACCTCTTCTACGCACAGCTCTACCAAGCACATGAAGCGATTGAGCTCCGCCTACCAAGCACATACGACCATAGGTAGTGGAAAATTCGGGGTCCCGTCTGCTCCCCCAGAGACAAGCCACTAACCGGCAGATTAGTAGTCAGGTGGGTGACCACTGGCGAACACCGGCTGTTGTATGTTTCTTTCTTTTTCTCTTTTTTGCTCTTGCATTCTTATTAAATGCCAAATGTTCTTCTCATCAGGTTGTGAATTGCCAAGTCGCTTCGTAACATTGTGAATAGACGTTGCTAAAACGATCGCTGTCGCCACCCCGCTGAGGTCACTCCTCCTTTTTGGAAACACCAAAGTTATTAAGTCGTGCCGCCTCCGAGGAAACCAACTCCTTTCCCATCTTCATCCTGCAATGTTCTCCCTGAGGCCCTTCGTCCTCAGCGTAAACTTTGCATCGCCCGCACCAAACGGCAAGCCCAAGTCCCCGTTCGGGCTCCAAGCCCCATCAGCCACATCCCTCCCTGAGCCATGACCGGCATTCCCAATGCCGTTGCCGTTGCCGTTGAGGCTTCCATGCGTATTGTTGTTACCCTTGGCAATGGCATTCCTCAGCACATCAGCATGTTGGCCCGCCAGCTCACTATCCCAGCTCCCGCGCCTGCTGCCGGCAGCACTGCTGCTCTCGCCATCCACCAGCGACGGCACGCCCGAGACGCGCCCCTTGAGCCTGCTCGCCCACAGGCCCCTGACTCCGCCCCTCTTCCGCGCCGGGACCTCTTCCGTGCCGGCGCTGCAGACGTAGAGGAGATACTTGAGGTTCGGGAGCGTATGTCGAATGTCGACGACCTTGAGGCCCTGGGAGGCGCAGAGAGATTCAATGTCCTTGTTGAGGAGAAACCAGGCGTATTCGAAGCGCCACTGCAGGGCCGTTGATCCGCCCCTGGGCAGATAGAGGGGGAACTCTCGGCGTGAGCCACCCTTGTCCGTGAGGAGAGATATTTCGTCTTTTGCGTAGGAGCGAGAGCCAAAGTGATAAAGCGGATAAGGCAGCGCATGTGACAGATAAAACTGGAGGTGGCGTGTGAGCAGCGTAACCAGGCCCAGCCCGGCTGAGAGGACGTCTTCGTTGATGGTCCTGGCGGTGGCAGCGTCGTAAGTCGAGTTGGGAAGCGGCACGTTGCATATCTGGAAGGAAAGCGGCGGCGCGTTGGGTATGGGCGTGATGGGGAAGATGTCGGCCAGCTCGGAGCAGATGCGGCGGCGCTGACCGCGGATTTGCTGCTGCGTCTGCTCCAGCAGCTGCTTGGAGGCCGCGAGCGTTTCGCGGTTGTTCCCGATGTCTTCGTCCACCTTCTCCTGGAGCTCTCTGCCCCTGGCAATGGCAGCACTGCGCTCGCGCAGCGACTCCCGCAGCTCGTCTCTCCTCGCCTGCGCAAGTCGATTTGTGCGCTGTTGCATGGCGACGTACTTCTGCGCCAAAGCAACCTCCTGCTCGGCCAAGTCTGGCGCATCGGTGGTGCGGCTGGCAAGGATGTCGTTGATTTGCTCCGTGATCCGGTGCCGCGTCTGGATGGCGTCTTCGATGGAGCTCTCGAGGTTGGCCAGCTTCATGAGCGCATTGTAAGAGGACGTCGCAATGGGAGCAGCGTTTCTCGGCGGGGACTCCCTCTGCGGAAAGTCGAAAGAGTAGACGCCATCCTCGAGGTGAAAGATGAGCGCGTTCGGCGGATACCGGCGGTCCAGCAGCGTGCCGATGAACCTGAGCTCCCTGAGATCAACCAGCTCCTCCAGCAGAAAGGTCCATGAGGCCCGCTTCAGCTGCCTGGCCCACACTCGGATCACGAGGCGGCACGCTCGAGAGACGGAGGCCCCCCGGGCCGCGAGATCGAAGAATTGAAAGTTGAAGTTCTAGGGACACGTATAAGAAAAAGAAGCAAGTCAGCGCCGGAGCCTTTGCGAGTCTTGTCAGGAGATCCGAAGAAATCCAGTGGCTTTCATACCGCCGATCTCTCGCGCACTTCGCTGACGTAGACGGGCTCGTCGATGCCGGCGACGTGCAGCGAGAAGAAGACGTCCCCCAGGGTCTCGTCGAGGAGCTGCTTCAGGCGCCTCTGCCGCTGCGCCGGGCTCGTGCTGAGGGTGCTGAGGCTGGTCCTGCGCGGCGGCTGCGACCTGGTCAGGTCGGCCGCCCGCGCGTCCTGGCGCAGGTTGTCGGAGGACCGCGAGCCGTGCAGCTGCCCCGACTGCAGCTTGTTGGGGCTCCGGTTGAGGCTGAGGGCGGCATCGTCGGCCGTCCGCAGCTGCACGGGCGCAAACGAGAGGTTGCGCAGCGAGAGGCCCTTGAGGTGACGGAGCTTGCGATTCTGCGGCAACAGACGCGGCCGCCGAGGCTCGGAAAGCGTGGACATTGGGGTTCTGAGAGGCTGCGAGGCTGCGGCTCTTGGAGCATGTCGTCAAACAATCATTGAAGAGGCGGCTCTCGCGAACCTGGAGGATTCGGGCGTTGTTGCGCACTCTCGGACTATTGGCGCATGCCAGTCAAGCTTGATTGCTGTTAAAGCTTGGAGTTCGTCATTGGGTTACGCTTATGAGGTCAGGTTCAAGGTACGAAGCAGGTGGTCGAAGCTCCGGGACTCGCCCATAAGCATAAGTGACGAGGCAGATGTACGGTTATTTGCATACCCGAGGACAGAGCTCATTGAGGTGAGCAAACGTAGCGAGAAAGGCTTCAGTGACATGGAGAAGGAAAAGAAATGAAAAAGAAGTCTTTCTAGATGCTCTCAAAAGTTCAACGGTCAATGAGCTTTGTGGGAAATAGCCCTGCATTGTGCCATGCGAGGGAGTGGCGTCGAATCGACAGCTTGCATACTGATGCATACAGATATAACAAGGACAGCCTCATTCACTGTTGGCAGTCTCGGCTGTTTCGACCAGTTCTCATACAACACTCTTCATCCAACAGCAACAATATTCAAAAGCTACGCAATGAGCACACTGGCGATGAGGCACTATGATATAGATACTCTTGACTTCCTTTACCGTCATTAACCATCTCGTACCATGCCCAAACCAAATTCAAGAAGGCCAACCCGTCATCCATGCCGAGTCCTATTTATCCTACCCTGGAGAACAATCGCTAGGTTTGCGTGCTTGCGCGAGCCATGATCTAAGCTTCAAGCTCAGAGACCTGGGGTGCATCAGGGAAATACAACCACCTGAAGTGGACCTATAAGTTCACAAAGAACAGTATCGTCAACACCGTTGCCGTCGTCATCGCGAGATAAAGTTCAACATGAAGGAGAAGGTATCGAGATCGAGGAATACGTACTTCTCCCTTCCTCGGAAGCAGGTCGTGGATGTCGCGCGTCTGCTTCGCCAGGTTCTCTATCGGCAGGAACAGTCTCTCGGACGAGGCACCCGATGCCGCTGCGTCGTAGATCTTCATCACCTCCTCCCACGACTTCCAGAACCATCCCTCACACTTGTGCGGCTCCATGAGCTGTAGAAGACAAGGATGTGTTAGTCAACATTGTCTGGATCACCATCCTCCCAACCAACCAACAGCTGGAACAGCAAGAGGGAAGGGAAAAAAAAAAAAGAACCAAGCCCCGTGTCCTTTCCCCCTTGATACAGGAGAGACTCACCGCCGGCACAGCGTTCTGATCCTTCAGGGTGCACAGGGAGAAGAGCGTGATGTAGTGCTTGTTTTCCTTGACAAACACATCATTCGTGAGTGCAAAAATGCCCTTGAACTCGACATCGAGATCCGTCTCCTCCTTCATCTCTCGCACGGCGCAAGTAGCTATTGTCTCGCCGTGGTCGATGTGCCCTCCAGGGAACTGCCAAGTGTCTGCAAAACAAAACCGCCCCCCCCCCCCCCCCCTAGTTAGCCCTCAATCCATCAAACAGCTAGTACATAGCAATGCACGTCCGTTCCAATGCACGGAACCTGAGTCACTCTCCAGAATTCCTCACCCAGATGAGAAACACAAAGGGGAAATAGGAAATAGGGGAAAAAGAAAAACAGAAGGAAGACTCACCCGCGCCATGGCTGCCAATACGCTTGCCAACGAGGAATTCCCCCTTGTCGTTCATGAGGACGGTGGCGACGCCGACCCTGACAGGGGGCTTTTCCTCCGCCTTCTTCTCAGTCGACATTGCAGTCGCGTGTTCGGTGCACATTGCTGTTGAGAAGTGAATGAGACGACGGTTTAGTTATTGAAATTTCTTCACTTGACGGATCTCGATACGGCACGTACTGATATTCTATGATAAATGTCTTGCAGATGAGGAGCTTTTATAAAGGTTGAGTGAATCTCATCTATAAGCTTATGTAATGCAAGGCAGTCCGCCTGGCTCACTCTCACCTCGAAGGCAACAGGCATCCATCATCATCATCTGTCCGACACCAAAACCCCACGGGCTATGCTAAGAGCAAAAAAGCAACGAAAGCAACACACCAAGAGAGAACCAGTAAACAAAGACGGGCGGCAAGACGAACAAAGGAGGAGAAAAACACACGCGGCTCTTCCGCGAACTCGATGCCCAGCCCCCCCCCCCCCCCCCCCCCCC
>NW_027395663.1:2719720-2789443 GCF_004382785.1 Trichoderma ghanense | reverse complement strand
TTTTTTTTTTTTTTTTTTTTTTTTTTTTTTTTTTTTTTTTCTTTTCTTCTTTTCCCTCTCCCCTTTTTTGTGACCACTTATTACTGTTTCCTCTGACTAGTGTGACTGGCATTCTCGCCCTCGCCGACAGCCCTTTTCGGCATTGCTGCGTTTCGCATGTGTTGATCGATATGGGATAGCCCAAGTGCTATGGAGGATGCCTCTGCGCGAAGCACATCGTCCTCGTATGAGCATCAAGAAAGGGCTTCAGCTCGCTTCACGAAGCCGTCTTCAACATGATTTGCGCTACATTGGCATCACTACGCCGAGGATAGATGAGGGACCATGTATGGAAATAATCACTGTACTTCCCATCAGCCTACGTACCCAGAACATAATCTGAACAACTCATACAAGCCAAAGCATCTACCGTCGTTGTCCCCATCTCACCTGATTTCTCAGTATAGGGTATATTAAACGATTTGGCTTCTCGTGAAAGCAGATGACCATGGCCTATCCTGATTCACGCCGGGAGCGTACATTACCTCTTCTCCTCAACGCCAACCCAGCGTTCCTTTGGGGGACGGGAGACGATACCATGGCTCCCCCCGTAAACACGCGCGCGAATGTTATCAAGGCGGCGAACTGAGACAACAGCCCTAACTAGGTGATGCACTTCGTATCGATACCAGGGCCGTCGTGGGAGGAGGGATCGACATCCCTGGTGCCTTTAAACATCTACCTCTTTTCAAACGTTGCTGGCCATAGCAGGGCACCGAGAGCCCGAGACATCCAGGGGAATGCAGCAAGAGGGTGCTACCGCATCTGCCGACAGGAGGGAAAGAAGAAAAAGGAATCGAGTGGATGCCCTACGGCTGCCGATCGATGTCAAAGAGCGGAAGGAAACCTCCATGATCTGTGAGTATGCAGAAAACTTGCAGAGTCAGGTTCTAGCCTGGATGCGGATATCCAGATTGCGGACTTGGGCGTCCTGAACAGAGACACGCCGATCACCATGTAAATTTCTTCAAAGCATAAGGGAAAAGTACAGACTGAACTTGCAAAGCTTGCGGCGCAAATCATCCCATGGTGTAGGCCTGACTTCAATAGACATCGAGGGCTAGGGCAAAGGGGGATGTAGGCAAGGGAGGGTGAAGCGACAGAGGGAACTGGAAGAAGAATACTACTAGCCGGCAACAAATAGAGTGACAAAAGGGCTTCTCGAGCGGTCTGCAGCAGTATTGGCAAATGCTTACAACCCATTTCACCCGTACATATGCGGAGCCTTCCCAGGGCAGAGATCCAATACGCATCAATGAAAGGGTACAGTCTGAAACCCCAACCCTACCATCGTAAGTGTCTCAACGTCCATCGAACATGACAGCCCTGAAGAAGCGACAGAAATGCTTCATTTAAAGTTGGAATGCATCGCCATTCGTATTGATGTTTGCAGCTCGAATCAGGTTCATCATTGGCTGATCACTTCGACCTCTTGGCCATCACGGAGGCTTCTGCATGTGCTTAAATACACAGGCATTTCTCCAGCTCTCGGCTCGTCGGTCAGATCGTGTTCTTACCTCACAACACTCCTTCATATTCTTTCGTTTCACCTTTGTTGCTTTTTCATTCGTTCGTTCACACCAACATGTCGCGGTCTCTTCGCCGCGGCCTCCTAACGGCGGCAGCTGTTTGGGCGGTATCGGCGGCGGCCGGCAGCGAGTGGGATCGTAATCACGACGATGACCGCAAGTGGCTGGCCTCGACCGTTGTCGTCACGAGCACTGTCTTGGTCGACTTGAAGGACGTCGACTTGAAGTGCCAGCGGGGAGAAATCGTCTGCGGCCCTACCCCTCCGCCATTCCCCGAACCAAAGCCTTGCCATCAGTGCGACGACAAGTGGCACACCGAAGATGGCAGCAAGCAAGGGTGGAACAACAAGGATCCAGCAAACAAGGACGAGGGAAACAAGGATCCAGCAAACAAGGACGAGGGAAACAAGGATCCAGCAAACAAGGACGAAGGAAACAAGGGGTGGCAAGAGGATCCCAACCACGGCCAGTGGGAGGGTTGCTCCCACGACAACCACTGCCCGCAGAATTGCAACTGCAGCCCCAAGGCCATCTGCGAAAACGCTTCGGAAGGACCCCAGTGCAAGAGCAGCACTGATTGCGAGTCCGGTAACATGTGCAACTCCTACGGTTACTGTCAGCCCATCCCCGGCCCCCGATGTCACGAGAAGGCTTGTGAGCTCAAGGCCGGACCCAACTGCAACAACAACAACGACTGCTCCCATGGTGAAGTTTGCAACCAGCTCGGCTTCTGCCAGAAGGTTGTTTTCCCCGACTGCGAGAACAACTGGGACTGCGAGCACGGCCAGATCTGCACACACAGAGGCATTTGCAAGACTATCGACCAGGACCAATGCTCGTCCGACACCGACTGCGGCGACGGACAAATCTGCAACTCACAGAGAACCTGCGAGGACGTCGTCTGCCCCAAGTGCCAATTGGAGAACGAGTGTGAGCACGAGGAATCCTGCCATGAAGGATTCTGCAAGCCCAAAGAGAACAAGTGTGAGGACAAGCACGACTGCAACGACGGCGAGATCTGTGACTGGGAGGGCAAGTGTCGCCGAGGCGATCACCTCAAGTGCAAGGTCGACTCGGAGTGCAAGTCCGGACAGATCTGCGATATCCACGGCAGATGCCAGCACCGCGCCAAGGGAGAGTTCTGCGGATCTGATGAGGAGTGCGACACCAAAGAATTCTGCAACGCCTATGGATACTGCGAGGAGGACCATAAGGGCCATGGAGACCATGGAGACCATGGAGACGATGAAGGCCATGGAGACGATGAAGGCCATGGAGACCATAAGGGCCATGGAGACCGTAAAGGCCATGGAGACGATAAAGGCCATGGAGACGATAAAGGCCATGGAGACGGTGAAGGCCATGGAGACCATAAAGGCCATGGAGACCATAAAGGCCATGGAGACGGTGAAGGCCATGGAGACCATAAAGGCCATGGAGACTCTTGGAACCTTGAGGACGATGGAGACCGTGAAGGCTATGGAGGCCATGGAGACCGTGAAGGCCATGGAGACTCTTGGAACCTTGAGGACGATGGAGACCGTGAAGGCTATGGAGGCCATGGAGACCGTGAAGGCCATGGAGGCTATGGAGGCCATGGAGACCGTGAAGGCCATGGAGGCTATGGAGACCATGGAGACCGTGAAGGCCATGGAGACCATGGAGACCGTGAAGGCCATGGAGACGGTGACAGGAACTTGGATTGTCGCTTCGAGTTTGAGTGCTCTGGAGATGAGCGCTGCTCAGCCACTGGCAGGTGCGAGGCGACGAGGACTTGCTTGCTCAGCAGCGAGTGCGGATCCGGTGAGATGTGCAGCTCCGGCGAGTGCTTGACCCAGTGCCTACTGCAGAGTGACTGCAACGGCGGAACTTGCGACGGCGGCGTCTGCCTCAGGAGGACACTTTGCACCGGCGCCGGCATTGGTCAATGCCAGACTGGAGAACTTTGCCTCGGCGGCTATTGCGAATCGTTAACGCTGGATGGGACCTGCATCTTCGACTTTGAGTGTGGAACAGGCTCCATCTGCAACAACAACGTGTGCCAGGCGCAGAGGACTTGCTTGCTTACCACCGACTGCCTGGCAAATGAGCTTTGCAGTGGCAGCGAGTGCTTGACCACCTGTGTCGCGCAGACGGACTGCCAGGGTACTGAGACTTGCGAGGGCGGCGTCTGCCTCAGGAGGAGATTCTGCTTAGGCACAGGCGTGGGCTTTTGCCAAACCGGAGAACTCTGCGTGGATAACTATTGCGAAGCGCTAACGATAAACCCGACCTGCACGTTTGATGTCGAGTGTGGAGCCGGCCAGATCTGCAACAACAACGTGTGCGAGGCGCAGAGGACTTGCTTGCTTACCACCGACTGCCTGGCAAATGAGCTTTGCAATGCCGGCGCGTGCTTGACCGCGTGCGAGGATCAGACGGACTGCCAGGGCAATGAAACTTGCAACGGCAGCGTCTGCCTCAGGAAGAGATATTGCACAGGCGCGGGTCAATGTCGATCCGGCGAACTGTGCCAGGACAACTACTGCGAGCCGATGTGTGGCCTTGACGTTTGCGACGCACTCACCGAGATCTGCGTGCTCGACGTGTGCGAGCCGAGATGCGGCCTCACTACCTGCCAGGTCGGCCAGGTCTGCACCGCCGGCCAGTGCCTGGCGCAGTGTGGAGGTGTTGTCTGCCAGGCCGATGAGAGCTGCGTGGGCAATGTGTGCACACAGAATCCCTTGTGCGGAACCACCGTCTGCTTGAGCACCGAGACTTGCGTCGACAGCGCGTGTGTTCCCAACTGCGGAGCTACCGTCTGTGAAGCCACCGAGACTTGTGTCCTCGGGGTGTGTCAGGTAACGTGTGGTCTCACGAGCTGTACGGCCGACGAGACCTGTGTTGATGGCGCATGTCTCGAGACGTGTGGTCTCACCACCTGTACGGCCGCTCAGACCTGTGTCGCCGGCGAGTGCCTCGAGACGTGCGGCCTTACTGCCTGTACAGCCGCCCAGAGCTGTGTCGCCGGCGAGTGTGTCGAGACATGCGGCGCCACCACCTGTACGGCCGACCAGACCTGTGTCGCCGGCGAGTGTCTCGCGACGTGCGGCCTTACTGCCTGTACAGCCGACCAGACATGTGTCGCCGGCGAGTGTCTCGCGACGTGCGGCCTTACTGCCTGTACAGCCGCCCAGAGCTGTGTCGCCGGCGAGTGTGTCGAGACATGCGGCGCCACCACCTGCACAGCCGATCAGACTTGCGTTAGCGGCCAGTGCCTTCTGACGTGCGGCCTTACCGCCTGTACGGACGACCAGACCTGTGTCGACGGCGAGTGTCTCGAGACGTGCGGCACCACCACCTGTGCAGCTACCCAGATTTGCATCGCTGGGGAGTGTCAAGACACGTGCGGCGGCGACCTCTGCTCGGCCGATCAGACGTGTGTTGACGAAACGTGCCAGGAGACTTGCGGCGCCACGACCTGTACCGCCGACCAATCTTGCGTTGCCGGTGTGTGCGAGACGTTGTGCGGCGGTCTCGTGTGTGCAGCAACCGAGGGCTGCGACGCCGGGACGTGCAGGACGATTTGCGATGGCGCGGCCGACTGCACGGGTGGCCTTGTTTGCTTGAACAACTTCTGCAACGCTTGCACGGACGACGCCCAATGCCCCCTCGGCAACACGTGCCCTGCCGGCGTGTGTGTGGCGCCAGCCACCTGCAGCAACGGATTCGAGTGGGCGCACTACAAGCTTGCCCGATCAGCCGATGACAGCACCACAACCGCGGGCACGATCCCCATCCATCCCGACGACGCTGTTTCGGCGGAGACGTGGCCTGTCCTGCAGTTCGCGCCGAATGTTGCCGTGCAGGGCCAGACTCCGGATTTCACAGGCCTGACGACGACGACCGGCATCCAGGAGTCATGTCCCCCTGAGCTCGGCGATGTCTACGGCACCCAGACCCCAGCCGTCGATTACACAATCATCCAGCAGATTGGGTACTTTGTTCCCGCGGTAGCTGGCACCTATACCCTCACCGCTGCCGCCGCGACCCTTGACCAGTCCCTTTACGTCTGGCTCGGTGATAATGCTCAGGCGGGCTACACCAACACCAACGCGGACCTCGTCGCCGACGCAAACTGGGTTTCCGGATCCAACCTCGCTCTGTACGTGGTGGCTGATGATCAGGTTGGCACGTATATCCCGATGCGTATCCTGTGGGTCAACGCCCAGGACTGCGGTCAGTTCGATCTCGAGATCACGGACCCTAACGCACAGGTCCTTGTCTCGCGGGGCCAGGCGACGGCCGATGGGCAGTTCGTCACCGACTGTCCCGTTTCGGCCACCATCCCGACCATCGACTTTTAAGCCGACCAGCCTCATTGGCGACGTTGGCAGGCGTCGATGGCGATGCTGGCCGAGACCTCGGCGGTATTTGAATTGGACGCTGAAGTGAACACTTCCGTCTTCGAAAAGCCTAAGGGTGTTAGCTTTTTGTATTATTAGTTTAGGATAGGTCTTTGCTACTTTTCATTTGCTGAATTGATCGTATTAGTTACTTCTCCGCGCTCCTCAGTGACCTTTCAGCTCGTGTCGTAGTTTGAGCCCAAGGATCGACTGCTCCTTTCCCCAAGAGCCTTTGTCTCTATTGTCAATGAGGGAGCGCTTTGTGTTCGCGTTGACGCTCGGAAATTCATTCTTATCCAGCTGTAGAGGGAGAGGAGGGAGAAGGACGAGTATTTTCTCTTTTCAAGCAAGTCGGTTCTTTTGTGCTTTTCTGCTTTGGCAGCTGTTGAAGTTGCTCGGATGTTTTCGGTGAGGTGGTTGTGTTAAGGTAAGAACGAACCGAGCAAGCGCGCGTCAAACGCGGGCCTGCCACAGCTCTTTCCCGAAAACGGATAGCCGCATGATAAGCTTTCAATTGTCTCTGTGCATATGACGTCACATGCCCTTGGTGTCATTCCAGCATTTCAGCAGTTCAGCATCTCGGCATATCGATCTCCGTCGTACCAATCCGCAAACCTCCTCCTTTGCTTCTTTTGCTCCATAAGATAGTGCTGTACATTACTCAGGCATAATGCACGAGCACGCCGCCCCGGCATCAACCGTCATGGTCGTTCCGGTAATCCATCTCGCCTCATCGCTCGCCAGAAACCTGACGGCCGCCGCGCAGTCCCACGCATTGCCCTCTGTATTCAACAGGCCTTGCCTGCGGCGAAGACTACGCACTTCGTCTGACATGCCGCTGCCGGCAACCATGGGCGTGTAGAGGAATCCTGCAAACCGCTGTTTATTAACCCTGGGAAGAGGGGCAGAGCATGAAGAGGAGCAAGCTGCCTTACCTGGACACACACAGTTGACTCGGATGCCGTCGCGGCCGTGGTTGTACGCCATCGCCCGGCTGGTTCTTGAGCATGAGCGGGATGGCATACTTGGCCATGAGCATCATCGCCGTCACATTGATGCTCAAGCCTTTGGTCCATTCCTCAGCACTCGCGTCCACGGCCGTCCCCTTGGCGCCCATGATGCCCACGTTGTTGACCACAATGTCAAGTCTGCCAAACATGTCTTGCGCCGCCCGCACCAGCTTCTCGCAGTCTGCCTCTGAGCTCACGTCGGCACACAGCGAGACCGCTTTGCCCTCTTCTTGGACAATCATCTCGACCGTGCGCTCCGCCGAGGGCAGATCCTGGTCCGCGCAGACGACTGTGGCGCCGTCGCTGGCGAGAAGGAGGGAGATGGCGCGGCCGTTGCCGAGGCCGTCGTCGAGACTGCCCGCGCCGGTGACAATGGCAACCCTTCCGTCGAGGCGCCGAGATGGCCGTGGCGGGAGCACGATAGGGTCACTCATGTCGGGATGAGAGGCTTATGATCTGCCGTGAAATCACACTGAATGAAATTCCCAAGTCGATGCGAGACGACACTGTGGCTTCTGCTTCTATAACGACACCATGAGAATCTGAAGACTCTCCTCAGATGCTTGTTTATCTGTGCAATAAACTCATAGAACTTGCACATGATTCCAATGTCAGTTGCAGGTACATCATGAAGTATCGACAACCCCTCATGCAAATGCAGTCAGTTACTACTACTATAGGCAGGTAGTGGGCCCTGCAGCCGCAGCGTCTCATCTGCATCAAGTTGAACCGATCCAATGATCTGAAGCCTCAGTCTCCAAGCGAATATGCATGCTTTTCTGAAGCTGCAGCAACGGTTATTTGAATCAAGAGAGATGCACATCGGCTCGCATGCTTCAATTGCATCGATGCTTCGGACAAGAAGAACCATCTTGTGCAGGTGGCTGTTGAACATGAAACCAACTGGGAACCTAAATGCCATCTCTCGTTTCCCGCCATCTTCACTCTCCTATTTCCAAATCAATAGGGACCATTCATCATACTAAAGCACATGAACCCAAATTCAACTGATCTCATCGTCTCACTTACAACAGCAGCCCCAAATCCAAACACACGGCACTTTGGGAAGGTGCGACACCATCGTGGAGGGGCACGTACCTGCCTCAAGTTTCGCTGTTCCAACACCCACACACCTCACGCCTCAACGCACTCGCATCCTCAGTGCTCATCTTCAGCTTCATATGTCTTCATACCACTCATCCTTTCATCAAAAATAGGCACTTTGGCCGAGTGGTCTAAGGCGCCGTGTTCAGGAACAGCTCACACTGTGTGGGCGAGCCTCTTCGCGGTCTAGAAATAGGCGAGGGTTCGAATCCCTCAGGTGTCATCTTTTGCCCCCCCCTCCGGACAAAGGGGTATCGATTTTTTTTGCATGGTTTTCAGAAGCTTTGTTCTCAGAATGCGATATGGTTCTTTTGACGATATGATTCTTTTGAAACAATTGCATGCTTCGCCTCAAAGTCTGTATGATCCAGTTCGAAGGACAGTCTTGCCAATTCAGAGGCGAATACTCAACTCGCTCATCATGATACAAAATCATGCCTCATCCTCTACCCAGAAAGGCATCAAGAAAATATAGGACTGTCAACAATGTAACCCTCCCTAAACGCCGGAATAGAAACCTCTGCTAACGGATCGTCGTATATACAGCATGTACAAGGAATGTAATTGTTGCGGTAGTCTCACAACTCGTCTCTGTCTAATTTGGGCAGCCTGAACGCATAGCGTCGGGGTCGCGCAGGCAGACCGATCCAAGCACGGTACAATCTCGACGTCTCATCCGAGACAATTTGCCAGCTGAGGCTTGTTAGTCCATCTCGATATGGTGCTTCATGACACTCGCGGGGTTAGGGGACAAAGAGAGACTCACATCATCTTGGGCGTTCGAATCCAGCTCTTGAGCACAATCTTGACGGCCATCATGACACGCGCAAACTCGTTTCCGACCTGCTCGCCCAGCGTATCGCCCTGGGTCCCGCGACTTTGCATCCTGATGAACTCGTCCATGTCCTCGTCGGCCTCGTCAATGAGCGTGTAGAGATCCTCGGGCTTAAAGTCCGGCTTGGACGCCATCTTGTCCCGCATGTCAATCATGGCTCGGAATCGCCCAACGGCGGCCACCGACGAGCTGAGTCTGGCATACGTGTTGAACAGGGCCACCAACTCGGTCCTCTTGAGGGGCGGCGGCTTCTGGCCCTCGTTGAACTCAAACAGAATCTTGAGAGCCGTGCCGTAGCCGCTGGTCTGGATCTTGCCCCAGAGACGGCACTTGTCGCAGCCGACGCAGTCCATGACCCGGCTGATGTTGCGGAAGCGGTTGCGGAAATCTTCCTTGAGGGAAGGGCCCTCGCCGTTGGCAAACATGACGCTCTCGTTGAAGATTTGCGGGACACTAGCCGCGTGCTTCGTGACGGCAGCGATTTTGTCTCGGGTCTCCTGATCCTGCAACGGGTCCCCTGTACAAAAGGTGTACTGCGGCGAAAGGACATAAGGGCCCAGCTTCGCAATGGCGCGAGTCACGAGCGCGTAGTTGAAGTAGAGGTTGCTGATGCGGTCCGGGAATTTGTGCAAGCGGTTCTCGTAGCAGTCCAGGTTGGGCTGCCATTCTCCTGTGCTCTGATTCAAGAACTCCCAGCACAGGTGGACGCTGATGCTGGCGTGCATTCCCGACACCACCCGGTAGAACACGCGCTTCTCCAGGCACTCGTCATCCACCTCGTAGCCAGTGTTGGCAACAAAGGGAATGTTTGGGTTACTCTGCCGTTGCTGCTCCAGTTGAGCCTGTCGGCCAGCGGTATCCAAGACGTGCTTGAAGTCCAGAGCAGCCGCCTCGGTTGGGCGGTGCGAGACGCCCAGATCGGCCGACTTGGGAAACGAGCTCTTCTTAAAGCAGTTCTCCAAGTAGATGGCATCCCACACCTGCTTCGCGCTTTGGCCTCCATAGCCAGTGAAGCGCTCGGGGTTGCGCAGCAAGCTGATGTAGTCTCCCTTGGACGCTGCGCCTTCGTCGTCCCAGACGCAATAATCTCTGTCGTCGCACTCGTCGTCGTATTCAACCACACAACTCTCCCCGACATTCTCTCCCAACTCTCCTTGTAGCGGCCGGTCGGGATTCTGCCTCTGCTCTTGCTTGCCCGGATGCTTCGCTCGAGGGCCCTCCAGCTTGCTAAGCTCGTGAGCCCTCCATATTTCGGGTATGTCTTCTTCGTTGTCCAGCGTCTCGACGGCGCAGGCAATGTTACCGCACATGCCATCCTCGTCGTTCCAGAAGGGGCATTTTTTGTTGAAGAGGTTCATGCGGTAGTGCGAAAAGAAGTCGGTCGTCTGAACGAGCTCGTCTATGGCAGGCTTCACTTTGACATTGAGTCTATCGAGCGTGGCGTACGAGACGCATCCATCGTCGATGATGGCGTTTGGCGAAAACTAGACGACACGAAGCTGTCAGCGCAAAGAATTCTTCTCAAGGGAGACGAGGCCAAGGTTGGGTTGACGTACAGTGCATGTACTTGACGAGCTTGAGCATGCGCCCGGCGTCGCCCAGAGGGCAAACACTGAGAGAAAGAACAGTTTGCTTGCAGATTGCATCTTGACTTCAGCGGAAGACTGCCGGTGCGATATATGTAGGCTGTTGCTTGGTTAAGGCTTGGCCAGAGAGGTCGTCATCGCTTGGTGGAGCGACGATCCGAGACGGCGGGATGCGAGTTGCGCTCTTCCGAATTGCAGGAGATTTCGACGGCCGATGGATGCAAATTGACGGAGAAGATTCCAAAAAAGAAAAAAGCGGTTTAAAGCAAAGAAGATGTACAGCGGAAAGCAAGAGAGAGAGAGAGCCAAAGTCTGAAGCAAGCGCTGGTGCTGCCTGTCGGTTGATAGCGAAGGTGACTGAAGCCTATCGACAAGCCACGCCAAGTGAAGGCAGATGCAATTCGCAGCCACAACTGCCGAGCTCAAGAGGCTTACGGCAAGCAGTGGGGGGGGGATAACCAAATCTTAAAGTATATAGAGAGAATTCCGATGTAAGAAAAAAAAGGAAAAGAAATCTTGTAGCAGATAATAAACAAAGAGCCAAAGGAAGAGAAAGTCGCAACGGACGACTTTACAAAACCAAATCAAGTTGTTGCTGACATATCATGAGATGCTCCTCAATGCGGAAAGATGCCACGCTGGCGATCCGGAACATCTGCTTATGTACTACGTACCTACGGAAGTTGAAAAAGGGCGAGTTTGTCTTGCAGGGCCCAGAAAAGAAACAAACTTGGCGCCTGTTTCACGCTGCACGGATCACCCAGTACCAGGTACCAACGCCAACAGACTTCTTTTTTTTTTTTTTAGTGGGTGGCGGCGGGGGAGAATAAAGTCGAAGAACCGAGAGAACAAGGACCGTGTTCAAGGGGCGGACGCAGCAGCCAATAATGGGCCTCCGTCCGGAGGGAAGTTTTGGTGGTGGTTCGACGCCACCAACGCGAGAATGGCAGCTTCAGGGACAGCTGAAATGTGTCCGCAAGTTGCAATAACTGGGGGAAGAAGAAAACCAGGACGTTTCTATATGAAAGAGATCGAAGGTTGTCGTACATGAGCTATAAATAACGTACGCCAGAACGCGCATTGCTGCCAATTGCATACCTCGCAAAAGAGACAAGTCTCATGGCGAGGCCATGCATCATCACAGAATCAGCCCACCAGACCAAGCCCGAGATGAGCAGTTAGACGGCCTTCCGCTTCGAGAGACGTCACCTACCTTGCTGGTGATAACGCGCATTTCGTATCAAGCAGGCCATCTCTATAAATGAGAAGCGCACTGCGGCTTGCCACGTTGCCTGAATTTTGGTGTAACTGGACTGACGAGTCATCGGTACGATGGGAGCTACGGCAGGTTTAATCCCATGTTCCATAAACACGGAGTAATACGAAGTGTGAACGGGATTTACACGTGGTTCATGGTGTGACAATGCACGGCCGCGTTTGTTATTCAAGCTTGAGACGACCACCAGGCACTGTCCAACGGCATATCTATCCAGCCCTTCGCATTTTCTTACTCGTCAAAACTGCTCCAGCAACAGAACATAGCGTGTATTGCAGATTTATTGATATGATAGGGTATATAAGGTATGGTAGGCCGTACTCGGCATCTCTCCAGACCAGCCATCATTGACAATGTTCATTCCGTGTATATACGTTCCTAGACCATGCTTCGATTCTTCTTCAACTACCCCTACACAAGGCTAACCAATCGCCTGATGCGTCCTTCTTGTAGCGCCCAAGTCATCCTCCAAGTGCCAACTCTGGGGATGGTAGAGACGCGTGCCAACCCACGGATTAGCTGCTTGCACTCTTGACAGATGCACCCACACGTTGCCCGCCGCCTCCTCGTAAACAAAGCCTGCCGTATCTCATACGCGGCTCCAGATCCCCACAGACAAGCCATTTGCTATTCGAGGTATAAGGACGGCGCATGCGGCAGGGTCGCGAAGCAGCGCCCGCTCGGCTGGCACGTATGAACCCAACATTATCTAGTATGCAGATCGTAAAAATCGTAATAGGACGCTAAACGAAGAGGCTCTTCATGCAGCATGAGTCGGCGCGGCAAGAAGACGGTCGCGCCATCGTACACAACTGAGCGCAGGAGCTCGACGAACGGGGTGCTCACTGGGGCGGCTGGTAGTTGAGAGGTCTCCTGTTTCGACTGATTAGACAATGTCTGTGTGCCTTGATTACACATGGCAGGACTTACTTGAAAAGGAGGATATGCGGCTCCGGCTCATGGACCTCGTAGTGCTCCCAGCCGAGACTCTAAAACCAGGAAGAAAAAAATCTGGTGTCAGCGATGTCGCACGTCTTCTTCACCCTCGCCGTTCGGACAGCGGGGGATCTGCGATAGAAGGGGAAAAATCAAGGCTCACCTGTGTCATTCCCATGGCCCTCCACTCGTCCTCCCACAGAAGCTTCAGCGTGCCCTTGGCAGAATCGTGGTATTCTTTCGGAATCGCTTTGAGCATCATCTTAGGTAACTGGACATGGCGGTACTCGAATTCGTCGTCGCTGTATCTGTTGGCCGGTTAGCGATCCAGCTCCCAGTCACATGCTGTTCAATGCGCTTGTGGACGGTTATCCACTCCTCCTCTCCCTCTGCAATCGCAGCCGAACGGCCCTCCTCCACCGGCTCAACAAGAGAGGTATTCCGGAACTCACCTCTCTGAGTATCGGATGGCGTCCACGAATTCTTCAAGTCGGGCTCGTTCCGCTTCGGTCAGGGGACGCGGAGTCTTGTTCCGCCGGCTCATGTCGATATCCATTTTGATGGTTGGGTCTCTTAGTAATCTTTTCCGGCTTTGGCTGGCACGAATCGTCTACCGCGTGCCGCGATCGTGTTGGTAATAACTGTGTGGGATCCTTTGCAAGAAAAGGCCGCTCAGGATTTGTCCAAACGCCCTCGACCTCGTTTTCGTTTTCGAGCTGATGAAATGTTTCGACTCCGAGATCGGCTTGGGGTAGTATAACAAAACAAGAGGCGTTCGGCGGTGAAAGTCGAAGGCCAGGCGGCAAAATGAGGTTCGATCAAAGCGCGCGAGAAGCTTCTGGCGGATCGAATCGAACGGCGGAATCGCGTGGTGCGTGAGTCACGGGCCGACGAGAGCGACGGAAGGTGCGATAGTCGACGAGGTGCAAGACTGAATCACAGCCGGAGCAGACAGACAGGCGGACCTTAGGTAGTAGGTAAGTAGACTCAATGTGGCACGAGACCTTTGGTTTTGGCGGGCGGGTTTGCAGGAGGAGGAACGGGGTGCGGTGGGATAATAAATACCTAGTAATGAGGTAAAGCATCGTCGAATCAACAAGCCCCGAAAATCAACCCCTGGTCGGGGCCACTTAAATGTCGGGTGCCAGCTCCGTTGGCGGTGCAGGGGGGGCAAGTCGGTTTAGTTGACGGGACATTGACATCTAACTGACCGCCGCTTCACCTCTGTTCTCCCCGGTTTCCATGCTCTTCTGCAACAAGCGCATCTTGTATTAATTCTTTTTGATTGATGCCTAGCATCGAGATGACAATGAACCAAAACATGCCTAACAATTGGTACTGAAGTAGTTGTAGACGATTCAAGGTTGTCGCCTCTTGCAAGTACCATCCCTTAGCGCACAGGTTCCGAGATACCACGGAGAACGTCCACCTCGTCTGCTATAGCCATCGTGAAGCTGAAATGTGAAATAAACTATCGCCTATCCATCATACGTATCTGACAAGTTCAAGATGCATAATTCTCACGGGAACGCACGTGTCCATCTTACCGTTGTCGATTTTCTGCGTGTTCCTGCGGGAGCTTGGATCCCTTGCTCCGGTTCTTTAGCCAGGATAGCCCATGATGCTGTCTGAAACCCTTGATGCATGTGTCTACCTTATATCAACGTCATCAGTCGGCAACCTTTTTTTTTCTTTTCTTTTCTTTTTTTTTTTTTTTCTTTTTTTTGAAGGTTCTTTAATCAGGATGCCAATATACTCATGTAGATGCCTGTCACCTTACCAGCAATATCAGAGCGTCAAACAAACACGCCATCATAATCCAAAAAGTGATCTTGATTGACCTCTCGAAGCAGTCAAAGGCACCCCCGAGGAGAGCGGCACGTGGCTTACGACGTTGCCTATCTTTACCTTGACGCCGGGCACTGGAACCTCCCATGTCTTGAGAGACTGAAGCTCTTCATCTCCAAACGCCTCCAGAGCTTTAATGGACTCTTCATCCACGGGGAGGTCAAGCGCCCACCCAATAGAAACGTGGAATGCTTCATCAGCCGAGTCCTTTTCTCCTCCCTTGTTCTGATACAGAATGGGCTGGTCAAATCTCCGAGCCATGTCGTTGCATGCATTCAAAAGCCTCATGAGCTCCGGATTCGACAGCGCCCCAGCGCTTTTCGGCGTTGATGAGCTTGCCACCTGGAGGACGAGAAACGTGCGATTCGAGTCAGGCGAGTTATACCACAACAATCTCCTGGGGTTAACAGAGAACTGGCGCACGCCGCTGGCCTGCAGCGCAGATGAGATCTGGTCGAGGAACCGATCCTTGTTAGAGGTGCTCAGCGAAATGGGCCGCGACAGGCTGATGTGGAGAGGCAGCGGCGCTCCCAGGTCACTCGTCAGGAAGCTGTGCAGCTTAGCCCGGCTGCCAATGGCGTCGTCGACTCTGCATACCAGTTGAACCAGCTTCTCGTGCTGGTCAGCCAGCGGATGCCCTAGACAGCAGTGTTAAGCCTTGCGTCATCCGGGCTCAAGCAAACCCTTGGTTCCAGACACTCATTCAACTCACACTCGATATAGACATGGCTGGGCCAGTTGCCCACGACGTGGGGAGTCAGTCTCTTGCGCCCGTGGTGCAGCGCGGGATCGTCCACGACGCTCTGGCGGACGGTGGACGCATACAAGTCGTGGAATGCTGAGGGAAGAGGTGGTAGGTCGGACACGCGGCCTGACGGAGGGCTCGGGGCCTCTGGTCGGGCTCCGGAGCCGTGCGGCGAGGCTTTGCGCCGTTTGGCTGGCGACGCCACCGGCGCGTTGTTGTCTTCACTGTCGGAATGTGATGATGTTGACGAGGAGGAGGAGTAGTCGACGAGAGCCATTGAATTGAGGAGATGGTCCTGGAAACCAAGTATTTAAATACTAGTGGATGACTATTGCATTGATATTGAAAACAAAGCAAGAAACAGCAAAAGAAATGAATGAATCGGCCTTGCAGTCACGCTCCGCTGATTATCTCGATCGTTGACTTATTCTCCTACGCAACCAAGCATCAGAATGCATCAACGCGATCCCCGTGAAGTGTGTCGGATTACATAAGCAACGTGCNCCCCCCCCCCCCCCCCCCCCCCCTTTTATTTTTCGTCTCTCTTCCTTCCAGCTCTCCTAGAGCTGTAATGTGTGGCTGTCTCACTGACGTAGTTTAAACTCATCCCATCCACTGATCCTCTTAAGGGATTATTCCGTCGTTTGGTAGGCGGCAACAGCTCAACTTTGACAGCATACCCTCACCTTACCTACCGTATCTCCGGTGGCGGCCGTCTAAGCCAATGGAAGCTTCTGCTGAGGCTTCTGATACGAGGTAGGTTGAGTCGCCCAGTCAAGCCCATCAAGCCAGTTACACCATCATGATTGATGCGTACCGTCTCCGGCCGTAACAGAAAACACGATGAAGCACAACTACATCTCCATAGAACTCCGAGAAACCTGATGAAGCATCCATGGAGATGCATGGGTGAGTCTAAGTGACAGCACAACCTTGCCATGAGATCGCTGCATTCGTGTGGACAGGAGAAGGCTGGTAAGCTAAAGCCACGCCCCAGGAGTACATCCAGGACATATGAGGGCAACCGGATGGAGTACGAGGAGGGCTCCAGCCTCGTGCGCGACGCCGACTCCATGGCAGTCTCGTACCAGCAGTACAGGCAGTGGGACTGCGGCTCCGTCGTAATAACCCGCCCCTACACGCCGCTGTGTGTGCGCATCAAGAATCGCTTACGCCGGTACAGAACCAACGTCGGCGCCATGCTCAGGGTCGAGAGACGCTCAACCCTAACCCTGTCGAGCGCGATGTGAAGGGCAAGGGGCCGGGCGCGGGAGGACTATGAGGAGATTGAGATGCAGTCGATGCTGCCGAGTCGCAGGAGCGCTCAGAAGCGGCGCAAGCCTCATCCCAACAATGCCCGTGCTTCCCGGCATGCGAGCTCCTCATCTGGCGGTCGTACCTACGTGTATGACGACGCCTCCTGGAATCCTCAGCACCGAGATGTGAACTCGCGGCTGTCTGGATGAAGGGCCTCGACGGCAGGAGATGGACGCTGCTCGTATTGCCTGTCTGGTAGTTTTTTTTTTTTTTTTTTTGGTTTCGTTCATTTGAGTATCAAGTACCGACAGGCGCACGGTTAGCATGGAATGGATTAATGACAGATACCATGGGTGGGAACGATTGGAGTTATAGATGGATGGCTTGATATTTTGATCTTGAGATAGTCGGTTATGCTTCAATATGATACGATACCTGCAGTACTGAAAATCGTTGCGAATACTTGTCAGACATTACCTGTGAGCACACGACGGAAAATACGCGTGAGCGTGCGATGTGATTCATCCTGTGACATGCAGATGAAGTTGCTGGACAACAGTTATCATACCAATGTATATATATGCAACTAGATTCTTCCTAACTCATACGCATGTCCATCCTAGAAATACGAAAGCCCGCCCCATCCCAGCACCGCTTCCAAATCCTCCCTCATCTCCGTCACGCCATCATACCCGCCCCTCGTCGCGACTTCGGCCCTCTTCGCGGCACCGAGCTCGTTCCACCGCGCCAGAACGGTCCCGTCGACGATGGCCCTTCCCGAGGCGGCCGTTTCGACGCCCACGGTGCGGGACATGCCGCCTCCGCCCTCGGGCGTGCGGTGCGCCCTCGCGTGGAGGCCGCCGTGAGGAACGAGGGCCGGGAGGAGCTGGTTCGTGACGGAGAGGAGGCGGCGGTAGGCGGATTCGGGGAGGGGCGTCAGAGCGGCTATGGAGCCTGAGGGGGAGGCGAGGAGGAGGATGTGTGGCTGCGTGGAGGAGGAGGACGAGTCTGGGGATGAGTGGGATGTGGGAAGGGTGCGGGGGAGGAGGAGGGTTGATGTTGGGGGGTTGGGGGTTACGCTGAATGTTGTGCGGTGGAGGAGGAGGTGGCCTTGGAGAGATTTGGGGTCTGAGATGAGTTGAGTCAGTATACTTGAATCCCTTTGCAGCAGCCACAGAGAAAGTGAAGGGATAGAAACGAGAAAGACTTACGCTCGGGATTGAATTCGAGAACGTGCATATCGCCGTCCGCGTCCACGGCAACCATGGACAAGTCCTCGCCATCTGGCAGAAAGTCTGCGACCAGCAGCGGCAGCGATCCGCTGCTCTTCCCGAGCACCTTGAAAGTGTACGGCTCCTCCGTGTACCCGGCGAACCACAAGCCCTTGAAAGCGTCCGCAATCAGACACAGGCCCGTGCCTGGCAGTTCGCGCACCGACGATACGTGGCAGCTCATGTCGAGGAAGGCCACGGGCAGCAGCGAGCCGTCTTCCTTGAGGCCTCGCACCATGCACTTCTGGCCTTGCGCCACCAGCATCAGCCCCTGGGTGCCAATCTCGGACAGGGCCGTCACGCCGCCTCGGGGAATGTCTTCCTTGGCCAGCAGCTTGAGCCGCTTGTTCGTCTCCGGCTTGCCCGGCTCGGGGATGACGGTCACTATGTCGTATACTTGCACGCGGCCTCGCGTGGGGAGGTCTTCGCCTCGGGACAAGGCGGTGCCCACTGCGAGGAGCATTCTCCGCTCCTTTGTCTCCTCTGACACCTCGAGATGCAGCGTTTTCATGCATTCAATGGACTCACCCGCTTCCATGTCGATCGAATGAATGACCGTCCACGTGATGGGGTTGATCAGCTTCAGAGCACCCCTGACCGTGGTAGGCGGGAGAGGGACAGACTCGCGGGCCCATTCTTTGTGGTAGTCGTCGTCCTTTGGCAGCTCAAAGTTTTCAGGAATCGCACAGCCCGCGATGTATGTCTCCGTAGGGTGGTGGTAGGCAACATGGCGGACGTCAAGGCCCAGCGGAACCTTCCTGACCGAGATGCCCAGCTCTGTGAAGTTAGTCTTGCTCGGCAGCTGTGTGACTCGGGCTACGCCTTCAGAGTCCGCATAGATGAATCCCCTGTCGCACCCTTCGGTGTGGAACGTGCTCATGCCCCGAACGCCATGGCCTTGCAGGCCAACCACCCTCGGGACGCTTTTGCTGCTCTTGATGACGAAAGCTGGTGAAGGGCCCGGAAGAAAAACAGTGCTATAGCCACCCACATTCGCGCAGACCCTCAAGGGGACGTAACGCGGCGGCTGCGCGGTGTCGTCCGACGGATCTTCCACAGCGCTCTTAGCCAGCACGGCATTCGGCGACTTCTTGAAGAAGAGTGTGTCGGACAACGTGTGAGCACTTTCGTTGGCCGGTAGGCGGATGGGCTCGTATATGGTAAGGTCATCGGTAGAATGTCGTAACTGGGAAAGTTCTGCTGTCAGCTGGCCGTCAACAAATCAGCTGGAAATTGACGAAAAACCCTTACTATCAGGTATGGCGAGGCGTGGACGGCATCTCCAAGGTCTGCCACAACAATCTCGGTCAGCGTTTCGCGGGTGGCTCCTCTTCTGGCCGCATAGCCAGCTGAGAGATGGGGAGGAATTGATGAGAGCCCCTCAGCGACATAGACAGCCTTTGAGAGATCCGGAAGCGCGAATATCTAGCGTTGTTAGCCTCCTATACTATGGTTCATAGCTTCAGCCGTTCAACAGAGGACGCTGCTTACATGCAAGGCTCCCGTTGAGTTGAGCAAGAACATCATGACTGCCTCGCTTGCCTGTTTAGTTGAGTCGCTATAGCTTGACTGAAAGATGCCCTTGGTGTCTTTGTACAGGCATCCAGCCACCCACTTGGTAGACGTAAGACTGCTGTCCGTCTTCTCCATCTCTTCAATCTCGTTATTGTTGTCAATCTGGGCGAGAAAGACGCTACCGTCGTCGCGGATGATGAGCAGGTACGGGTCAACGATGCTTGCACTCACAGCCCGGGGCTCAGCCCCCGTCTCTTCATCCAGCATGGGTAGGATCTGGATCAGGTTGAGATCTGGAAATCACTCAGCGTCTGCTTCTTCCACAGGAGGCCGCGGCATGGCAGACTTACCTCCGTTGTAACACCGCACTTCCGACTTGAGCACTTGGATAACCACCATTTGCTTTCCCATTGTGCCAGCTTCCACAGTGAAGCCGGCGGCCGGCTCAAACTCCGTCTCCTTCAAGGTCTCGAATCCTGCTGCTGTGAGGGCGTACACGTCAGACGTTTCGTAGCCATCGAGATCGACCTTGGCAACAATCATGAACCTGTCATGCTGAATCGGCGTATCGTAGTCGCCGGCCACTCCAGCATTCGTGCCCAGCGACTTGGGAACGGGTTTCTTAACGCACATGGTCCAGAATCCTCTGGCCTCTGGAAACTCGAACCGGCCGATGACCCTGGGCTGGATCTCCCGGTTGATGATCGCGAGAGCGCCCGCCTCTCCCCGTCCGACCGCACAAGCAAGCTGCAGATCAGCTCGGACGCCCCTGTTCAGAGTAGCCTCCTCGCTGTCAGGCAAGAATGCTGCTTGTCCGCATGTAATGTCTTGTATCGGCGCAATGCTGAGCAGCACGTCGTGTATCCGGAAAGTCAAGTCTCCAGATTTGGCTGGGCCTCCGTTGGGCAATTGCTGAGGCTTGGCTGCGGCAGAATCATCTCCGTAAAGGTCGTCATCTTCTTCGTCATCCTCAAGGTCGAGCTCATCCACGTCCAGAGCCAGATCCGGGTCGATGAGTCGGGATTTCCTACGCTTCTCTTGAGTCTGCCTTCTCGACCACCCTAACACGACGGAATCGCTGGTTTCGCTCCCAACGAAGAGTGTGTTCTTCCCCAGCCTGGAGACGCACGTAGCCCTGCTCTTGATTACGTTGCCACCGCAGTCTGCGCCCACGAGCCTGACGCTGAGGCCTGACACCGTTCGTCCATCAATCTTGAAGGATATTATGCCCAGCCGGCCGTCATTCAATATCAATAGCAGCTCGCCATTTTCGATGGCAAGTATCTCAATGGCGCAGTTTTCAAGGCGCAGCTTCATGTCGGATTGATCCGTCAGGCTAAAGGAGGTTGCCAGCTTGGCCATGGGATTGACGGCCACGCCGTTTGCCTTTCCAGATTGGTCAACATGGATCAACTCGTTCTGCCCGACTAACAAGGCGCCACCGACAGGAGCGGGCAAGGCGATGACCTTGTAAAGGTCATGTGGCAGGCCAGTCACCGACAGGATGGTCGTTGACGCTCTCTGCTGCAGGTCCAGAGTAAAGACCTTGTACGATAGATGATCCCTGGCGCCTAGAGAGGCAGCGGGTGCCTGGCTGGACGACAAGACACCAAACGTGGGCTCGCGATACTCATGCAGAAAGGTGAGGTGCACGGGGTGAAGCAGGCTCGGGTCTAGGAGGGGCAGACGCAAGACAAATGACGGTGTATATGCTGCTTCTACATTGTCGCTATCTCCGTTGACCGCTGCCGCCTGCTCCTTGACCGGGCGAGGCCCGTCCAGATCCTCGTCCCAGTCCTCCATCTCCAGGTCTTCTTCGGAGCGCCTGAAGGGCAGGATGGCGAGGTTTCGCGTGCCGAACTTCAAGGCGGCGCATCTACTGCCAGGATCGGCCTCGAGGTGGTTCACATACTCCCCAAACACCTCCTCCCATGGGGCTCCTTGAAGCTCTTCCTTTTCGTAGTAGTGGATGGAGATGGTCTCGAGCTCGTTCTTCCTCGGGTCCCATTCGGCCATGCACAGCTTGGCTGCCTTGTATGCAATCAGCAGAACCTCGCCTCCCGATGCAGTCCTGCTGGTCCTCAGCCTTGCCAGCCCGATTACCGTTCCAGCAAGCGGGATCTCCGTGATGAGCACGAGCTTGGTGTTGTTTGTCCGCTCGGTTCGCACGAGCATGGTCTTGCCGCCGAGAAAGGAGGACTCGAGGCCATCGTCGTCGTTAACCTGACGGTCGAACCGCGTGTCGGAGTCTGCCGGCTGGCTGGGCTGGAGTTCGGGATCGAGATCGGCCGAGACGGCCTTGACGGTGAAGATCTGGAGCAGCGAGCCCTTTGCGACGACGACGTTGTTGGCGGTTGCAGAGGTCAGCGGCAGGCTCAGGCATTGGGTGACGGCTGTGGGAGCCGCGAGCTCAGTGTAGACCTGCATAGCTGCAAGGGCATCTCCTCCGCCGTCTCGCGAGCGCAATTGGGCTGTTGCGGCTGTCGATGGAGAGAGTCGTGGGTTGAGGCGTCGCGAAACAAATTCGTCTGCGTGGGTTGAATCAAGTGTTTTGGCTGGAGAAGCTGCACACATGCAAAGGCCGGCAGTGGGTTTAGCGGCCTCGATAGCGGATCAACGCGCTGCCGTGCCGGGACTTTAGCACGGCCCAGCAGCTCTGGTACCACCATACCTACTTACATGTAAGGCACCTCGAAGCAGTTGAAGCCACAAGACGAAATTGCATCTCGCATCTGGTCTCGACTACCTAGTCAAAGGCACAGCACAGGAAGAACCGCTCGAGTCTTGTATACCCAAGATTTCCTAGACCGCCGTCTGCAGTTGCTCAGGCGGGGGAGGTCCCCCAGTCCCAAATTCAGGCACCGAAGCAACCCGCGCGTTGTCCCTGAAGCTCCAGCGCAGGGATGTACTGTACTACCCTTATTAACGCTGGGTGAGACAGCTGGTGATGCCGCCATTGCGTCACAATCCAGACAGGGAACAACAAATCGCCACGCGTTTCACACGAAACATAGCCAGCTTGGACTTCAAACAAACAGGCCAAGCGGCTTAAGAAGAACAGCAATCGCTCACTTGGATCAATCGTCTCTAGGTAGAGGGAAACATACAGCATAAACACCAACAACTTGACCCATCATGGCCTCGGGCTACGTCCAAGCCGGCCTCATCTGGCTGGCTTACGCAGTCGCCGTCCTGCTATGTCTCGGCGCTGCGATTGTCACCACCTTCACATGGCAGACGCCCATCGACCGCTCGGCCATGGTGAGCATCGTCGCCATCGTCAGCTTAACGTCTCTGCTCGCGACCGTCTTGCTTCTTCCGGTCGACATCGCCCTCGTTTCGTCCACTGCGTCCTCGACTCTAGGCGCCAAAAAGGACTGGGCCACGCCAAAGCGAGTCGCGGATATTCTCTTTACGCTAAAGGTTGTCTATTATTCGCTCTACAGCTGGGATGCCCTGCTCTGCCTCATTGTCATTCCCTTTGCGTACTTTTGGTACGAGGAGTACGACGAGGTCGCCTTTGAGGAGGAGGGTCGCACATGGAAGAACCGCTTCTGGGCCGCCACCAAATACACGCTCTTCTTCGTCGCTCTCACCGTCGTGCTCTTCCTCTTGGGATTCTTTGTTCCTGCAGCTGGCGGCAGCAAGGGCCACTGGGATTTGGACTACTACAAGTCATTACTGTCCCAAAACCATGGCGAGAAGGCGCTTACCTTCGCCGTGGGTCTCTTGATGACGCTTGGAACGTTTCTCTATGTGCTCTACACCAGTGCCGGGCTTGCTCTCATGCCCATCTCTTTGATCAAATCAGCTCCCCCGATCTCGGCTCCCCAGCTCTCGGCAACGACAGCCTCTCAACTCGAACAGAATCGAGAGCGCCAACGCCAGCTGGAGCTGCGCAATGCTGGTCGTGAAGAGGGCATGTCCCGGAAGGACAGGAGAGAGCTGGATGCTCTCATCAGAGAGGAGCAAACGTTGGTTCGGCGCGAACGCCTAGCTGCCGAGGCCCAGGGTGA
This sequence comes from Trichoderma ghanense, assembly GCF_004382785.1. Taxonomy (NCBI): domain Eukaryota; kingdom Fungi; phylum Ascomycota; class Sordariomycetes; order Hypocreales; family Hypocreaceae; genus Trichoderma; species Trichoderma ghanense. The sequence goes on along the minus strand of NW_027395663.1, from coordinate 2,766,091 downwards.
AGGCAGGAGCCGAGTATATCAGTTATGGCTCAAGCTATGCGCACTCGTCAGGCCAGTCAAGATGCTCGGCGGGATTTTGCTGGTGCTCTTTGCCGTTGTGATCTGGGTGTCCATGTTCATCACCGGCATCGATAAGGCCAAGCACTCGGTCTGCAAGCAGCGATGTGGATACATCCTCGGCCAGGTTCACGTCTTCCAGCCGATGAACTGGATCTTTCTGAAGGCTGCCAAAGCCTTCCCCGTCGACTACATCCTGATGGCTTTTCTGGTCCTTGTCTTGTTCAGCAGCTCCATCTCCGGTATTGCCGCAGTTGGCATCCGCTTCCTCTGGATCCGAATCTTTCAAATCCGCAGAGGCAGGACAGCTCCGCAAGCTCTTCTCATCGCGACGGTCATGCTGTTGCTCATCACGCTGGCCATCAACTATGCAGTCGCCATGTTCGTGGCTCCGCAGTACTCGTTCTACGGAACCCAGACGTTCTGCGCAAACGAGCCTGCGTATCCCGGCGCCCAGCCCGACTGCAGACACCACCATGAGTTGATCATCCCTTGCTCTGACGCCCTGAAGTACAAACACGCCAAGGACGTCTGTACGCCATCTATGATGTCTACCCTGCTTAACCGTATCACCATTACGTGGCCGCTGTTTGGTGCGATTGATTTCTGGGCTCAGTACGTGTTCATGGGTATCTTCCTCATTGTCCTTGTTACCGCGCTGGTGCGTACCCCCAAGGTCGATCTCGCCGAGATGGACGAGTTTGCCGAGGCGGATGAAGAAGAGAGCCTTTTGGCGTCGACCGGTCGTCGGTTTGGGGCCACATGGCAAGACGTGAGGGGACAGCCTGGCAGGGACTCGACGAATGGGCCCCAGCTGATTCGAGGCTCACGACCGCAAGGCAACTAGCTATTACCACCACACAGTTAGTGGCTTTCTTTTTTCGTTCCTTTTGTCGGGGGGGAAGGGTTGGTTAATCGGCTCGGTAATTCAGATTGTTGTTTGGAAGGAAAGCAGGGAATCGAGCTTCGGGTTATGGATTGGGAGTTTGGAGTCATTGTTTGAGCGCACTCTACGTTGCTTCTGTTTGTGATGAGAGCGGCCCACGCAAAGCGCTGAAATGATGAACCAGGACGGGAATTGTTGGGAGTCCACATTTCGGGCGGTTTATTCTTGTTTCCTTTTTTTTTCTGCTTCTTCTTTTGCTTTTCTGTCGTTACCCTTCGTTAAGAAATATCAAGCACCCAGCGCAACCCTCTGTTGTTTGTCCTTCTTCCTCGCCCTCGTGAACTGCACAGCCTTGTGACTCCTATCATCAAACGCAGCCGCCGGCCCGACATGCATCTCCCTCCAGCACCTCGCACAATAAGGATCATCGTCGCAACCCAGACATTGCAGCGTAGCATCCTCAAGACAGACGGTACACCAGCCGTCAATGTCGTCATCTGTGTAATCCGTCTTGCTTGTCAGTCTCCTGACGGGCTTGTCCCCCGCAGAGGGCCTTCCGCTGGGAACAGAAGGGAGCGAGAAAGAATCGTCCTCTTCGGCGGCGGCAGGGGCGCGGAGAGCGGCCATGCGGGCGGTGATGTCGTCCATGGCGTCGGCCTTGGTAATATTGCTTTGGCGGCGGGGGGAGAAGGATGAAAGGTCATCGAGATTAGGGGGCAGCGAAGGTAGAGCGAGATCTGTGTCTCCGTCCTCTTGGGCGTCTTGATCTTGGTTCTGGTTCTGCTGCGCAGAAGCACACTCATCGTCGACATCATCATTGGACCTTCGTAGGGCTGCTTCAAGGGCTGCTTCGTCTTGGAACTGCGCAATGACGTCGGTTACTTTGGCCTGCATCTGCTCGCCATCTGAATCATCCGAATCCCCAGCCTTATCGTCGTGCTCCTCACCTCCTCCGACGCCGTCGCCCTTGGGTACAGCTCGCGATAGTTCTTCCAGGAGCGCCCTGACCTGCTCGTCGCTTGGCTCCTGCGCGGGGGTCTCATCGGGACTGACATCGCCTAGGAGCTCCTCCAGTGTCTGGTCGTCTGTCGAGAAGATCCGTTCGACATCTTCGTCATCCTCCAGCTTTTCCGTTTTCTCGGAATATGCGACATCCTTCGCTTCAGCTGTATGCGAGCGTGGCGATGATGATGATGATGCCAGAGGAGCTGGAGTAGTGATGGCCTTCTCCCTCTTTGGCGAGACTGCGCTTCCATCGTCTGCAGCTCGTAGCGACTTTAGCCGAGCAGCCAGAGCGTCTTCTCTAGTAGCCGGGTTTGACCTCTCAATCACATCTACACTGAATCTGCCATCTACTGCTTAGCCATGGCTTCAGAACATCTCCTTCTGGCACTCCGCTCTGTCATCACGTACTTTATCGGCGCTGCTCGACCCGGCGATGCGCCTGAACCAGAGCCCCGCAAGGCCTGCAGCCGTTCCAGCAGCGAGTTGTCTATATCCTCGGGCATTGCTTCAAATGGATCGATCCGGTATCGGTAGTCAAAAAGTATCTTTTGCTGTTGTCCCTCGGAAAGGATCACCGAGTCCGCCTCATACACTTCAAAAGCCGGTTTGCGAGCGTGTTCATGCGAGGGTCATTCTGTCGGGAAAGCATGTTTCTTAATCCGCATGGCGCGCAAAGTCACGCGCCAAGCTGCACAACGGCTTTACTTAAGCAAAGCCTACCCAATATTCTCATCTCCCATCTCCCAATGCCGATGATTTTAGCATTTTGCATCGCCATTGTCTATCTTATTGCTCCTCCTTTCTCTTCAGCGTTGTATCAAATTCCTCCATCAGTCTTGATCATTTAAAAAACCTCGAGTCATATTAGGAGAGCCAAATCTCGCTTGATACGCCCCAAAAGCGTATTCAAGCGGAAAAGGCCCAACCAGCGCGTATTGGTCAGAGAGCTGAAAAAAAAAAAAAGCCTATCAAAAAGCCTGCCACACACACGATGCTTCGGACGACAACCCCTAAAAAGCGTCACCGCCACATAATTGATCCTATAGAAGAACACTAATGCAACGTGATTAGACGTAAACCAACGGTCCCCCATCGCCCGAATCAGCCGGTATTAAGCTTACTGGCATGAAATCCGGTTAAGGTGGTCGCCGTTCGCTCCAATACGATGATATCATCTCGCCACCTTCTGTATCTGTGCCCAAGACTGCATCACCACCGTTCTAGAACACTTTTTCCGGTGCATAGCCTCTTCTAGCCGCATGGATACTTTGTCCACCGTCTCGCAGAAACTGTACGTGCTGATGGCAAGCAAACAGCACTGCCACTCGCAATGCATCCATATTACAATTAACTATCCGCACGAGCCGCCGTGAATCCCACCCAAGGCCATGTAGTTTTTCCGCGTGATGCAAGCCAGCCATGTGAGAAGCCTCAGAGACGAGATGGCCGAAGTCCAAGAATCACTGCCCAGCCGACCAAAACTTCAGCTCATGCGTCTCTATTGAGGCCCGTGTATCGTATGTCTTGACAAAAGCAGGAAAAAGAAGAAAGCGCCAAGTCCATATCGTCCGGCCCTTTTGCAGCGTCAAAACAGTATGGTATCGATCGTGAAAAGCGCAAAAGCATAAACCCATACACACGTAGACATGAATGGTAGAAGCAGTGATAAAAAGCTCCCCGAATCCAGCGGAGCAACGTAGCGATAAAAAGAGAAGTCGTGAAAAGCAAGGTCACAGCAATCTTATGCTAGAAAGACGGCGACGAGCACGGCAGTAACGGCAGGCCAGAAGCCCATCAGCTGAACAACGTTCCTCAGGCCAGCAGCGCTTGAATCCTGTCCGTCGGCTGTCGTACCGTTGGGAAGACTGCCGTTGATGAGAATGGTCCTGGTTCCGTTGACGTCGGCAACGTTGACAACGCTCTTGTTAAGCGCGTCGTAGCTGCCATTGCCAATGAGGCTGTCATAGTACGCAGTGTTGTTGTTATCGTCGCAACCGCAAACATCGTACGTGCCGCATCCGCAGAGAACATCTCGCGTCTCATTGCGACGGCTGGACTCGTTGTAGTAGTGGTACGGATGGTGATAGGGGTACATGTACGCGCCGTACAGCCAGACGCCGGGCCAGAAAGCAAGGGCAGCACCTCCAAGGAGGGCAAATGGCAGAATGCCCGAGGGGCTCCTGCCGCCGGCGCGGTAGGGAGTCGCTGCACCGCCAGCGTAATATCGGCCACCACCAAACGACGGCTTCGGGCCGCTGCCTCCAACTGAGGTGCCGCCGGCGTTGGAGTTGGGGGCTCGGTTTCCACTGTGAGCACGGTTAAATCTCTGGCGCAAATGGCATGATGGAGATGGTTGGGTAGGGTGCAGGAGATCCGAAAAGCCCATCCCAGGGATACACATACGAGCTTCCACCACTGCTGCCACCTCTGCTGCCTCCACTGCCTCCACTGCTGCCGCCAGAGCTGCCTCCTCTGCTGCCGCCGCCTCCGCCGCCGCCGCCTCGTCCTCCTCCACCTCCGCCGCCCTTGCGCTTGAACAGATCGTGCTCCTCGGACTGCGCGACGCCGTCAACCCTCACCACATGTCGAGGGCCATCGATGGCGCTGGCTGACGCAGTGGTCATCAGAGTGACCAGCAGAAGGGCGAAGTCGATTCTCATGGTGAATGATTGATGGCAATGCTGGTGAAGAGTGTAGAAAAAGCTCTGTTATGAAATGTTGAGGATGCTGGAGAGATGGAGCAATTGGCCAAAGATTCGCCCTCCAAAAGAACCGCGACTTTTATAAGCACCGACCGAGATGGCACAACACTAAGAGAAAGAGCAGGCGCGATATACTTTATACGCCCCTTCCTGCAGTAGGTAAGGTACCTTGGTACTGTGCAGGCCAAAGAGTCTTAGGTTCCCTGTTTGAGTCCTTTCTGGAAGGAGCATGGGCGCAGCTGTTAGTGCAAAGCGGCTGGACGGCGGTACCCCATACTGCCGTGCACACCAAAATGCTTGCTCCCTGTTGGGTCGAACGAAGTACATGGACATTGAGAGCTTATGCCGGAAGCGGGTCCCTACGTGCGCCAAGATCGAGTTACAGCCACAACTGGCGTCCATGGTCCCTTATTATTCCAAATGAAGATGGATGATTGTATGACTTGATTCGGTACTACTGCCTGCCGTCTTGTCTGTTGGATTTTGCCTTCCAAGTTGCCCACGAGTCCAGTAAGCGGAACAAATCAAGCGTGTATTACCCGACTAGAAATCACTGGGTTCTCCTTGGGTACCTGCCACGTCGCAAGCCGTTGCCGTCGATATCGGGCTCCGGACTAGGTACCTGACAGGTGCTGTTGCTCAGGGCGGGCATTTGGCCAGTTGGTTTGCTGTCAGTGGATAGCTTTGATCCCCAATCACTGAAAGACCGTGCTTCTTGGCCTCAGGACACCTGTGAGAAGCAGCCGCGCCTCCAAGGCAGTGCCGCGATTATCACTTCTTGCCGCTGATACCGTTGACGTTCATTAGCCTCGACCCAGCGAGCGACGTGTAAGAGGCGGTCAAAGTGGCGCTGACCGTCTCGACAGACAAACGGCTTCGCGCGTGAGAACGGGGAGCAGAACAGCACAGTTTCCTAAAGCAGAGCGCTGCTTTCTTTGTATTTGTGGGAAAGCTGAGGGGGGCCCGTGCGCACTTACATTAGCTTCACAAGCAACCTGCGTCATGGCCTGCTGTTGATCCCATTCTTTATCTTGTCTTGATGCTTACTATTCTCGTGGATGCCACTGCTTTGTTCTTCTCCTCCACTCTGAAGTATGTCCTTTTCAACCAAAGCGTTGTAAGATATTGGATAGAGTAGTAGATGCCGGCCTTGCCGCGCGTGTACGGCAATGCCAAGTCTGCGTTGGATTAAGGTTAAATCTAGACGAGTGACTGGGTGGGTTCGCGAGATCCAGATCAGTCGCATACCAGGATCTGAGGAAAGCTTCTACTTGGCAGAAGACGCGAGAAAAAGAAATTGGTCCATCCTTCTCCTTAGTCTCTAAATCAGTCTTTTGCTTGGTCTGATCAACCAATCTCAGCTCACTTCCGCTTCTAATTTACGCTCTTCTGGCCAATTACAAAGTACAAGCTGGTAAATCCTGCAAGTCCTATATCAGACTCAACCCCAATCCCAGCCGCATCTGTTCAACAAGCGATTTCATAAGAGTCAGAGAATGTAAGACAAAGTGCGTGGCTGCATTGTTTAATGGGTGGCTGTTAACATTCCGTGTTCCGGTCACTCTTGTAGTTCGATATGAAGCTGCGCATCTACACGATTTGGAGCGCTTGTTCGCGGTGGGTGATGTACAATAGACACGAGAATCATGAGGACCAACCTCTTTCTAATCCAGGCGCCGATGAGTGCTCACTTAATTTTATTAACATAGCTCAGAGGTTGGGCGAGAGACTCCTTGGGCTTGCGGTGACATTCACACACTGAGGTGCTGATGCTTTCTTTATTCGCACCAAGCAAGCAGCCTCACATCCGCGGAAATATTTCACCAGCTGCTGTAGCCATCTTCTAGCATAATGTCCCGTGCAATATAAGAAAGAGAAATTCTAGCCCTTTTACCCCGTCTGTCTATCCGTATGCCAGCAATTGAAGGGTCGAATATAACCTGATCTCGCGATGCTTCGATAAGTTGAGCAGTCTGAGAGGAGCCACCGTGACACTTTTTGTGATCGCACGGTCACATATCAGTACTATTTTCGCTCTGAAGAAGTGATTCTCACGAATGCCTACATTAGACCTTGATGCGACCGAGAATAGGGCTGATTGCCATTGTCGATAATCTTATGCCTTGCAAATCTCACATTTGGCTCAGAGTACCGCGATAGAGCTAGAAGAATCGCGCTAAACATTAGCTGCATGAGCTCAGTGCAGCTTCTAGGCCGAAACACGTGCACGCAGTGAACAGTGAACAATAACTGAGGTAGCGGCTGCTTGATGACTCAGCAATTTCTTGCCGCCTGGCTGAATCATCCACGGCTCGAACCTTCTCCCAACTTTCTCACAACCATCTTTCGCTTCACCAGGCGCTCACCTTGAACTTTCAAGGGAAATCCTCTCACTGGCATCGCTCTCTCACCTATCGAATTTACGTCCGCTCTCTTTCAGCGTATTACATCTCTACAAAAGCATGATACAGCTCCTCTGAAGCTCACACACCCCTCGGAGGACGCTTTGAGGGGAGGCAGCGCGTTGCGACCATGGCCGACGACAAGATCGAGTTCTCGTCCTTCGACGACAAGGACTGGGAAGCCCAAGATGCCGCCGACGACCGTGAGATTGCGCGACTCCTGGAGCAGAGCCAGGACGGCGCCGGCGGAGGACTCAAGCTTGACGACACCCCCTTCGATCAGACCAACAAAGCAGACGACGCAGAGGATTTTGAGGACATCAGCGACGACGACCTCCCCGAAGAAGAAGAACCGAGCGCGGGCACATCGATCGAACTGCCCGGACTGACAGACGATGGCAACACTAGCAATGATGCAGACGACCTGTTCGGCGAAGGCCCATCCTCCCCCATCGACCCCGTTGACGGCCCAACCTCACCCGCGCCGCACGTTCGCGATGCCGAGGCGGCCGACGATTCGCAAGCGGTGGAGGCAGGCATAAGCTTTGGCTCTATCAACTTCGATCCCGATCCGCACGCCAACGGCGCCCTCAATCAGGATCCCGACATTCCTGCACCCGCCGAATCGATCGGAGACCTGCTAAAGGCCACTTGGCCGGCATACAAGAAAGGCCACATTCTGACTTGGAGCGAACTTTTGCCGCCGAAGAAGGCGACCTGGAAGGAGAAGAAGCCACTCAAGAAGCCCAAGTATCTAGTCACGAGCAAGCTGAGCCTTGACGTGGCGCCCGACGATGAGAAACTTTTTCGGATTCCTGGACCTGCAAATTCATCTACCACCGCGAAATCCAACGAACCAACAGCCAATGGCCTGGTGCATTGCAGCCCTGCGATCGATGGCCAGGAAGAAGACGTTGCACAATTCGACCTCGACCATGATTCCGATGCAGAAACCGTCATGGGCTTCACGCTGCGTGATATCGAATTGGCGTGCGAGGATTGGAGTGACCATATCGAGAGCGTTGAGGCTAGCTTTGCGGCCCAGCAGTTGGCTGCGGAGGAGGCCGCATCGTCACAGAAGCGCCAGATTGAGGAGGTTGAGCAAGATGACGAGTGGGATGCCGAGTTTCTGATGGACGTCGTCGACGAATCCCAACCTCGCCAGAAGAAGCGCAAGACTGTTCCGCTTGGTCTGCCAGAGATCCCTCGATACACTGCGCCCTCGTTCGATAATTTTGAAGAAGCTACTCGGCGAGGTGCGAAGCGCGTTCATCTGGATATCAGCGACCCATATCTTTTGCTGGAGACGGAATCCTACAACAGCAGCAAGAGAACGCGGCAGGAGGCGCAGATGAAGCGCATGGCTAACGGAAATCTGGGTCGGGATATCACACAGCGCTTCAACCTCTCCAACGATGAGGCCTACGAACTCTTGAAGGAAAACCATCAGAGCAAAGTCAGAGCTACTCTCGGAAACATCTCTGTGGAACATGGCATGCCCGCCCTCAAGCTGTCATGGCCGTATTACAAAGTCAAGCTCAGCGGCACAACGGACGAGTACCATCGTCCCCGCTTCCGCTATAAGAAAATGGTGGGACACACTATCAGGTTCGACAAGCCGCTACATTTCAAGCGAAAGCAGATGAAGGGCAAGGCGCATGAGATCTTCCTCAAGTCGAAAGATGTGAGCCTCTGCGACAACTCTACTGCCGTGCTCTTTGAATACTGCGAGCCGAGGCCGAGAGTACTGAACGGCTTCGCCATGGGCAACCGGCTTATCAACTACTATCGTCGGAAGGAAAACAGCAACGAAGAGGAGCAGCTCGCCAAGTTGGACCTCGGCGAGTACCGTACTCTGCTTCCTGAAGATCGGTCGCCGTTCTCCCTCTTTGGCACTGTCGACCCCGGTGAAGTCGTGCCGACGCTGCACAATGAGATGTACAGAGCGCCGGTCTTCAAGCACACACCCCGAAGCACGGATTTTCTTGTTGTCCGCAGCACCACGGGCATTGGCGGCCCGAAATGGTACCTACACAAGATTGATCACCTGCACGTCGTCGGCCAGGCCTTTCCATCGGTGGACGTTCCTGGTCCGCACAGCAGGCGTGTTACAAACGCGTCAAAAAGCCGGATGAAAATGCTGGCGTTCAGGATGATCAGGCACAGCCGGAGTGATAACTGTCAGCTGTCCGACATCACTAAGCATATCGCGGACTCCACGGATACTCAGAACCGACAGAAGCTGAAGGAGTTCCTCCAGTACGACAGGGACAGCAAGGAGAAGGGAATGTGGCGCCTGAAACCTGGAGAAATCCTTCCGGACGAGAACGCTATCCGCGCAATGATCAAGCCTGAGGAAGTGTGCCTTCTTGATGCCATGCAGCTTGGTATCAAGGAGCTTGAGGATGCCGGCTACGACCCTCGCAACGCAACCATTGACGATGACGCACAAGGGCTCGACGCCGACGAGGAAGAAGATGACGACGGCGAAGGAAGCAAAATCGTCAAGGGGCCCAAGAAGGTTGTTGAAAAGCAGGAAGAAACGCTTGCGGACAAAATGGCGCCCTGGAAAACGACGAAGGCGTTTATCGACGCTTGTGCGCAAAAGGCCATGCTTCAGCTCCATGGCGAAGGCGACCCTACCGGCCACGGACTTGGGTTCAGTTTCATCAGAACCTCCATGAAGGGCGGCTACATAGAAGCAGTTCAGGGACCCCTGGCAACGTCAGCGGATGCGATGGAACGTGAGAAACGGGCGAACGGCGGCCACGCATACAACGTGAAGAAGCAGCAGGCAATGTACGAAGAGGGCATTCGTGAGATTTGGGAGAAGCAGAAGGCAACCCTCTCGGACACAAAAGAGCATGATGTCAACGATATCGCGGCGACGGAAGACGAAGATGATAGGTTCAACGTTCAATCAGCAGCCACGCCGGCCATATTCGACGACGGTACCAGTCAGATTAGCGGTTTTACTTCGTCCAGCCGACACCCGAAACGAGCGATTCGCATCTCGAGAGAGGTGGAGCTTCCCGACGGTACGACGCAGACGAGAATCGAGGTTGTCCATGACCCGGTAGTCATTTCACAGTATATCAAGCGGCGAACAGAAGCCGACTTGGAAATGCGAGAGTACGTGAAAGCCATTGTCCGATTCCAGACACTGTCCAAGAAGCCTCCCCTTCAGTGGACGCAGCTGCCCACCTCAGTCAAGGCGCTTCACCGTTGGTCGTGGCTTGCCAAGACCTATAACAAGAGGCGGGCTCCGTCCTATGGAGTGGGATCGCCCGGCTCCGTGGCAGATGTTGTTGGCTTGGAATTTAGAGCACCGGCTTACGTATATTTGTCTACAGCATCTACAGCGCAAGGCCTACGGGCAATGCCGACCATGACCGTCTTGCAAACCTTAGGTAAGATGCCATACTCGAATCTTTTTGACGTCGTATCAGATTGATGCTCACACTGCCGAACAGGATCAAAAAGGAACTTGAGCGACTGGAGAAAAACAAGGCCCGACGCCAGGCTCGAGAGCAACAAAAGGAGCTTCATCAAAAAGCCAGCGCTGGCGACGCCGGGTCTCCTGGAGCCGATAAGGTCCCTACAGGAACCACCCGCAAGTGTGCTAATTGCGGACAGGTTGGACACATCAAGACAAACAAAAAGTACGGTAACTCCTGCTTGTTCACTCCCAGTCTCACCACCTCCGCGTTCGTCTTTTGATTGGTGGCATCATGCCAAACAGTCGGAAGAAGGGGCTAGTGGCTCCAAGAGCAAGAGGAAGAGGAAGCGGAAGACAACAATCCTTGCCCAGAAGATCAAGCAGTCTGATATCCAGGCTCGAAGACTGGAGCGCGCATGCCTTACCAAGCGGAAGGCCGGCGCGGGACGCAGTCAAAAGGCGCGGAAAGAAGATGCGCAGAAGAAGACACAGGAAGAGCTGGACAGGGAGCAAGTGCTCCGCGAGGAAAGAGAGCAGCTGCAAGCTCTCAAGCGGGAGCTGCAGCAAAGAGCTCGTCAGGAGAGGGAGGAGAGGGAACGGGCGCAAGGTTTCCCTGACCGGGCGTGGTGGAGAGCTGCAGGCCGCAGGCCTCATTAAGCCACGTCCCTGCGCCCGATGCCTGTGATGCTCCCACTTCATCCTTTGTCCCACCCTCTTCCCCTTTTCCGTTTGTCATGCCTTTCCTTTGGTTTTCCCTTCGCAACAAAAGTTCTATTTTTGCTAACTTTCTCCCCACTCCAGACTATGTCCTTTGCTTAACGGCACGATGAAGGCGGATAACGGCGCATCAGAGCACGGCGGCTTTGGTAACTACAATGCCCCCGCAGGAGGCGCAGGATCACCGGTCTAGGCGGTTAAGACGTTAAAGTCTTAAAGACTGCAAAATCGGGCGAGGTGCTGTTTTTACTCGTTCCTTAGGTGAAGAACACCCGACATCGACGCGACAAGGGGTATGCCCGGATGGGTAGATCAAGCCTCTTTCCATTCGGCCACAACCAGGTCTCATCCTACTTCTGGACTTGAAGCCTTGATTCAGGTGAACGAAACAGGGAGGTAGAAAGGCTGGAAACGAAAATAATGCCCAAAAGGAAAGGGAGGTCATCTGGTTCAGGAGTTGGAGGATCGTTGTCTATTTTCCCTTTTTTCCTTTTACCAAGCGTGATCACCGCGAAGGGCTTTACTGGCGTTTAAAGGGGGTCTGCTTTCTTTTTTGCTCTTTCATCTCGAACAAAAGGCTTCGTTCGAAGCATTTGCTCGCCAGGAGGATTTCGTTGAAGGGAGGCTACGTAGCTGTCCATTTAAAACAATGAAACCTTGTCCATGACTGGACCTTTGTGTGCCATGTTTGACGCTGTGTTGCTTTGTACCTGGTGACGTGACGAGGACGATCTGTTGCCTTCTACTTTTTTTTTTGTTTTTTTTTTTTTTTTTTTTTTATTTTTTTTTTTTTTTTTTTTTTTTTTTTTTTTTTTTTTTTTTTTTTTTTTTTTTTTTTTTTTTTTTTTTTTTTTTTTTTTGCTTTGCCTTCCCTCCCTTTGCATGGTATACGGAGCGTGTCAATATAGCGGCAGAAAGCTATCAGCCCGCAGTTGGAGAGCTAGTCATGTCAGACCATGGCCTGCATGACTGGAGACGTGGGAGCGTGAAGGTAGGCTGTTGTGGGTTTTGAAGGGGGGTTGAGGTCTTTGTGCAAGATCAACTATATGGAAGCCCTTCATCAATAGCCATCGTAGTCGTACTAAATAGCTGGTCATACGGAGATGAGCTGGGATGAGAGCTGGAGGGTTATAAAGGGAAGTGGTTAGGCACGGCCATAAGAAAGCTCACATCCGCCTATCTGGAGACTGCTACAGGTCGCTAATTTTAACACGTTGTAAGTAAGTCGGTAGGCAAGTAATTGCGAGCTGTTGGCAAATGATGACGATGGGTACTGCAAGAGCACGACAGAAAACATGGAAAATCAGAACGTCCAATTACAGTACATAGGAGTGCGGAAGATATTTTTAGAAACGCAGCCCCCCTGCAGGTGCATGCTAAGCCCGCCCTGGAAGAGACAGAGAGAGAGAGAAAACAGAAGACGAGAAACACGGACGAGGTTGAAGGCGGGGTTTCAACCGGCAGACAGGCAGGACGAGGCTGTGATTTTTGGGGGAGATGGAAAGGGAAGAGAGGGTGTATGTGTGTGTGTTTGTGTGTGGGAAGAAGGAGAGTGGCGGCGGAAGAGGCTGAGCGGAAAGGCGGGCGGAGTGAGAATGCAAACCAGGGGAGAAGGGACAATTATTAAATCGGAAAATGCCTTGTGATTCTTGATAGATTTTGCTTTTGTATGTGTGTTTCTCCCTTTTCTCCAGGGGATGGATATGAATTGGAAATGAACAGCCGGTCTGTCTATCTGCGTGAGTATGGGGGCAAAGACATAGAAGGTAAGTAGGTCGCAAGAGACAGATGACGGCGAACATGGCTGCTTGTGAAGGCCATCTTTTTCATCAAAGTGACGATGCTCTAGTGGTAAGTAGAACCGAAGCCGATGCAAGAAGGACCAGATGCGGAAAGATGGTGAGCTGAGAAGGAGGCTGAGCAGGCGAAGGGTGGAGGTGTCGTGTCTGCAGCTTCACATCCCGCTTATTGCTGCCCTTGTCCTGTTGATACCGAGTAGGTAAGTAAGGTGCTTGATGCAAGTACAGTAGTAAGTCTAATTTATTTCTGTTCCCTTGCGTTCGGTGGGGAGAGAAAGGTGCATAGGTCGATGATGGCGTGGGGGTGTTTTGGTTCCTTGTGCGTGCTGCAGGCAAGGTGAAGGCAGGGAGCATCGTTGATTTGATGCCGACTGCTTGCAGTTGTTCTATTTCCGAAGCGTGCCGTTGGGGAACAGCACGGCTTTGACGACGGACATGGGGTCGTGAATGTTGGGATGTTGGTGCCCACTAGGTACGCGGACTAAGGAGTATGACGGAGTAGCGACCTGGCGCTTATTTGCGACGGGTGATAGGACAGGCTCAACTTCAACGGCTTGAACAAAGTATAAAGACGAAGAGTCAAGGGTATGGTAGGGCAGCTTGCAGTGTAGCGCACCCCAAGCAGGTGAAGCTGATGGCATGCGACCTCTGCCTGTGAGCACGTAGGAGAATCAGCTCTTCTGAGCAGGGGAATCGAGTAATACCGGTGGTGCTCTGGGTAACGAACAGTAGCATCGAGGCCCTATCCGGCCTGGTAGAACGGAAGAGACCGTGGCGATTCCCCAGCATGTGGCATGGCATCCAGAGTTTACATGGCATTCGCCATCTAAGCGCGTGGCGCCCATGGCCATGCGCGAGGCTCTGGCAAGAAGCGCGAGCGGGTGGCGTGCCGGCATGGAACGGACGGTGACGAGGATGAGGTCAGCGTGGGCTCGGGGCCTGGGCTATCCGTGCTTCGAACGGTCGATGTCCGGAGCAATCGGTAGGACTCCATTGCGTGCGGACCTTCGAGTATCCTCTCTGCTTAGCCCTTCTAGCCTTGTTCCGCCTTGCCTTGCCTTGCCTTGCCTTGTTATGTCATCGACCGAGAGAGGGGCTCCTGCATCTTGGTGTTGTCCCTTGGCAGCTTGGCTGGCAGCTCGCAGTTGGTGATGAGCGACTGTGCGTCTGCAGGTCGGCTATCGCTGCCGTTGTAGTTTGTGCAGATGTGTACCTTGGGCACTGCTGTGGGCAGGATACATTCGAGATCCATGTACTAGGTAGCTGGCATCCTGGAAGCTTTGTTGGTGAGAAACCGGAGCAGCAATTCGAGTGGATGATTCGACGTATTATCTGCACCGTCTGATTAGTGACGAAATGGGTCAAGCCAACGGACGCTGTGCCTAGCAAGGCCATAGCCGCTGTGCCTGTGAGGCTTTGCCAGGCGGCTAAGCCGTAGCCGCGATGCACGATTCATGAGACAGGAAGCATGACAGCATGCGCGTGCAGGGGCCGTTTGTGGATGAATGGAGTTGTTTGGTAAGCTCACCTGATTGAATGTGGACTTGGCGAGGTTCTTGGAGTTTTGGTGACGGAAACCAGCAAGGGGTTGAGGCCTCATGACTAAGGCGGTTCATACAAGATACAAAGAGCGAGTCCACATACCTACATGTACAAAGGGCGCATCATCTTGCCATTACGGCCAATGAATGCATGCTCAACGGTCAATATAACCATAGTGACAAGTTATTGCAAGAGAAATCTACGGGAATTGACGCCTTGGCCGCACGTGGATACCCGCAGGATGGTTCGTGGCCTCTGCTCTGCGAAGCACATGACGGTGATCCGCCTTTGTACCTGGTGTACAGGCTCCCGGCACGTCAGAACCTGTGTCACCAAACACATGCACTGCAGTGAGGTGTTCAGCAAGACAAGGCTGCTTGTGAGGCTAGGCATGGGGAGATAAAGAACCAACAAAGGCCTTTGGCGACTGCCGTGAAGGACTCTCAATCTTTTCCGCGCGACTGGCTGATGCCCGTCTGGCATATCCATCCATTCCAAATTGTCCCGTCACCTCACGCAGCGCATGGAGTTCCCTGTCTGGACCCGTTAGCGGTGCCCCGGTGCTGAGCCCTTGACGCCGCAGCCAGTCATAGGGCTCGTGGCGGCAGCAGTTTGTCGCCTTGGCCCCTGTAGCGCTCCCCCGTAGGGTCCCCGTCCAGCCCCCTGCCGCCCCTGTAGCTGTAGGTGTATGTAGGGCCGCCCTTCGGCCTCCACCCTCGCATTGCTGCTTTGGTTCTAGCGACCGGCAGAACCTGCTTAGCATGGCCCCGACCTGAGCGTCTCGTCCCTACCGTACTAGTTGGTAATCAATCCTCTTCCCACCCTTCAGGTTCCAGTTCAGACAGAACACGATCTCGAGGGCTATTATTAGAACCGTCCAACGCCAGATTCAGCCCCATGGTCCTGCAAGACGTTTAAACCAACCCCCAGCATATCACCGATCTCGTCCAAGCGACGACCTGCAGGCACGGCACTGCATCGCACTCGCATCGCGCCGCATCGCGACAGCAAAAAGCACGGCTCTGGCTCTGGCTCTGCTACGGCTACTGGCGACAAGGCCGACGCAGACTCCCCAATCCCCGACCAGCATCGCCGTTGGTTCTGGCCAACGCCATCTAACGGCGTCTCACCTACTGCTGCTCTGGAGCCTCGAGGGCCATTGTGCGGCTTTCGGGACCTGTGCATACGGAGTACCTCCAGCGGTACGGCTTGTACAAAGACGGCGCCTCCTGCCTTTGTCTGGGCTCGTGTCTCCTCCGTCATCGCCTGTCACGACGCTTTCCAACGCCATCCTCTTATTCCTCCTCTCCGTCCTCGTGCTTGCTCCTCGGCTTCGTCACGTTTGTGCGCGCGCGCATACACACGCCAGGCAACGCAAACGCAGATCGATCCGCTGGCTGTCGCCTTGCCGTTTCTCGACGGTTCTGCCTCCTATTGCAGCCGTCTTACTGCTGCTGCTGCTGCTCTCCCAATCTCCGTCCTCATCCTGCCTCTTTGTGGGTCCGGGCAAACACTTCTCTGCGGCGCGTGCTTTTTAAGATCATTGCACCAAATCTTCCCTCCCAACTCGCGGGCTCGATTTCGATTTCGATTGCGATTGCGACTGTGATTGCGACTGCGACGTTCGACTTCGACAATATCGACCCTGACCCTATCCGTCTTCATCGCGAACTTCCTCTCGACGAGCGTCCTTGGCTTCGCCCTTAGAGCTCGAAGCTCGACACGCACAATCAAACACGAGCGCGGCCTCGAATTCGGCGAGCCAAAGCCTCCAGCTCGTTGGCCTCGCGCACCGCACGCCTCAATCACCTCACAGCGCGACCCATCTGGGCGCCGCGATCGATAACTCACAATGGGTAGAAGAAAGATTGAGATCAAGGCCATCGCCGATGACCGCAACCGCTCCGTGTACGTTGTTTCCGCGCCCTGCCCATCACCATGACGGCCTTGGGACTAACACAAGCATTTTCAGGACGTTTCTCAAGCGAAAGGGTGGTCTGTTTAAGAAGGCACACGAGCTCTCCGTCTTGTGCTCCGTCGATGTCGCCGTCTTCATCTTCGGCAACAACAAAAAGCTATACGAGTACTCTTCAAAGGACATGGGACAGCTCATCACCAGATACCAATATGTACGTTCCCCCCGACGGTTAGGTCGTCGCACGGCATTGCTACCTACCAGACTGTGCTGCTTGTATTAGCCTTGGACGCGGTTCGCTGACATGATGGCATAGCATGGTGGCCCCAACGAGCACAAGGGCCCTTCCGACTACAACAGCGGCCAGAACAACGACGAAGACGACGAAGACGGTGATGGGACGCCTCCTCGGGGGGCGGATGGAATGGAGGCGCACATGATGCCTGCCCATTTCCAGGGCCAGCCTCCTCAACCCTTTCCCCAGCTTCGCCATCACACAGCTTCGGCGTCGCCCCCGGTACCCAACGGCGTGCCATTCCCCGGTCATTCTCACCTCCAGCGAAGCCTCACGCCGCAACCCGCCGGCCCATCGCGGCCAGACTCGAGGGATGACATGCGCCGCATGGGCCATGGCATGATGCCGCAGCCCGTCGGGCCTCATGGGCCGCCTCACGGGCCTCACCCGGGCATCACTTACATGCCCACGCCACCCATCTATAACCCGGCGGCGAGCAACCAGTCCAGTCTCATGCCGCCCCAGCCTGGTCCTTATCCGTACCAGCCGCCACCCCAGCCATACATGGAAGAGCGTAGGCCATCTGCACCTCCTGCCTTCAGTGCTCATCCTCCTCCCCAACCACTAGCAGTCGGCCCGCGCACAGAGAATCCCTCTCCTCAGCCGCCTCACCAACTGCTGCCTCCTCAGTCCATGCCTCCTCACACCTCACCCCAGCCGGCGCGTCGTCACCTGGACCCCCAGCCTCCGCCGCCGGTTGAGCCAAGGACAGAAGCCCCAGAGAGACCGAAGGCGCCGCTCATCAACACGGATACGGCTATCAAGAAGATGTCCCAGCGCAAGTCACACAGCATCTTTACACCAATCGAGGAAAACCGATCTATCTTATCCCAGCACTTGGCCTCCTTTGCTTCGGAACCCCAGTCTATCAAGAACGAGTCCGGGGCGTCGGCCGCAGCGAATCCCAACCGATCCCAGTCGGCTGACAACGGGGCCGCCGTTCGTAACGGAGAAGCACCTTCGCCACATCTGCAGCAACGGTCCGGTCTGCGCAATACGTCGGTGTCCTCCCTTCCTGACACGCCGTCGCAAGCCAGCAGTCTGAAGATCAACACGGCCGTTGGGGGAACGAGGCCGAAGCCGCCTCGCCTGACTGTGCAGATTCCCGACGGTGGCTCTGAGGCGGGGAGCGCAACGGGCGACTCAAACTCACCTCGAATTCCGACAGACGCTGCGTCCAACGCGCCACATCGGCACAACAGCGTGGTCCTCCCGCCGCCGTCTCCGTCTGCTACAACACTCTTGTCCGCTGGGGCCACGGGACCCCCCAATCCGTTTGCCCGGCCGGTTCCTCAGCAGAACGTCAGCGGCGACACTCCTGTCTCTGCGCTTCCCTCTCGCTTCTTGAACAATGAGCTGCTGCCCAGCCCCAGCAGTTTCTATCCGGAGTGGAACTTTAGAGGCAGCGACAACAATACGCTCCCCAGCCCCCTCAACTTCGCCACGCCCGTGGTAGGCACAGGGCCAAGCTTTCTCCGAGACGATAGCCATTTGTTGAGCAGCAGCGGGAACGCGGGTTCCGGCGCAGCAAGCGGCAATCAGGGCTCGACGCAACCGTCGGGAATTGCCAAACGGAAGAGTCCGGATCTCGAGGGGCCTGGCCAAGACGAGAACCAGGAAACGGCTGGCGATCCGAAGCGCTTGAAAGTGGAACGATAGGCTGTATCACATACTCTTGATCGGTTGCGATGCTGTCCATTTCTCTTCAGATACCCCCTTTGTCTTTTCATCTCATTATTCTTTTTTTTCATCCGCTTCGTCATCTTCCTCTCTTTCTGAACATCTTCTTTTCTTCGGTGTATTTTTTAGGCTCTTTGGTGTATGAGTCGTGTTCTTTTCTCAACCTGGTCGCGTTTGTCGTCGTGGCGCATGAGATCGATTGTAGTGGGAAGCTTCATACGTCTTCCTTTCGTTTGGCCACCGCATGATGGAGAGACCTGCTTGACTTTATCGGGGGCATATTCGCTGCTTATTTGATGGCGCTGAGGCGAGGCAGTCTTGAATGGTGTCCTTTCGCAGTTCGCCTTTTCTCTTACTTTTGTGGCATGATGATTGTGTTCATCCGCCAGGGTTTATTTACTTTATCAAGATATGGGAAACGGTATTCGCGGGCACAGGCTGAGACGTGGTTGTCCAGCTTATGAGGACAGGGCCAGTTCTTTGGAGGGGAGGCCTAGAGGAGGAGTTGTGTGTTTTCCCGGTGTCTCTTGGTTAGGAAATGTCGCGGGACAAAAGAACTTGAAGGACGAACAAATGGTGGAGGACGGTGGGGAACATTCTATTCTGCGTTGTTGAATATATTTGTGTTTGTTAAGGAGCTAGCCGACCTCTTATATACGGCCGCACGATGACTGGGAATTCCTTGACTTCATGTCCTCTCAGCTACGGTACTATTTTTGAGTAAAGCACTCGAAAACGACTATTTGATTCGAGGAGGTTTGCTTTAAGGGAACGTGAGTGTAAGATTGTCGACGTACAACCTATCAGCCTGAGTTCTTGCTTGTTCCGAAAGCTGGCATTGTGCTACTCTTGTTCCCAAAGCAAAAGAGCAGTTCAATGACAGGCCGATAGCCTATTCATTCTTATATAAGCCTGCCGCTGTCGGCCTAGATACCAGTCAAGATGTCGTGCAGCTGAAAAGAAGAAGGAGGGGAAAGCATGAGCATCGTAATAATAAAAGAAGTAGAAAACGCCGAACAAAAGGTGTCGTCACATCATCACGCGGGGTTCAAGACTCCTTTCAAGATCCACTAGACGAAAGCAAACTCAGTCAGCCTTCACGCTCTATTCGGCGTTCCACAGTAGGAAAAGTAATAGGAAGAGAGTCAGCAACTTACCAGCTCGCCATTAGCAACCCGGCTCGCAACCCGCTCAACCTCAACCCCATCCGGCATGACAACCCTCTTCCCGTCGCCATCACCACCACTCTTCTTCTCCTCCCACCAAATCTCCCTCCCCGCCGCCGTCTTAGCCTTGACGCCAGCCTCCCAGGGACTCGGCTGCCCGACGACGAGATGCGCCTGCACGAACCTCATCATGTTCTCGTCCGCGCGATCCTTCCCGCCCGACCCATCATACGCCTGGCTCCCAAGCGCGCTGTAATCGTCGGGGTTCTCCCACGGTTTTCGGGGAAGGTCCTCGATGGCGACGTTGCTGGGGGCGAGGACGGTGGTCTTGGTGTTGGGGTCGGCGAGGGGGTCGCTCGTTTCGGGGCGCATGCGGGAGAGGGAGAAGAAGGTTGTGAGGGAGCGCTGGGTGCCGAGGATGTCGATGAGGAGGACGGCGGGCTGGACTTGGACTTTGGCGTCGTTGGGGGGGCTCATGATGACGGGGAGGTGGCCTGGGAAGGGATGTGGGGGGATGCGGTTGTTGTGGAGGGATTCCTGGGCGGGGGGTGTTGCTGCTGTTGTGGTTGTGAGGAGGGATAGAGGTAAGAGATTGATGAGCCTCATTGTTTTCTGTGAAAAGGTTGGGCGTGGATTGGGCTGGAGCTGGTTAGGTAGATTGAGGGCGTACAAGCGGGTGATGGGATGGAGCTGGAGTTGATATCGTATCAGGGCGATGCAGGCACGACGACGTCACCGGTGCTGTTGGGATGAATGCGGTAATCATCGGCGAGAGTGCACGAAAGAGGAGAAAGACCAAATGTCACATGATGTGAGCATTGGTTGGATAAGGCAAGTGTAAAGTTGAAGGCAAGCTACTGCTGTTGATGAGCATGTTGCTGGAGGCGCAAGAGGTGGAAAAATATTGTCCGAAAGCTAGAACGGCCGGTGGAAACGTGCCAAAAGCCTGGGCCGGGAGAATGATTAAAGAGTATCGCTATCGTACTCCGTCAAGGTGCTACACAGACTGAAGCGATTCCGGAGTACCAATCGAGAGTTATTACAAGTATCCTTGTACAAGGCTTACCTGCCGAGGTGGCGTATCACGGGGACTGTAAGCCCGGGCGATTTTCACGTGAAGAGGTGAGTTTTGGTTTCATGGAGAAGACACGAAAAGAGCAAAATATCGAACGACATCCAACCCGGGGCTGGCCAATAGCGTACGTTGGAGAATCGCCCCGGCAAAGGGACTGGAAGAGCCGTCATCTGACTTGCGCCGTGAGGCTCCCCGGATTTGGGGATTTGATTGAGTGTGGGGTACGGCTTGTGTCTCCCTTTTCTCTATAAACCGAGTGGGTTTTGCATGTATGTACATCTGTGCGGTTGGTAGGGAGAAAGGCGTGGTGATGTCAAGGTTCGGAAGGGTGTCATGGTCAGCTGGGCTGATAGCTGGACCTTTTGGCCTGACATGTGAAAGCATGTGGATGGACTCGGGCTTGTGGCTTGTGGTACTCTAGTCTGCGTGCCACGGGGGAACCTGCAATCAAGCAATGAGTCTTGATCAAGGTACCAAGTCGAGGCTTGCCAAATGAAAAAGGGGACACCGATAAATGCTGTTGGCGCGAATCAACCATGTTCATGGCGTGGTTAGCCATTCGTTTGTAGCGCCAAATTCCCGAGTGGTGCTGAGATGGGACTTGAGGCTCGTGGTTTCGGGCACGATCATAAGCCTCGGCTCCCGCATTGTGACCAACATTGAACTCAACTGATGACATGGACCATTGCCAGGCCAGGCCGGGTTTATATGATGGGAACACAGATGTGATCCAAAGAATATTGTACATGGACTATATTCAAGTGCAAGCCCGTTCCTCCTCATGCTCCCCTTTCTTCGTCCCATCTCCCCTGATCCAATGGCAACAGGACCTTCGGGTATATATTGTCCGAACAGACGCCAGTTTACAAAGCCTGGACGCTGATTTGGCAGGGCGTTTGGGGTAGTTTAGTGGGGTGACGAGGCTCGACTAGAGCAGGACGAAATACCGATCAAGACCGGCATGAATGAGAACAACAGAGAGCATCCTCCCTCTGCACTTGGAGATACAAAAGAATTGTGACATTGTTGCGGATCCATTCGAGGATCATGTTTATCTCTGGACAATCCAAAAGACAGCACGTTTGCTTCGTACCGAAACTGCCCGCGCATCTAATAGTGGGCAGTCTGTGCAGCTGCTTGCGGACGGGATCATGAATCACGGGGAACGTGGACGCGCTTGTACTCGCCAGCCAAGTGAAGTACCTCTACACAACGCCTCCCCCGGCCCCAGACTCTAGTGGGCATGCTCGACCCCCCCACCGCCCTGCGTCCCCGCTAGCCACCGGCAACAGACACGCTGTGGCCACATGGGGTCCCCAGCAGAAAGTACTAGTACGCACACGGATGACGGAGTACCGTCTCGGCGGCTTACCCACCTGGTTGCCTCGGCTCACTGCCGCCCTCGGCGTGGAGCTCATGCCTGTTCCAGTTCCCTGATGCTTTTAAAGAACTCCAACGTCGAGCCGCGATCCGATTCTGCTTCTTCTTTTCCTCCTCTTCTTCATCCCTCCCCTTTTCTTCTCCATCTCGCCATATACCCTCCCACTTCATCCTTTCTTTTTTTTTCTTCCTCTCGTGCCGTCTGCTACTTTTTTTCCCTCCCAAACTTCCCACATCACAAATCATGGCTCCCAGAGTGATCGTCGTTGGCGGTGGCCGTAAGTACAAGCCCACAACCTGACCGGTCTCGCGCTTATTCTTTCTGCCGCTGCTTTCTCTCGTCCTCAGGGGCGATGCGAGCAGTTGCGCGGGAGGAGAGACGAGACGCTGGGTTTTGGATCCTCAGCTTGCTAATTTGCGCGCCTCTGCAGTTTCCGGTCTGTCTGCCGCTCACACCATCTACCTCGCCGGTGGCAACGTCGTGGTTCTCGACAAGCAGGGTGAGTTCCAACTCCAATCACGCGATTACCGGCCAATCCTCGCATCGCGAACGTTGTGGGAGGCCGTTTCAACAGCTGCGGGAAATGCTGACCTTTGTTGCTCAGGTTTCTTCGGCGGTAACTCGACCAAGGCCACCTCTGGCATCAACGGTGCCCTGACCCGCACCCAGGTCGAGCACAACATCCGCGACAGCGTCAAGCAGTTCTACGACGATACCCTCAAGTCTGCTCGTGACCAGGCTCGCCCGGACCTCATCAAGGTCCTCACCTACAAGTCCGCTGCCGCGGTTGAGTGGCTGCAGGATGTCTTCAACCTCGACCTGACGCTGGTCTCCCGACTAGGGTGAGTTAAATCACTGTTTCGTTTGCTCTGCCAGAAAACGGCTTGTTAGCAAAATATTGTGTGGGCGAGCCAATTCGGCTGACATCTTGTTTGCCAGTGGTCACTCCCAGCCCCGAACCCACCGAGGCCACGATGCCAAGTTCCCCGGCATGGCCATCACCTACGCTCTGATGCAGCGCATCGAGGAGCTTGCCGAGGCCGAGCCGCACCGCGTTGAGATTATCAAGAAGGCTCGCGTCACCGGCCTGAACAAGGAGGGCAACAAGGTCACTGGTGTTACCTATGAGCTGAACGGCGAGACCGCCAGCCTGGACGGCCCCGTCATCCTCGCCACCGGTGGTTACGCCGCCGACTTTGGCGAGGGCTCTCTGCTCAAGAAGCACCGCCCCGAGATCTTTGGCCTTGCCACCACCAACGGCACCCACGCCACCGGTGACGGCCAGAAGATGGTCATGGCCATTGGCGGAAACGGCATTGACATGGACAAGGTCCAGGTCCACCCCACCGGTCTGGTCGACCCCAAGGACCCCGGCAACAAGTGGAAGTTCTTGGCCGCCGAGGCTCTGCGTGGTGAGGGTGGTATCCTTCTCAACGCTGACGGTGACCGATTTTGCGACGAGCTCGGCCACCGTGACTACGTCTCCGGCATGATGTGGAAGGAGAAGGACAAGAACAAGTTCCCCATTCGCCTAGTCCTCAACTCCAAGGCGTCCAACGTCCTGGACTTCCACACCCGCCACTACTCTGGCCGTGGCCTGATGAAGAAGATCACGGGCCAGCAGCTCGCCAAGGAGATTGGCTGCACTCCCGAGCACCTGCAGAAGACGTTCCAGACCTACAACGCCATCGCCGAGGGCAAGCAGAAGGACCCCTGGGGCAAGAAGTTCTTCCACAACCTGCCTCTGGACATCAACGACGACTTCCACGTCGCCCTCATGGAGCCCGTCCTGCACTTCACCATGGGCGGTGTTGAGATCAACGACAAGGCTCAGGTCCTCAACCAGGAGAAGCAGCCCTTCGAGGGCCTCTTCGCCTGTGGTGAGTTGGCCGGTGGCGTGCATGGCGCCAACCGTCTTGGTGGCTCCTCGCTGCTGGGCTGCGTCGTCTACGGCCGCGTTGCCGGTGACAGCGCCAGCAGCTACCTCTTCCAGCATGCCCTCCAGGGCACCGCCGGCGCCGCTCAGCGTCTGGGCCAGATCTCCCTGCACCTCGACCCCTCTGCTCCCGGCAGGCTGACTGTCGAGTGGGCCAACGGCGCCGTCTCCGGTTCCGCTCCCGCTCAGGTGGCCGACAAGCCTGACACTTCTGCGGCTGCCCCCAAGGAAGCTGCCGGCAAGGCCAAGGCCTTTTCCATCCCCGAGAAGGAGTACACCATGGAGGAGGTTGCCAAGCACAACAAGAAGGAGGATCTATGGGTTGTCGTCAAGGGCGTCGTCCTGGACCTGACCAACTGGCTCGAGGAGCACCCCGGCGGTGTCAACGCCATTCTCAACTTCATGGGCCGCGACGCCACCGAGGAGTTTGAGATGCTGCACGACGACGAGGTTATCCCCAAGTACGCTCCCAGCCAGGTCATTGGCCGCGTCAAGGGACAGAAGGTGACCCTCGAGATCTAGATGGGAGAATGAAGTGTAATGGCATGTACAAAAGAATGAGCGGGAAATTGTAGGAAAAGAGGTGGAGCCCTGATGGCATCTGCGAGAACGAGAGATGCATATACCATGATGATGATTGCGAAGGGGGCAAGCCTCTTCCGTGTCGTGCCTACCACGATGGGCTGCTAGATGGGCTTTTTTCACAGGCGCACCGGCTTGGTTGTTTGACATGTGTTTTATGTAGTGTACGGGATAGTTATGCTTGCATACAAAACAACTGTTTACTCTGTACTGGCTTTTCTGTGATTCTGGGGTTGAAGAAGAAGATGGAGAGGCTTCGTTGGCGATGGCGAGATGGCGGTTGTTTCGGGAGACAATCATGTCAGGCGGCATCTCCGCGGAAGAAGTGAAGTTGAGCCTTTTAGGAGGATTTTCTGGGGTGTCTTAAAAGGGAAGATCATCAAATCACCGGTGTACTCTGGTTCAAGTATTACCTCTCGTCCTGTAGCTGGGCATATTGAGTATCCAGCTAGTGAAGTGATTCGTCGCCGTCATGATGGATGCCTAACCTGTAAGACACTGCGATGAGCGTCCATCGACCAGCGACAAGGTTTAATCGCCGCCAACCCGATGAGAGTCTATTATATTATCCAGGTCTTGGAGGCTGTCTCAATATATACAGTATAATTCCCGTCTCGAACTCCACCTTCTAGCAAGACCCTCATCATAATCCAGAATTCCAGTCCAAAGAGATTCGCAAAAGTGCGGAATGAGGCCCAGCGTCCGCAGAATCCCCCTTGACCACGGATTGCGGAGCAGCTGCTCCTCTGGACAATCCATGTGGTGGTATTATAGGTATCCCTCTTTCGGCACTCGGATTTGGCAGCAAGACGCGAGAGGCAGAGAGGCCGCATGTTATGTACAGCCTGCTTGTCTCGGCCCCGAAGGAAGAAGCTTGTATGGGCCGATGCGACGCTGGACATTCCGCTTGACGGCAACGATCTACAAGGGAAGCGGGTGACAGTGGATGTGACGCTGGGGATGGATGGATGTCACTTGGGGCAGGGGAGTGGCTGAGGGTCTGTGTGTAACATGCGGATGAGTCTTGTATTTGTGCGTGTACAGTACGGAATAGTATTGGAAACCACGGGTATTTCTCTGCAATGGGCGAATTGGTGTGATTGGGAGCTGAAGAGTGAGGGAGGCTGCAAAGCCGATACCAAGGACGCGTCCAGAGAGCGGGAAGACTTGATGGTATCACCAGGCACACTACTAGCATAAGCCGGTCTACCTTAGTACTGTAGTGACTGGCATCGAAAACACGCCACTTTGTTGGATGGCAACTCTGTGGGATTCTTTTTTCTTGCCCAACGGGTGAAAACATTGTAAATGGGATTGGCACGGGGTTTCAGCGAATCCCGTTCCCAGGCCCTGGACGCGGGAGGGAAGCAAGGGGATGTCTTTTTTTTTTCTTCTGCAAGCCACAGCTTTTCATGGGGCAGTGACATTCTGAGTGGTACGACTTCTCTTGATGCTGTGCCGGAGTAAAAGAGTCAATATGTATTTTTTTTTTCCATCTCTCCCCTCGATGGCTCACCTTTCGCCCCCCCCCCCCTTCTGCCTACCAGTTTTTCGTCATGATTATTCTGCCCCGCTCATAGTTCTATGTAATTTATTCAAATCAAACGAGTGTGTGTAGGTGCCCGCGATCGGAAGAAGGAGGGCGTTTTTAGCAAGACGCAGGCAACCGGCCCTTTCAAACCCCCTTGAGAGGGGGGAGACTAAGCAAAATCAAGGAGAAAAGCTACCAGCCAGATTGGAAACTGGCTGACTGGGCTTTCGGCTGTCGAGTGACGGATGTGATTCTCAAAACACAAGGGGGAGAAGCAGCTGTTGGCATGTACAGACAGCATCTACGAGTTGAAGCAGGTAATAGAAGGGGTTATGCCATTGCCAGCGACCCCTCTCTCCTCAAACCCCCGCCCTTTTGGGCGTTCAATCTATGCCGCCTTTCGTCGGCTCGCAAGGTTTCCGCACGCCGTTTCTACTAGCTCGTGGCGCTAGAGGAACAACTTTCAAGGCCTTTCAAAGGGTTTTGTTCTGCGAGCAGCTGAGAGGCCGGTGATGCGGATTCATGGACTGAAGCGAGTTTTGAGGGTGAGCGTCAGTGGCGATATGCGGGGTTGATGCCGATCCGGGGTCGAAGCGCATCATCTGTCATCTGTCAAATCTGGGCGTCAAAGATACGTACAAAGAGTGGCCATGTAGTTGGTGCGTTGGTGGAGGGCACGTGTAATGGGAGGAGGGAAAAGTAAAATAAATGAATTCGATATGGCTTGGCTATGATATGGGCTGGCTCCAGCAGCGTTGCATCAACTGCGGCATAATACATGCTACATACCCATAGACGTACTTCGTGCAGGACGGCATCGGCATGCCCAAGATACGCGCAGGTGATTTATTGCTGTTGGGTTGGATGTGTTGCTGTTGATGCAATACTGTAGGTGTAAGCCATGTAGGCAGATGGATCCCTATTCTGCAGAGGCCCCCTTTTTCACCTGTTCAGGCCATCATTTGATTCCCCCCCCCCCCCCCCAAGAAAAGCTTGGTATTATAAATAAGAATCTCCGAGGCCGGAGATCGATAGTATGTAGACATCTCCTTTAACCAGCCAAGCTCAGCGGTGGAGGAAACGCGGGATCGATGGCCGTGGCTGAGCGCAGCCGAGATGAGGCTTCCCATGCCGAGAACTTTGTTCATGTGGCGGAATGCGCCTCTTGCTGTCAATCTTTCATGGTCTCATACGCATCTTGATGTGGCAAGGGAAGCAGAAAGCCTGAGTATACGCCGATTCCATCCATGTTGCTCCTGTCCCCAGCTGAGAAAACTCTGCCCCTGTCCCTCGATACAGATCACTGGGGGAGTTTGAATTCATGACAGCATCTATATGATAAAAGTTTGCACTATCAGTGGCCGTTTTCTCGGCTCGACGAAGAAAACAAGGCCAGCTTGCTCGTCTGTGTGCTACCCTGACTAGGTAGCTAATAATGCATTGCGCAGCTCCGTTTCATTAGTCCTGGCTGGTATTAACAAGAACCTGAGGAGAGGAGAGGCATGGAGGACTGCACCTCACCTTTTTCTACTGCTGGATGCAAAGTATGGCGTTAAGCAGCTGATCAGGCCATCTGCGCAGACATCACGGATATCGCCAGCAGATCCACGCTAAAGTTCGTCCCTCATTCAAGCTCGTACCGCAAATCGCTGCAAGCATCCGATTCCTGCAACGGCCCAAGCTGGCAATGACAAGCACACGAGCGCAACCAAGAGGCCAAGAATGTGTTGCACCGTGTCCAGAATACGCTACACTGTATGTTTCTGTGGAGTGGCACCGGCTCGAAAGCAGTTCCCAGGTTCGACATTTTTTTTTTTTTGAGTCCGTTTTTCTCTTCCCCAGATTTTCTCCGCATAATCTGGCCGTCCCGTCCCTTTTCTCTTTCTTTTTTGCTGGAATTTTAAATGCGACCACGTTTTTGCGAGTCAATGCGCACGACAGCCGCCGCGCAAATCTAGGGGCGTTTTGATGCGGCCGTCATGGTGCAACGCCCACTCTGATCGGCTCCTTTTATTGCCCCCTTTTTTTTTTGACGCCTAATCTTTCTTCTTTTGTGGCTTGGATCTGAATCTCGCGGCGGTCGGAATCTCTGCATCTCGAACCGCGGGGCTGTCAGGAACAGCGGTTGACGGGGACATGGTGTCATGAATCGGTGCCCTCCTCCGTAGTATCTGCTGTATCCGCCATGATCAACCGCCCGTGACAACTTGAACTATCGGCGCGAAGCATGAGCAGCTGCTTGGGCATGGCCCGGCGTCAAAAGTCTTGACTCTCGTCTGCTTGCAACGTTCGATTTCTTGCTGCGAGCTGCCGAGAACAGATCCTCCATCTCTGCCATGCTCACGCACGTGTCGCGCGTGCCCTACTCTGCCTGGCCTGCATATAGCGTCGTCGGTTGCCGGACGTATTGACACAGAGAATCCCATCTGAAAGCCTTCCAGCGTCGACCGTAAGACAAAGTCGTCATGGTATCTGTACCCGAACCCTTGAACCGTTACCGAGGCAGGACATCCTGGTTGCGAGTCATCGCTGTCCAAAGGCACACAGCTGTAAGCATACTGTGCCGCACCAACCCGGGCAGTCAGGCTCATTTGCTCATTGGCAACAATAATGGATTCTGTGTCAGGTGCGGGTAAATGCCTGGAGGGGGGAGGTCGAAGCCAACTCAGGCCAGCGTGATGCAGCTAGCTGGCAGCCAATATACAGCTCTCTGCTGCCAGCCAATCCAGCTTCGTCAAGGCAGTTAGCCGACGGTCGATGGCTTTTCTGTTAGGGATCCAAATTGCATTCACCGCTCCACCCCCATCCCGTGGCTTTGTCGGAGACGTTCTGGGCTCTTACGAGACAAGGATCGGACATGCCCAAGGCATCGTCGTCGAGCAAGAGTCCAGTGGTTACCATGGAGAGTTGCCCGACAGTAGGTAATCGTCTCGACTAGGCAGCGGAACATAGTACGAAGACTATCGTAAGAGATGCCGCCGGAGCAGATGGTGTAATAACACCTTGGTACCTTGTGCTCAATGTAAGTGAACCCCCATCGTTCTCCTTTTGAGGTGATACATGCATGCCCGTACCTGGCTGCTCCCTGCCCTTGTGCGTCCTGCCAGGCGTACATGTGCGAGGACGAAGAGCACGCATGCCTCGTACTCGGGAGCGACGAGCCAAGCTCGCAAGCCACGAGCTGCACCAGAGCAGCTCTGCATGGCGCGAGTACGTCGTCGTGAGTCCATGGTTGTAGCACCAAACGTTTTGCGTCAAGCCATCCCGACCCCCCCTCCTTGCCCATTTCCTGCCGGGCCAAAGTCTGAAATAGCCTCCTCGTCGTCATCATTATCGTCTTCTTCTTCTTCTCGTGCTCATAACCCGCTAACTTGCTTGCTCATGGTCTCCTCATAATCTCCCCTTCTTTATCCCTTCTCTTCCCTTCCATTTTCTTCGGACTTCTTGTCCTACTCCCAGAGAACTGTAATCATGGACACTTGCTGCTTTGTGCACGGTGGGAAACAAGCGGCTGGCAGGGGCGGCTCGACTCCATTCCTCTGTGGCGGCGAGCGAATCCCCCAACCGGGCATGGCGCCAGCTGAAGGAGGGTGGCGAGCCCCAGCATCGCGAGTGACTAGCCAGCCAGAGCAGCGAATAGGCGGCGCCCGGGTGCTCGCACGGATGGGCCGGGTAGCGAATACTGGGCGTGGACTGCTGCTTGTTCGGCAGAAGATGAGCAAGACTCAGCTGCCCAAGGTTGCTCGCAAGAGTCGACCGCGAGTATCCAGTACCTGCGCGTGCTTTCTGTGTGTCCGAGTGGTACGGAGTACGAGGACGCACCATTGGGGAGGGCTCGGCAAATGGCCCAAGGCGCAAGCCAAGCGACCAAAGATGCGGCACAGTAGAAGCTGTCCAGGCGAGATATACCTGTATAGCTGCAAGGTGTGCAGTCGTAAGGCGCTGGTTGCGAGACACGAAGCGTGCGGCATGCAGATGCAGAGCGGACGGCGACGCTCGACGGCCCATCGTTTTCCATGCCGACTTGCACCATCGCCCACGTTGCGATCGATCCCCTGCCCCAGGATCCGGCTTCCAGGCCCAGGCGGAGAAGAGGCCTAGAAGCCAGCGCCAGGCAGGGCCCCAGGCGGGTGCTCCAGGGCTTCCTCCAGGGCTCCAGGGCCCGTCCTTCAGGGCCTTCCCTCTCCTGCCGCTGCGGGGTGGGGCGCCCCGGAGCCCCTCGTCGGCCAATCAGACGCCGTCAGCGCCATGCTGCTCGCGCTGATCGCTTCCTGTTCGCTTGCTAGCCCTCCCGCCTCCATTGACTTTGCTCCTCGTCTTCCTCGCCCCGAATCTCACCTCTGCCCCTTGTCTCTGTTCTTCTTCACGCTTGTTTCTTCTTTCGCTGCTGTCTGCCTTCGTCCTGCTTACAAGTATAAGCGGCCGCCGCCGAATCTGGATCGCGGTGCTTGCGCGCATCACGCTGCGGCCCACTAATCCCAGTTCCAGCTCGGAAGCCGCTCGCCCTCTCCCTCGACGTTCCAGGTCCAACCAGCAATTTCAAGTCGAAATCTTACTACTTGCTTCACTTGTTCGCTCACAGACACAGACAGGCCCAACGCCCAAGGCTCGAGGCTCGGACATCCCCTGGCTTCCCATGCCGCGACCGCACCTGAGCAGCGCCGCGGAAGCCTCGAGCTCATTCATCCGTTGATGCCTCCAAGCCTCGTCGCTCTTGTTGCGCCGCCGACTTGTATCACTCGGGTCTCTGGCTTCACTTGCTCCCTCGACCAAGGACGCCATCAGCCCCAGGCCTGGCCGGCGCTGGTGCCTCGACCGACTCGACGCCTTGTCGCTATTATTACCTGCTACTACCAGACTAACCAACAACCACCTGCTAGCACGGCACTGTGCCCTCTGCCCTCTGCCTGTTAGTGCCTGCTCTTGGGGCCGTTAGCACCCGTCAGTGGTCACACTTCTGGCGCAGCTGGCTCGCTCTCGACCCTTGCCTCTGCTGTTCTGTTCTGGCCTCCGCGCCCCCCCATCTTCCACTGAAACGCAGAGAATATTACCCACTGCCGTCCGTGACGCTCGTCGCCGCAGCGCAGCGTTTTTGCCTGCCTGCTCGCCTCTCGCTTTTGTCGTCCACTTCTCTGCGTCCTCTCCCCAGAAACACTCTCGCTCGCCGCTGCGCCTCGAACAGCGCCTGTCACCGGCGACCCGCCATCGTCGAACACTCGCTTCTGCCGCCGCCCGCCTCGACGCGAAAGGGCGTCGCAACGCCTGAAGCCCTGGATTGACTCCGCAAACACCGTCACCATGGCCATCGCCATGGGCTGGCACAAGCCCGACAATGTCGCTGGCTCGTCGGCGCCAGCGATCATGGTCGGCCTCTTTGTCGCCTCTGGTGGTTTGCTCTTTGGTTACGATACTGGGTAAGCAGCGCCGCCATTGTTACCAGCCCGTGAATTGCGATGCTCGACCACCCTCGCCCGACCCCGTTTCGATCTCGTTGCCGTCTTCGTTGTCGCTGTTGTCGCCTGTGCCACCTGTTGTACTCGATCACCGGGGATGTCTTTTGGGACGAAGGGGGAACGTTTCTTGGATGGATCGATGCCGTTAGTGCTGCATCGGGGCATGCTGTGTCGTCTTGCCATTTTTTCCCCCCTTTCATCGACCATACCACGTTCTTGCACGACGACGAGAGTATGCGGGACAAGAGCACCGTCGTCTTCCTCGTCATCGTGGCACGCTTCCCAGGGGAAAGGAAAACAACAAGGACGTTCGCATGGCACCCGATTTTGTCATGATTACCATGGCAGAATTTCCTTTTTACGTCGTTGCATTCGGCTCTCATGCTTCAGTCTGGTTCGCATCAACGTGCCAACATCGACCGCTAACCTGCTTCTTCGTCTAGGGCAATCAACGGTATCCTCGCCATGGATGAGTTCAAGCAGAGGTTCGGAACGTGTAACAACAAGACCGAAAACGACGACATATGCGCCAAAGACTCGGCCCTCATCGTCGCCATCCTGAGCGTCGGCACCGCTGTTGGAGCTCTTCTCGCTGCTCCCGCTGGCGATTCGCTCGGGCGTCGACGAACCCTCCTCCTCTCTGTCTTCATCTTCTGCGTCGGAGCCATTTTGCAAGTCTCTGCCGAGGGGCTATCCGCCCTGTTAGTGGGAAGGTGGGTTTCTTGTCTCTTACGTCTCTCTCGTTACCCATCCTCATCGTCACTATCTCTGCCATTTTACCAACGCTCGGATCTATTATGGGCTTGTGCCTTCGTCCTTAACGTATATACGTGGAGGCGGACTGACCTCGTGGAGCAGATGTCTGGCTGGTGTCGGCGTTGGCGCCGTCTCAGTCCTTGTTCCCTTATATCAGTCGGAAATGGCTCCCAAATGGATACGTGGTACCCTCGTATGCGCCTACCAGCTCTCCATCACCATCGGCCTCCTCTCCGCCTCCATCATCAACATCATCACGTCTAGAATCCCATCAGCAGCCTCTTACCGAATCCCTCTTGGCCTTCAGCTCCTCCCTGCCGCCATTCTGACGGGTGGCCTCCTGCTCCTCCCTGAGACTCCACGATTTCTTGTCAAGCAAGGCAAGAAGGAAGCCGCCGGCCTTTCGCTCAGTCGCCTCCGACGCCTCGACATCACCCACCCGGCCCTCGTCGACGAACTGCAGGAAATCGTCGCCAATCACCAGTACGAACTGACCTTGGGTCCCGACACCTACAAGGAGATCTTTGTAGGCTCGCCCCATCTTGGACGCCGAACCTTTACCGGATGTGGGATCCAAATGCTTCAGCAGCTCACCGGAATCAACTTCATCATGTACTATAGCACAACCTTCTTCGGCGGCTCGGGCGTCGACAGCCCCTACACCAAGTCGCTCATCATCCAGATCATCAACGTCGTGTCAACTTTCGTTGGCGTCTTTGTCATCGAGTCTTGGGGCCGCCGTAAGCTGTTGATAGTGGGCGCCATCGGCATGGCATGCTGTCAGCTAATCATGGCATCGTTCGCCGCCGCTGCTGGGGATGGTCTCAAGCAGGCCTCCACTACCATACTAATTGTCTTCTGCTCTCTCAACATCTTCTTCTTCGCCTCTTCCTGGGGTCCCGTTGCGTGGGTTGTGACGTCGGAGATCTATCCCCTCAAAGTTCGCGCAAAGTCCATGTCTATCTCGACGTTTTCCAACTGGGTCCTCAACTTCGGCATCGGCTACAGTACACCCTTCATGGTGGGCAGCGGGCCCGGCACGGCTGGCTTCGGCACCAAGATCTTCTTCATCTGGGGAGCTTTTTGCATTCTTGCCGTCTTCTTCGTCTGGGCCATGGTGTACGAAACTAGCAAAATCAGCTTGGAGCAGATCGACGAGATGTACGAGCGAGTAGACCATGCCTGGAATAGCAGAAGCTTCGAGCCCAGCTGGAGCTTTCAGCAAATCCTCGACGAGGGATGGTCACCCAGCGCCCAGCCTCCGCCGGATCACGAGTTACAAACGACATCCACGCAGTCGAGCGCCGATACTACCCTTGGCGACTCAAACTCAGTCATCATACAGATGCCCCCCAACGCGCATCACGGGGATGGCAACGAAATAACGACAGCATCTTCGGATGGAAACAAAGACTCGGTCCCGACGATGGCGCACGTTGACTTCAGTTATTAAAAAATCAAACAAACAAAAAAGAAAAAGAAAAAAAAAAAGAAAGCGAAAATCTCTCTTCTCCCATATCACAAGGAGCTGCGTGCCCGCGTCCATCTCTTAGGCGCTTCTCCTTTTCTTATTTCAGGCCGTTCTTCCCTGCATATATAGTGGGAGGCGGCTGCTTTATTACCCCCTTAGCCTTTTCATGTGAACATGCGGAACTATATCAGCGATGGAGTTTCTGACGAAACGGAGTAGCGGCGTTCAGGTTTTTGGTCACTTTTGTTTGTTATCACTACTTTATTTTCCCCCTCTGTCAACGGTTACTGGTATCTCCAAGGGTACGTGACTCCGGGCTGCATCAAACAATCTCTTTAAGTCACAAGGGGAGGAACGGAAACATGGATCTTGGGAGTGGAAAGGTTTTGGGAAAGGCACCAACGGGTCATTATTATTCTGGGCTCTCTTTTAGTTCTTTCGGGGGATATGATGGATATCATGGGAGTTGTGGTCGCCGGGAGGCGAGGGGGAGGTCTCCCACCTGTTTCTCACTATGATCTTTTGGACAGCGTCATCACGGCCAAACTGTGATTTATGGACCGTGGTCTTTTTTGATATCATCTGGGATCCGGGTTGCCTTTTGTCTCTTGCTCATGTTTTTGCCTCTTTTCGTGGTTTTGATTGTGGCTTCTCCGAGGGGGTGACGGAGACGAACTGGATTATGGATATTGCATACTTGATCCTGCGAAATACCCTTGTCCCGTAAAAGACGATATCTTTCTTCCAGCTATTCACATGAGGCTCTTACGTCTTTTCATGGGAATAACATGGCTCTCCCCAAGAGATTCTGCAATTTGAATGTACACCACTTCCATCAAATCTAATCGGCTCTGAAGAGGGAACGACACAGTCTGTCTGTGCCGGACTGAACTCGGCGCCTCGTCAAAAGAAGAATATTTCTTTCACGCGCAATCCTGAACAAAATGCGACTCTGCCCGACACAAAAACAAGTGAGGCGATGAGCAGTGTTCAATTTCAAGCAAAACAAGGTCAAAAGTGTAATGTAGCAGTTACTAACCCACGTCCGTCGTCCAGGCAAACGCATCGTCACCGCGGTTCATTCAACTTCGCCTCCTATTCACCCGCACCATCACCACTCTGTCTACAAAGAATGTCCCCGACACACATGAAATGTTCAAAACATGGGCTTTTCTGAATACACGTAGAACAGTCACGGCTCTTGTGACGGCTCTTCCCATTGAATGACTACAGAATGCATAGGATCCAAGTATATGATGGGCAAATAACATATCGCGATACCTTGACATCTTTGCCAGAGACTGGCTGCTTTGACCATAAGACGGAATCGCTGCTAGAGATATTCCACCTCAGTCTCTCCGCCTCCTTTCTAAGTCGACATGGCTTTTCACATATGCACATACATACACACAAACACCACATCTCTGAATTCACTTGTCCATGTCCGGGAAAGCTCACTATCTTCAAGGACGACCACGACATGCAGGATGCGCACATCATGAAATCAAAGGACAGGCCGAGGGCGCCCCGAGGTACAAATAGGAAGCGTCGGTATGCAAGCAAGCCTGCTCGCTACGCCTCACGATACTCTGCCGCCCTCTGTCCTCAGTGATTAACCGCACTCGACAACAGAAAAGTGCAACGAGGACGACGTGGGATTACACGCCGGAATACAGTGACCTGAACAAACTCCTAATTGCACACAGTCAGTCAGCCAGGCAGGGTGAGGAAATGAACACTCCATGTATCGTGGCCCGTATCGTGATCGCAAATATAAGGCACGGCGAAGAAGCCTTCTCTCTCCCTCCTCCCCTTTCGAGGTTGCTCTGCTCTACTCTCTCTCTCTCTCTGCTAAATTACCAACGATAACAAGAACAACCTGCACCGCTGCGAACACAAGAACGAGCAAAAACTTGACGAACTCACATAAAAATCGCCATGTCGCACGGACATCATCGACATCACACTCGAGGGCCTGCCGTGGCGCCTGCTGCGGCCCCTGAGAGGTCGCGAGGAGTAGAGGAGCTTCACC
Organism: Trichoderma ghanense; assembly: GCF_004382785.1. Classification (NCBI taxonomy): domain Eukaryota; kingdom Fungi; phylum Ascomycota; class Sordariomycetes; order Hypocreales; family Hypocreaceae; genus Trichoderma; species Trichoderma ghanense. The sequence continues at coordinate 2,730,269 of NW_027395663.1, read as the reverse complement.
CCCTGCTGCTTGATCTCATAATTCGAATGAACATTGTGCCGCCGGGGGACATAGGCTCCCTCTCAGAGGCGGCGCTTGCAAACGCAGTCTCGCTGGCCATCTCCATGTTGCCCGAGGACGAGCAGATACACATAGTCTCGCGCATCATGACCGACGACGAAATCGCCGGGGAAAGGCTGAACCATCCGCGGCTACAGAACCTGGGGTCCCGCGTGGTCTTGTCCCCAAACGAACGACGGCTCCTTCTGCGGGCGTCGCCCGAACCAGATGATGACGACGGCGCAAACCAGGCCGAAGCCGGCGCCAACGGGTGCATCATCTGTTTCGATAGGAACACCGTGGCCGTCCCGTGCGGTTGCCGCTACTGTGCCAGCTGTCTGCGAGAATTGGTGCGCGTCGGCCTCCGCTCCGAGGCAGACTTCCCTCCGCGCTGCTGCCAACCTTTCGATGAGGCCACAGTCCGCCTCGCCGAACGTCCTGCGCTGGTCCATTTGTTCCGGCAGCTGTCGGCAGAGTATGCCGTACCGCCAGCTCAGCGGCTGTACTGCCATAATCCCGGCTGCGCGTCCTTTATCCCACCGTCGGCCATTCAGGCGGCGGCCAGAGACGAGGCCAATGCCACGGCCGTGGGAACTTGTCCCTCGTGTAGCAGCGCGACCTGCCGCGAGTGCGGCGGAAGAGCACACAGAGGCTTGCCGTGCAGCGCGGAAGGAGATGATGAGGCGCTGTGGGATATGATGGATGCCAATGGACTTGTGGGCTGTCCTGAGTGCGGCATCGTGATAACCCTGATGGATGGATGCAACCACATGACGTGAGAAGATTATCCCCTTTGCCCTCCCTTTTCTGCCCCTTTGGCTGGAGACTCAGGAGCTAACCGTTAATCAATATTGTAGGTGCGTGTGCGGCGCCGAGTTCTGCTTTCTCTGCGGCGAAGATTGGGAGTTTGATTGCCGTTGCCCCCTGTATAACGCACGAGAGCTCCGCGTCCCCATCCGTCGACGGCCGGGCCGGTTGCCCATCACGCGAGGCGGAAGAGCTCATCTCGTAGACGGCAGCGAGCAATCGGCTTCGACTCGAGTCCCGCAGCTGCGATATGATCCGACAGATGAGTTCACTCTGTTAGCGCTTGACGATGCTGCCAACCTCCCCGTGCCGTCTCCAGCTCCAGCTCCAGCTCGCGCCCCTCCCGCATTCGCTCCAGCCCACGCTCATCCTCCCGCAATTATTCCAGGTCCTGCTCCTCCTCCTATAATTGTGCCAGGTCGTGCTCATCCTCACGCTCATGCCCAGCATCATGAGCATCATCATCATGGGCATCACCATGGGCGTCATCATGGGCATCAACACCGTCGTGAGCACCATCGTGAGCATCATCGTGAGCATCATCGTGAGCATCATCATGAGCATCATCGTGAGCATCATCATGCTCATCCAGAGCCTCGTCCGCCCGTAATCATTCCGGCTCATGGCCATGGCCATGCTGATGCTCCCGCCCCTCCAATTATTCTACCACAAGGCCTTCCAGTAGGTCAACCTGGGTTTGGTGATGGACGAGGTCTCAGACTAGACGACGTACTGCAGCAGCTTCGGGCTGCCGACGCACGCCTCCAGGCGCGAAGACGCGAGATAGTCAACTTCATATACCAACAAGACAGACAAACCATGGCGGAACTCCTGAGCCAGCGGCTGGTTGTGCAGCCTGAGCCGCGAAGAAGGGGATCGGCCAGAGATCGGGTGCGTGAGGCGCGCGACGAGTCTCGAGAGCGCCGCCTGTCAAGACGGCAACACCGGCGTTGATGCTGGAAAGAATTGCTCGCTGGACGTAATGCATATTTTTCGTATAATAGTTGAGGAGCAAAGGATGCTGCGTTTTGTCATGTTTTGGATTTCCGGCCAGAGGTAGTTCAATAAATGTCGTTTTGAAGAACAGCAGAAAGATGCTCATGCATCAGGTGCTAAAATTGATGTCTCGTACCGGTCCATCGTCGTCTTTGGTGATGATTCCTTGCGGGTCGAGGAACCTGGTTGATATCGTGCCCTCTTGACTCGGCGTGAAGCGAACACACATGATTCCCCAACCATCAGCAACGAAAGATCTGAACATCAACCGCCTAGGTACCAGAAACGGCAAGGGGAGGACGCAAGACAGATTCCCAAGCGAGGCAAAAAAAGAAACTTGTTCTCAGAGGACGGAATCGAACCGCCGACTTTCTGATGAGATGCTATCCATTACAGTCAGACGCCATGAACCAACTAGACCACTCCGAGTTTGTGATGCCGTCGACCGAAGGCAAATCAGGTCAAGAAGGGGCACGAGTCTCGAGGGGGAGGAAGACGGATTACGGAGGAGATGAAGGCCTTCATTTCAGTTGGGGGAAGAAAAGATGGTGTTGAACAGTCTTGATGGGGGGGGGAGCCCGGGAAAAGAAACGCGTGGGAAAGAAAGAAAAAAAGGAAAGTGTGGACATGACGATAAAACAGGAAAGAACAAAAGAAAAGAAGAGGGAACAAAAAGAGACAAAAAATGTAACTCTTCTCCGGGGAGAATTGCTCTCCGGGGACGGAATCGAACCGCCGACTTTCTGATGAGATGTTTTCCATTACAGTCAGACGCCATGAACCAACTAGACCACCCAGAGGATGTTGAAGAGTTGACAAGCGACCTTGTATACTAGACTATAAGACTTAGTACTGCGACAAGAATTCAATGCAACCTCAACTCGGTTCATTCTTCCCTGCAGTTCTTCCATTCTCGGCGTCCCCCGCATGTTCACACACTAACACCACCTTACTGTACCCCCACCGCAGGACTGCAACCAGCATGTGTGTAATAATATCTTAGTAGTGACGGCTCAAACCTAATCACGGCTCCGTCGCTGTGAAAACAACTACTACCTCTCGTTCCATTCCTACATCCGGCAAGGAGCAAGAAACCTGCATCCAAGCGAGGAGGCCAATAGTCTACTAAATCATGCTTCGTCGCGGCCCAAACCAAAGCAACAATGAATCGATCCACGACCGGCCCGCCGGCCCACTTGCAAACGGCTGCGGACCTCTTATGAGTTTACATACAAGCTTTATCCGCTGCAGAGATCCCTGTGCCGTGACATGCACCAAATTTCTACAGTACAACTGCTACCAACCAACCGAGCATCCGTAGGAGGAGTAGGTAGGTAGGTATCCGGCATGGAGGCACTCCTTAGGTACCTGGTACTAACCTGATACGAGTGAAGACCCCGAGTCTTCAGGCTCGGGAATCTGAACGAGAAACAAAGAATGCTCCACCTCGGCAACTTCAGTCAACGATTGGTGCTCGGAAACCTGACACGTCCAAGTAGGTAGTAAAGTTTCCTATTTCGTGCCTCACCTGTGCCCGCACTTGGGCATTCGGCCGAAAGATGGTCGTCCTGCTTCTGTCTTGCCGCGTGTGCGCAACTCACTCGCCCTGCAGGGAGGGGAGCGTCGTACCGCCACCCTCGATCCTCGGGCACAGCGAGCGGCCGACTCATGCCCACTCTGTTTCGGCCGATGTCGACGTCCAACCGGCGAGCGACCCGGATTGAGAAGCCTTTGGCACTGACCCGATGTTCTGATTCGCTTGTCCATCGCCAATGACGGAAACTTGTCATTATGGAGCTGCTACATGATAAACTGGGAGGAGAAGGGGTAAAAGAAGAGTAGAACGAATCTGAAAACAAAATTGAAGCGATTAAACGAACTAGATGACATAAAATTGATTGCCCTTCCTGATTGGCCTGGTGATCCGTGTGCAGTCCGCTCCCTCAGCTTCATTGTAGCGCCCGTTGTTGTAGGTAGACCGCGATCCTGTCTCGCCGGTCAAAATTGATATCCAATCCAAATTCAGAACTCCTTAGCGCCTTATCACGTTGTATGTCTGGATACAAAGCCTTTTTCGTGATCAATGCCTGTATGAACTGAGAGTAAACGCCCCCGATGGGCTATCCTCCCTTCCCCAGATATTCACTCCATGTGGCCAAAGAGATTGGCTAGGGATACGACCTGGGAGGGTTGGCACGCTGGAGCAAGTGCTTCCTCAGGGCGTCTAGCTCCGTGTCCAGCTCGCTCAGGTACTCACGGCCTCCGTAACCGTCCCTGTTCAACTTATAGCCGGAAGCAGAACGGTCCTCCCTAGATACTGTCGGTTGGCAGTCATGGACCGGGGAGTACGGCCTGCTTGATCCTTGCTGAACGACCGGAATCACCTCTATGTCCTCTTCCTCTTCGTTTTCCTCCTTGACGTCGCCATTCCTGGATCTCTTGGACTTGCGGCTTCTGGTATGTCCCTCCCCCCGGTGCTTTCGGGAACCTGATGGGGATGGGGTTTTTGAACTTCTCAAGGGCTTTGGGTCAAACTGGCAGCCTTGATTGACATCTTCACTGTGTACTGATGCAGAGCTGGGACCTCTGCCGCCGGTATACCTCTGCCCCCAGCCGTCCTCCAGCTGTCTTTGGAGGCCTGATTCCTTGAAGATCTGTAGGAACTGCGAAGCCATGTGGCAGGCACCAGAGTCTGAATCCATGCCTGAATTGACGTGACGTATGCCGAAGTTATTGTATGTCTGTTTTCTAGGCCGAGAAGGCGACTGTGAACGACTGGGATCTAGCAAGCAAATTAGACAACCATGTTCAAGCTTCACGTCCTGTATAACCCCGAACCCATACCCATGATAATGAAAAGGTTTGCAGGAAATGTGTGTATCTCAGTAGTGGGCAAAGAGACTCGCTATAGATGCAACATATGCTTCGAGATAACCCGACCCTCAACTTAGAGGAGAGTGGGCACTGTATATGTGTCCCCAATGACACAATATACATAAAGGGAGAGGAGGGGGTACTGAGTGCTTTGCATTTGCCGCTACGGCTCACGTGTGAAGCAGAAGCGGAGAGGAGATAGGATATATAGGTGACGAAGGATCTTGAACGAAGCTCTCATTGCTGACACGGCCGTTTACCCCTAACACGGAGGGTACACGGAGGGTGGGCGACGAGAACCATGTGATGGTCGGCACTGAACATGGGCATCGGTATTGCAGAGAAAGTGATACGTGAACGACGTTGGGAGATGGATGACTGAAGCAGGGACAAGCAGGACATTGGAACGGGAGGTGCCAGTTTGGGATGAGATGGGTCTGCGAGGAAAGGAGAACCAACATACATACGAGTGCAACCTGGCAAATCGGTAGCCCGTCCAGATCGTACACGGCTGACGTCGCTGCACACCTCTACAGCAGTGCGAAATTCGGAGAACGATGGCAACGATTCAAAGCTGTCTGTGTTTGAGACGGATGGTTGCAGGTGGTGATGAGGATGAGCGGTGTCGTTTCGTTGGGGTGGTAACTCCAGAGTGGAAGAAACTAAAAGGGCGCTTTGGTGAGTCTCGGTCTCAGTCAATATTGAGGGTTGGTGATGTATGAGGCAAAGCAGGACTGTCAGTCGGCGGGCGAAGGATGTTTTGAACCCACGGCTAAAGCTCGAGGATGGAGCTGGTGTTTCGTAGAGACTATGATGTGTTGATTAATAGCCAGGGGCCAGCCACGGCATCAGACCGCCATCAAAGGTTGGCAGATTCGGTAGAACTGGATCAAGGTGCCGCAGTCAAGGACAAGATCAGCCGTCGTGGGGTATTCCGCAATCCAAAGACTGGAACCGGCATATGAAGTAATACATGTAGTAGTGTATGTACTCAGGAGCATGTACAAGTTGAGAGAGACAGCGAGGGAGAAGGAAAGATAGAGAGGCCGTAACGGGTCACCACTTGCGAGACGAGACACGCAGGGCTTTGCTTTTTTGCGCGCCATCGGCCGCACCATTTGCCAGCAGACGCCAGCAGACGCCAGATCAGACAAGGGACCGGCATGGTATGAGATGGACGAGATTGAGATGGACGAGCGCCTTATCGCCGCCGTCGGTGCGGCTGACCGCAAACGCCGTGTCGGCGATCGGACAGCGGGCCGGGCGGCTTTGAGCGCCATTGGCTGCTGTCGTCGCACTGGGAGCTTGCTGCCGTCGGCGTTGATGCAGCGGGCGAAGATGCAGATGCGCCAGAGAGGCAGCGGGTGGCTCCACCAACCGCGAAACGCACTGCCGGCAACACCAGGGAAGACGTCGGGGCCGAGAGCCATGGAGCCATCTCCTCTGCCTTCACATGCGCCGCCGTCACTGCTGAAGGCTCACGGTCGACCCCTAGTCGGCTTTTCTGCTGCGGCCCACACGCCCAACGGGCCGGAAGCCCACCCTTGTGAGCCGCTGGAGCCATGCTCATTGTTCATTGTTGGGTCTGGTGATACGACTAGTATACTGAGCAGCAGCAGCACAGAAGATGCCAAGGATTCGTCGGTGTAGTATAGTCGAACCGTCGAAGGCAGCAGTCAGCGTAGAATCATTGACGGTAAGTCGGTAGGTAGGTAGACATGGAGCATCGTTTTAGATGAATTCCAAGAGCAACTGGAGGCGTGCAGGAGATACCAAGACCTGAGTAAACATTCCAGAGCTTGCCTCAGACGTATGCGTACCCCGTAGCCGTGCATTTGGGCCGAGGCGCGCAAGTTTTGGTGCTGATGGCAGAACAGGAGACGTCTGCGGGTGAGGAACATGAGGGTGCTGTTGCTCATGCTGATGATGGTAATTGATGGTGATGAAGATGACTCGTTGACAGGTCTGGGCAACGGAGACGACTGGATGGAGGTACAATGTTCGTGAGCCAAGTGCCGCTGGTATCACATATACTCCCGCTGTATCTCGCCTGCTGTCGTCGAGTCACGCATCGGCCTGCCGGGGGCAAGACCGACCTTGACGCAGCCAGCAATGACCAGAATGGGCGCAGCTTCCTATTGCATGACATTGACATGCTGCTGAATACAAGTGCTTGGGTGGGACCTGCCTTTGCAGCAAATCACGGGCAGTGGTAATATGATGATCAAGCAATTACTTACTCTTAGTACTACTGGGCAGGTACTCCCCAGTCGGGCGAGCAGTTGATGACGGGGAACAAGATCAATAAGGCATCTCCTGCCTAAGGTATCGCAACGAAATATTACAACAATCGCCACATGTCACCTGTCGCCGATAGACCTCGTCCCTGGCTCAACGGCTTCTCAAGCCGATCATGAAGCTCTCGCTGGCCGAGGCGCTCAAGCCTGTGGCCGTCACTGTCATTGAGCCCAGGGTAGCGGCTCGACTTGCTCGGGCGGCCGCTGCCGAAGCTAATCAAGTCGCTGGAGATTGCATGCACCTGTTTTCTGCATATGATCCATCGGATTTCGGATTTGGACTTGTCTGCAAGCATCGTCCCATCAGCTCTCGTGGATCCCTCCAGGGTGTCGTCCCGTGGTCACACCCGACTACGTGGCTCTGCAAATTGATGCCCAAGGGGCAAAAGAGGGACGGAAGAAACAGAAGTAAAAGACAACGCGGCAGATGGACAGCAGACCGGCAATACTTGGTCCTACCAGTATCTTGGCCGGTTCCGTCGCCTCGTCACGTCGCCTCGTCCTCCCATACGCCGTGCGAACTCTCTTCCACTCCCCGTCTCCCCGGCCGATGGAATTTGTTCTTGCTGGTGCACGAAGCATGCAGGTGCTTGCAGGATATCCGCCACGACCATCCAACTGCACGGCCTTAGGTATGGGGCTCTCATTACTTGGACATATCGCTCCAGAACAAGGAAATTATACGCTCGGCTGACGAAACGGAAATGAGGCTTGCCAGACAACCGCATCCGAGGCCCCGGGACACTGGAGAGGAAACGAGAAAGAGAACAGGCATAAAAAAAGAAACAACCGTCGAAAACAAAGGGCAAGGGATCGCAAGGGTTTGTCTGGCCCAAAGATCTTCAAGATCTTTTCCCGGGCCTCTCCACTCCCCCCCAGGCCGCACCGCTCGCGCTACCTATTTGCAGAACGAGCTGTATCGCCCAAGCAGCCGATTCGTGGCCCAGAGCACGAGACTAGAGTCACTCGTGCATAACGCCCGAGAGGGCGGCCGACTCGATCGGTTATAAGAGGTAGCAATGATTGATTGTTATTTCTCAGGGTCTCCAATTTAAAAACTCCGACATATCCACGCTAGACTCGCCCCCTGTAGGCGGCCTATCGACATGGGTATATGTTGTGTAGTAGGTGACATTCTGTATGCCCGATGCACGTGCGGAGCAACCGCAACGACGTCCGTCTACTATACTTGCCAGCCAGCGGAACATATCACTTCGCACACTACTACCACTATCCGCAGACGAGTTCCATTCGGCGCAGATTACGGCTTTGGGTGATGATGTCCAGAGCTTGAGGAAGAGAATCAGACGCCAAGGTAGTATCCGGCCGTCATCTTCTATGGACCACGCTCCTGACCAGTTGGTTTCCACGGCACTTAGCGGTTGTCCAGAATAAGAGGCCGCGGACCCGGAGAATGTGGAATGGCCATAGTATGCTTCACAACTCATCATATCGGCCGAGGCCAGGTTACTGGTGGCAACCCCAGCTACATCTTGCTCAGATATGCGGCTCTGCTAACAACGGAAACCTCGATTCGAGAAACATGCGCGGACTTCACAATCCTTCGACCCCCTATTCGTCATCAGTCGGTGGACGCTAAGGTACCGGAACATGTTCAGCAGCTTCTCCCCGACATGAGTTCAGCCGGAGCCTCACAGCCGAGGTTTTCCGCTGCGAGAGGTTTACATATTCGGATTTCTTTCGTCTTCCAGGTCGTCGGAGCGCTTCTTACGGCACAGAACAACTATCACCGGGGTGCAAGTTCTTATACCCAGAACGAGGCAACGCTGTGGGACATGTTACTGTTGGCGGGCATGAGTATGACGCCTCTCAATCCATGCATGGTAGGGGAAACAGAGCTTTTGCAAACGGGAGGGCGGCCAAGACGGTCATCAAAGCCCTCCTTTTAAGTTTCCAAGTACCTCTTCATTCCTTCACCACATGTATCCCGTTCAAGCAGCGGCCGACAGTGTCAAAACAACCCCTCCCCCCTTCTCGTTTAAGCAAGCACGACGCCCAGCCAACAGCCCAACAGCCAACAGCATGTCAATGGAACCGGGAACGGAAGACCTCTGCCCCAGAAGAAAGTTCGCTTGTTGGCATAGCCGTGGAGCCGGCTGGTCCGACGGCACTCCGGTCACACTGTAAAACGGGAGAGACGCACATCGCCAAGATACACATGATGGAGCCAAAGGAGACACCTTCTCCCCCGACCTTTCTCTCCTCGTTGTCCCGCCCTCTCGGATGACATTGTCTCCATCCCCTTCGACACCAGTGCTGATCTTGGTCGAACTGCGGCCGTACGGCCAAGCTTTCAAGGAAAGACTGAGCATCCCGTCAGGCTGCTCCGATAGGCGACTCTTCTTTCAGAAGAACATCACCCCACCACTAACTCTTTGCCGTTGTTACTTTGCCTTCCCGCAAACAAGCACGTATAGGTGTCGTAATGCTTTGTCTGGTGGTTTCAACGGCGTCATGGCGACCTATTGGACCAAGGCCTTATCCACCGTACATCAAACAGTTGGTTGGATGAAAGGGGAAGCAAGGTGCAAGAAGAAGAAATCAGCCGACATGCAGCCATCGCCTTGTGGCCCATGTTCCATTAGTCAATAATATGACACGGTCGACCCTGACCACGAGGACGTCGGCCACCCAACGGTTGGTGTGTCTCCAGTCGGCGGTTCCGTCTGCATCTGGATTTGCATTTGCAGCTGCAGTTGCACGTCTGAGCCCAGCGGCGTCATGGCCACCCCCTGGAGGTGCTCTTCCACTCCCGCAGCCCGTGGAAGCTGCTCTGACATGTCCGTCCGCTGGAGCGCCGTGGGGGTCGAATGCGGGCTCCTGGCGCTGGGTCTCGCCGCTGCTGGTCGGTCGAAGGGCACCTCGGGTCCGGTCATGTCATTCCTGCAGGCGCCGAGGATGGCCGTGGGATGAATTTGCAGACCGTCGCACCCTTCCATCGGGGACCAATTGAACGACGAGCTGATCTCGAACGGCGTGCTGTTCGCGACTAGCAGCTTGCCTTTGACAGGGTCGCAGTACTTCATCTTGGCCGCAAACACCTTCCCGCAGTGGACGCAGATGGAAAGCTCGACTTCACACATGGTAGCCCGTGGTTTGCTCTTGATGATGGACGCACATACAAGGCTGCTCCGGAACAAGATGCTCTTTGGCGCTTAAGCCTCCTGTGATTGGTTTATACCGATACGACGGGCTTCAGGTTGGCCAGCGAAAAGATTCTGGAGAAAGCAAGAGGGAGAAAACGCAAGAGATAGCCATGGCCGTCTCCAGGCTCGAGGCGTCGCACCACGTCTTGCGCTGCACCTGGGCAAACATTGTTCAGCCTTCACGTTCCCGCAGCGGCCTCGACTGGTACGACCTTGGGCCGCATGTGAGTGGCTTTGCCACCGCGACAAGCAAAGCCGGCAAGCCTTGCTTTGCTTGAAGGGCCTGTTGGGCCGCGCAGAGTCCGATTCGCCGTCCGTCTCGCTCATCTGGCGAGTCTCACAGGGGTGGAGGGGAGGGACACGGGACAC